>NC_135822.1:72326880-72626880 GCF_964213995.1 Mustelus asterias
GTACAGAAGGAGGCCATTTGGCCCATCGAGCCTGCACGACAACAATCCCACCCTATCCCTGTAACCCCATGTATTTAGCCTGCTAACCCTCCCCCGAAACTAGGGTCAATTTAGCATGTCCAATCCAAATAACCAGCACGTCATTCGGACTGTGGGAGGAAACCGGAGCACCCGGAGGAAACCCACGCAGACATGGGGATAATGTGCAAACTCCGCACAGACAGTGACCGAAGCTGGGAATTGAACCCGGGACCCTGGCGCTGTGAGGCAGCAGTGCTAACCACTGTGCCACCGTGCCGTTCTCTGAGTCTGGGGATCAAGTGTACATTCTGAAGCAGAGGCGGGTAGATTTTTATTGGGCTGGGGGATTCATAAGTGAAGAGTTAGGGCAGCTTGAGAGACGGAGGAGTAAGGTTAACCATGTGGCGAGTGGTGGAATAGGTGCGAGGGGCTGAATGGCCTCCTTCTGTTTGCTGCCGTTACCAATGCTAGCATTTGGCACCACCTAGTGGACACCAGGCTCTAGATGTCAGCAAGCCTTTTATCGTTCTTTTATAGACAGGCTCCGTGTCACAACAGTGAAACTATTCACAGATTAACAGCAGATGTGATTTCACAAGAGACTCTCTGAAGGATACAATGTAGAGTGGGAGCAGGAAGGTTGACGGAGGATTGTTAATGATGACACCACAATAGTGGGTCGGATCTCAAACAATGACAAGACAGAGTACAGGAATGAGACAGAGAATCTGGTGAACTGGTGTAGCAACAATAATCTCTCCCTCAATGTCAACAAAACAAAGGAGATTGTCACCGACTTCAGGAAGCTTAAAGGAGAACATGCCCCTGTCTACATCAACGGGGACGAAGTAGAAAGGGTCGGGAGCTTCAAGTTTTTAGGTGTCCAGATCACCAACAATCTGTTCTGGTCCCCCCCCTCCCCCCGCCATGCCGACACTATAGTTAAGAAAACCCACCAACGCCTCTACTTTCGCAAAAGATGAAGGAGATTTGGCATGTCAGCTACGACTCTCACCAACTTTTACAGATGCACCATAGAAAGCATTCTTCCTGGTTGTATCACAGCTTGGTATGGCTCCTGCTCTGCCCAAGACCGCAAGGAACTACAAAGGGTCGTGAATGTAGCCCAATCCATCACGCAAACCATCCTCCCATCCACTGACTCTGTCTACACTTCCCGCTGCCTCGGCAAAGCAGCCAGCATAATTAAGGACCCCACGCATCCCGGACATTCTCTCTTCCACCTTCTTCCGTCGGGGAAAAAGATACAAAAGTCTGAGGTCGCGTACCAACCGATTCAAGAACAGCTTCTTCCCTGCTGCTGTCCGACCTTTGAATGGACCTACCTCGCACTAAGTTGATCTTTCTCTCCACCCTAGCTATGACTGTAACACTACATTCTGCCCTCTCTCGTTTCCTTCTCTATGAATGGTATGCTTTGTCTGTATGTTAATACATGTGACAATAATAAATTAAATTCAAAATTCAAATTATGATCCTGCATTGTGAGGGGGAAGATTGATTGATAAGGTAAAGTCAGGTGATTCCTCCCCGGAAAAAAAATCTGAGGATTCATTTTCAGTTTTGGTTTAGAAGAGGGTGCAGATCGGACTGAAAGCAGTGTTCCTCTCTCTCTCCCCCGGATTTGGAAATTCTGCTGGCTAGCTGGGAGCAAGGTTCCTGGCCTTCCTGGAATGGAAAATCTGCTGTTGGGGGTTCGCTTGCCTACAGTCTCTCTCTCTCCCTGGTGTTTAGGGAAGCTGTTCTAACTTCAGACCAGTCTGGGTGTATATCCAGAGGGCTGCTAGAAGTGACAGGACTGGGAGGTCAGAGCTTCAATTCTCCACCCAAAGGAATACATTCTTGCATCATGTGAACATTTGCTGTGTTGAACCTGTGGCAAGGGTATTGTTTGATTGGGATATTTGCTACATTCATTCAGGGTTACACAATATCATGGGTGTTTTTTCTTGTTTGTAATTGATGAGTTATTGCTAATTTTCTTGCCATACATGTGAACTTCATTCTTAAATAAACACTCACCTGATGAAGAGGCGGCGCTCCGAAAGCTCGTGCTACCAAATAAACCTGTTGGACTTTAACCTGGTGTCGTGAGACTTCTTACTGCGCCCACCCCAGTCCAACGCCGGCATCTCCACATCATAAATAAACTTTGTTTGATAAAAGCTCCCTGGTGGGTCATTTGAATCATACCTGCAGTGAAACATCTCGTGCTCACCCTAGCCAAATACAAAATGCTAAATTTATGATCTGGGCGGACTTCGTAAAACACTTTGGAGCTTCTGACCTGAAGGATAACACAGGCACTGAGGTCAAGGGGCTGAATGGTCTCCTCTTGTTCCTTGTTATGTGTGTGTGTGTGTGAGTGTATCTGTGTGCGTGTGTGTGTGTGTGTGTGTGCGTGCGTGTGTGTGTGCGTGCGTGTGTGTGTGCGTGTGCGTGTGCGTGTGCGTGTGCGTGTGCGTGTGTGTGTGTGTGTGTGTGCACATGGGCACGTGCATGCAAATGTGTGCGCGCGCGCGTGTGCTTCTGAGCATGTGAGCGCACGTGTGGGTTTGCGTACCTGCATGTGGGTGGCTTTACGTGTGCATTTGTTTGTGTACACCTGTGCATGCGTGTCTGTGTGCGCATGCACAAGTGTGTATGCATCTGAGCATGTGTGTGTGTGGGTGTGTGTGGGTGTGCGCGCATGCATGCATTTGTGTGCCTACATGTGTACCTGTGTGTGGGACTTTACGTGCGCCTGTGTGTGTGCACATGTGTGCGCACACATATGTGTGCATGCGTGTGTGTGTGTGTGTGCGCGCGTCTGTGCATGTGTGTCTGTGCTTGTGCGAGCATGTGAGTGGTTACAAGGAGAAAGCACACTGGTCTGCTCAGCCACACCAAACCACCCAAAAGGCAAATTAAACAGCAACAAGGCTGAGAATGCCAGGAGTAAGAAAGACAAACATTGAGGAATTCTCCTCTCTCCTTCCCTGTTTGAGTTGCTGGGACAGTGGGTGTGGACAGACAGCACACCCCCCCGCCACCCCCTTGCTCTGGAGGGATCTCTGCATTCCGATATAATAACCCGGAATCTGACAGTCACTCCAGCTCCAAACCACAAGCCTTCCCAGCAGCTGTTTACCCTCACTGCACACTCGGTGTAACGTTTCTCTGCCTGGGAACTTGTAACCCCCGCGTCCATTGTGCTCAGATGGAAACTGAGATACTCTCCAAAATACAACAAGAAAGGGATCCCTGGATAATCCCCCAATGGTGAAACATCTTTATCCTGCAAATCCACAACCATTTCAGTATCAAATCCTCACTCACGGTTCATCAATCACAACAACAACATGTTGCATTCATATAGCGTCCACAACACAGCAGAACATTGAGAATCCAGGGTCATCACCAGCGCAACATTGACACCAAACCAGAGGTGGAAACATACAGAGACGCGACTCAGAGCTTTGGCCAAGAGGTAAGTTTTTGGAAACATCTTAAAAGGAAGACAGTGTGTATCAGGGAGCCAACTGACACGGCCACTGAGGGTGGGAAGCTGGAAGGGAGGGATGTCAGCGAGACACAGTATTCATGGAGATATGTTCCCGGTGATGTGTGAAAACCGGAATATCCTCCACAACAGAACACAGTTCACAGTAAAACCGCTTACCTGACCAGAGGCCCTTCAGTCACACGATGAAACCCTTGCTGCTTTCTGCAGATGAAGATAATCACTCGCACTGTTCTGCCGGGGTGTAATCTGATAATCATCACCAACTCGCTGTCCGGATACCTGTATAAACAATCACTCTGTCACACCATCAAACCGTACAACCATACAATCCCAACACTGCAGGAGGAGGCCATTCAGCCCATCGAGTCTGCAGCCCTCTCTGAAAAAGCATCTTCCCCAGTCCCCCACACCCTCTCCTCATAAACCTGCACATTTACCATGGCCAATTTACCATGGCGCATTTACCATGACCAATCCCCCTAACCTACTCATCTTTGGGCACTAAGGGGCAATTTAGCATGGCCAATTCCCCTAACCTACTCATCTTTGGATACTAAGGGTCAATTTAACACGGCCAATCCACCCAACCTACACATCTTTACACTAAGGGGCAATTTAGCAATTTTGAGTCTAGCAATCTGCCCGACTCAACCTGACTCACTGCTATTTAATCACTCACTTTCCATCGCTTTCCGGGGGAGAAATTGCCACAGACTAACCATGCTCAGAAAAAAATTCTCTTCATCCACTTGGGGGACCCTGATTTTTAAATGGTGCCCCTCCCTCCAGTTAACCCATCCCTCACGAGGGGAAACTATTCTCTCTACATTCACTGTGTCCAGTCTCCCCAGGACTCCAGCAATGAGTGACCATCTCAGATTGGTGGGAATGTATTGTGTCCCCTCAACCAGAATCATAGAAATCATAGAAACCCTACAGTGCAGAAGGAGGCCACTCGGCCCATCGAGTCTGCACCGACCACAATCCCACCCAGGCCCTACCCCCACATATTTTACCCGCTAATCCCTCCAACGTACGCATCCCAGCACTCCAAGGGGCAATTTTTTTAACATAGCCAATCAACCTAACCCGCACATCTTTGGACTGTGGGAGGAAACCGGAGCACCCGGAGGAAACCCACGCAGACACGAGGAGAATGTGCAAACTCCACACAGACAGTGACCCGAGCCAGGAATCGAACCCGGGACCCTGGAGCTGTGAAGCAGCAGTGCTAACCACTGTGCTACCGTGCCGCCCATTGATTCGCAAAGCATCCAACGGAGAAACTATGGACAGAATCATCAAATCCCTGCAGTGCTGAAGGAGGCCATTCGGCCCATCGAGCCTGCACCGACCACAATCCCACCCAGGCCCTATCCCCGTAACCCTACGCATTTACCCTAGCTAGTCTCCCTGGGAGTAAAGACACACTAATGAGAATCCAGACTTTTCTCTCTCTCATAGAATCATCGAATCCCTACAGTGCAGAAGAAGGCCATTCAGCCCATCAAGTCTGTACCGACCACAATCCCACCCAGGCCACATTCCCGTAACCCCGTGCATTTACCCAGCTAATTCCCTCTGACACGAAGGGGCAAATTAGCACGGCCAATCCCCCTAAACCCCACATCTTTGGAGCATGGGAAGAAACCGGAGCAAACCCATGCAGACATGGGGAGAAAGTGTAAACTCCACACAGACAGTGACCCAAGCCGGGAATCGAACCCGGGTCTCTGGCGCTGTGAGGCAGCAGTGCTAACCACTGTGCTATCTGCATGGGGAATAGGTGGAGAGGTGGATTTGAGACCAGGGAGGGTAACAAGCTATCATAGAATTCCCTACAGTACAGAAGGAGGCCATTCGGCCCATCAAGTCTGCAATCCCACCCAGGCCCGATCCCCGTAACCCTACATATTTACCCTGCTAATCCCTCTGACACGAAGGGACAATTTAGCATGGCCAATCCACCTAACCCGCACATTTATCTTCATGTGTCTGGGAGTTTTCATTCTCCCTCAGGACTAACAGCAGCTGTGACACTATTCTGGGTCTATCCTTGGGAACTAGAAGGAGCAGGAGGAGTTCGGAAGCTCATTCTAGTTGACGTTCCAGATCAGACTGTGATCTTGGGATTT
Organism: Mustelus asterias; assembly: GCF_964213995.1. Lineage (NCBI taxonomy): Eukaryota > Metazoa > Chordata > Chondrichthyes > Carcharhiniformes > Triakidae > Mustelus > Mustelus asterias. The sequence continues at coordinate 72,332,563 of NC_135822.1, forward strand.
ACGCTGCACGGTCAGGTCAAACCAGTAAATTCCAATCCTGTCCTTATCCAACAGACCCACTCATGGCAAAGCAGACTGGAGAATGATGCAGAAAGACTCTCTCCCGGGAGGCAGGAAACTCACAATAACAAACCAGCCTCTGCAACAATCACTTAACTCACTACACATTCTCAACGAGGAAAGGTGATGACTATTGCAGTCAAATAGGCTCATGGTTCTGTGAGTGAGGCCACGATGGTGATGTAACTGTGACATTGGCAGTAAGGTGACTGGGAGGCAAGCAGAGTGGCACAGTGGTTAGCACTACTGCCTCACAGCGCCGGGGACCCGGGTTCAATTGCGGCCTTGGGTCACTGTCTGTGTGGAGTCTGCCCGTTCTCCCGTGTCGGCGTGGGTTTCCTCCAGGTGCCTCCCACAGTCCAAAGATGTGCTGGTTCAGTTGATTGGCCATGATAAATTGCCCCTTAGTGTGAGGGGGATTAGCAGGGTAAATACGCAGTGTCACGGAGATCGGGCCTGGGTGGGATTGTGGTCGGTACAGACTTGATGGGCTGAATGGCCTCCTTCTGCACTGTCGGGATTCTATGAGAGGGAGTGAGGTGAAGAACAGTCTGGATTCTCATGAGTGCGTTTTAACTCCCAGATCGTTGTAACTCCCTCTTCAGAACGTGTTGGGAGCTAAACGATACGGACAGTAAGAAGTCTCACAACACCGGGTTAAAGTCCAACACGTCTATTTGGAATCACGAGCTTTCGGAGCACTGCCCCTTCATCAGGCGAGTGGTACTGACAGCCTCAGTTCTGTCAGAGGGAAACGAAACCATAGAAACCCTACAGTGCAGAAGGAGGCCATTCGGCCCATCGAGTCTGCACCGACCACAATCCCACCAGGCCCGACCCCCACATATTTTACCCGCTAATCCCGAATGCTGATCGAGTTATGGTAAGACTCGATGTGGTAGTGTGGCCCCTTTTCGGGGGAGGGCTGGATGGTTGCAGTTGGGGCGTTGTTCGGACAAGATCTGGATTTGTTTTGCTGCATAACCCTCCGCTATCTGTCATTGCGATCAACAAATCCTTCAGCTAATTATTTGCCACCTCGGGTTATCACACAAGGGGTTTAGCGAGAGGTTAGTGCCAACACGCGCAGTGAATGAACTCTGTGCGGAGATATCTGAACATGATATGAATGTCAGGTTGGCGCTGAGCTGCCTTCCCCAGGTTGGCTCACTGAGGAGTTGACCCTTCGCTGGCACCAGGTTGGGGGATTTGAACTGGGACCCCCGCCCCCACCGTCACCCCAACAACTTTCCCAGAGTTCGCGGCCGCCGTCCGGGAGTGGACGATGGGCACAGCAGCAGCCAATGGGAGACTGATATTCTTCAGGGCGGGCCCAACTGCAGCCAATGGGAAAGCAGCATCCTGGAGGGTGGCTGAAGCAGAGCAGAAAGGGTTAAGTCTCTGGCAGTTGGGAGAAGGGATTGGGGGAGGGAGAGCGTCCAGACGGCCTGTCTGCGGCCTCTCGCTGGAGGGAGTGGCCAGACGGTGTGTCTGCGGGGTCTAGCCCAGCACTGGCACTGCCAGACGGCTGCTATTCACACTGCCCTGTGTGTGTGTGTGTGTGTGTGTGCTGTTTACAGTTACCATGGAGACTCCTGTGGTTCCGAAGTGTCTCAGTGGAACAGCTTCTCTCTCGGCCTTTCACGAGACTCCCCTGTTCCCCATCAGTGAGTCCAAGATTCCCATCGCAGCTTACCGCAATGATGACAGCCCAGACCGGATATACCTGGGCTTCCGAGGTGGGTACGCGCCCGTGTGTGGGGGTTGGGGGGGTGAGGGGGGAAGGGGGCAGGGGAAAGGGGAAGGTAGCTAGGGGGGCAGGGGGCTGGGGGGGCCACGGGGCAGGGGGGGCAGGGCAAGGGGGCAGGGGGCAGGGCCCAGGGCAAGGAGGTAGGGCAAGGAGGGGGGAAGGAGCAAGGGGGGAGGGAGCAAGGGGGGAGGGAGCAAGGGGGGAGGGAGCAAGGGGGGAGGGAGCAAGGGGGGAGGGAGCAAGGGGGGAGGGAGCAAGGGGGGGAAGGAGCAAGGGGGGGAAGGAGCAAGGGGGGGAAGGAGCAAGGGGGGGAAGGAGCAAGGGGGGGAAGGAGCAAGGGGGGGAAGGAGCAAGGGGGGGAAGGAGCAAGGGGGGGAAGGAGCAAGGGGGGGAAGGAGCAAGGGGGGGAAGGAGCAAGGGGGGGAAGGAGCAAGGGGGGGAAGGAGCAAGGGGGGGAAGGAGCAAGGGGGGGAAGGAGCAAGGGGGGGAAGGAGCAAGGGGGGGAAGGAGCAAGGGGGGGAAGGAGCAAGGGGGGGAAGGAGCAAGGGGGGGAAGGAGCAAGGGGGGGAAGGAGCAAGGGGGGGAAGGAGCAAGGGGGGGAAGGAGCAAGGGGGGGAAGGAGCAAGGGGGGGAAGGAGCAAGGGGGGGAAGGAGCAAGGGGGGGAAGGAGCAAGGGGGGGAAGGAGCAAGGGGGGGAAGGAGCAAGGGGGGGAAGGAGCAAGGGGGGGAAGGAGCAAGGGGGGGAAGGAGCAAGGGGGGGAAGGAGCAAGGGGGGAAGGAGCAAGGGGGGAAGGAGCAAGGGGGAAGGAGCAAGGGGGAAGGAGGCAAGGGGGAAGAAGGCAAGGAGGCAGGGGGCAAGGAGGCAGGGGGCAAGGAGGCAGGGGGCAAGGAGGCAGGGGGCAAGGAGGCAGGGGGCAAGGAGACAGGGGGCAAGGAGACAGGGGGCAAGGAGACAGGGGGCAAGGAGACAGGGGGCAAGGAGACAGGGGGCAAGGAGACAGGGGGCAAGGAGACAGGGGGCAAGGAGACAGGGGGCAAGGAGACCGGGGGCAAGGACAAGAAGCATGGGGCAGGGCCAAGGGGCAGGGGGCAAGGAGGCGAGAGAGTCACTTTAATCACAGGCATGGGCGGGGAGGAAACGAGACTGGCACTTGCCGACCTTGGCACATCCTGAGAAACTCCGCGGCACGGGCACCGCCACGACACAGGCAGCCAGCATGTGCACAGCAAGATCCCACACACAGCAGGATCCCACATACATCAACAGCAGCAACGTGGCGATCAGCAGATGATCCCCTTGGGAGGGGGGTTGGGGGGGCAGTGTTTGTGAAGGGATTGATATGGAGCGCAGGGCACCAGAAGAGAACCCCTCAGCCCACTCCCTCCCCACACTCACCCCCCTCCCCCGAGAGATCAGACTGTGCCTCAGTTTAACATCTCAACACCAGGGCAGCACGTCTGGCAGTGCTGCACTCCCTCAGTGCTGCTCTGTGACTGAAACTGGAGTTCACAAACTCCGAGGCGAGGGCGTTACACAGTGAGTCAGATATTAGTCCTGTCAGGAATCCTGTCAGGAATCAGGAACGGAATCATAGAAACCCTACAGTGCAGAAGGAGGCCATTCGGCCCATCGAGTCTGCACCGACCACAATCCCACCCAGGCCCTACCCCCATATCCCTCCATCTTTACCTGCTAATCCCTCTAACCTATGCATCTCAGGACTCTAAGGGGCAATTTTTAGCATGGCCAATCAACCTAACCCGCACATCTTTGGACTGAGAGAGAAAACCGGAGCACCCGGAGGAAACCCACGCAGACACGGGGAGAACGTGCAAACTCCACACAGACAGTGACCCAAGCCGGGAATCGAACCCAGGTCCCTGGAGCTGTGAAGCAGCAGTGCCAACCCACTGTGCTATCGTGCCACGCATATCGGTTCCATGCCTCTGGGCACGGGTTTTGAAACCATGTGTTCCACGGCTTGAGGTCCTCGCTGGTCAGATACTCTCACTGGGTGACAGCAGCCCAGCGGTGAAAGTGGGACCCCCCCCCACCGTCACCTCCCCTCCCCTCCCCCACAGGACCCTCTCCTCAGGTACCACGTGGGAAATTGGGCTTGGTTTGATAGGTACCCTCCTCCCACACCCATCGCCCGATCCTTCCATTCCTTACTCCCCTCATGTTTATCCAGCTTCCTCTTTAAATACATCGATGAAGATAACAAGTCACCACAGTCCCACATGACCATAGACTGCTCTATCTCCCCTTTGACGGGGGGAGAGCTGACTGGTGGCGATTTAACCTGAGGGTCACCACACTTCAGGCGTGGGGCAAGGTTGAGAAGGCGGGGGCCTTCCTGAATAACCTCAGCCGGTACGGGAACTGAACCCGCGCTGTCGGCATCACCCTGCATCACTCACCAGCCGTCCAGCCAACTGAGCTAAACCGAGTGGCTGGGAGATTACTGATTATTCTTGTGATCCATTGTCCAGACTGCAAGGTTGGGGCTTGGAGAGAGCATGCTGGGAATGGACAGAGGCTTTGACATTTTTTGGGGGGGGCTTGGAGTGTAGAAAATGTGTGGTAGAATTGGAGGTTGCTTCAACAAGGCAACAGCTTGGACACAAACCATAAGACCATATGACCATAAGCTATATAAGACCCTCGTCAGACCCCACTTGGAGTACTGTGCTCAGTTCTGGTCGCCTCACTGTGGGAAGGATGTGGAAAAGATTGAAAGGGTGCAGAGGAGATTTACAAGGATGTTGCCTGGATTGAGTGGCATGCCTTATGAGGATAGGCTGAGGGAGCTCGGTCTTTTCTCCTTGGAGAGACGAAGGATGAGAGGAGACCTAATAGAGGTGTATAAGATGTTGAGAGACATAGATCGGATGGACTCTCAGAGGCTTTTTTCCAGGGTGAAATGTCTGCTACGAGAGGACACAGGTTTAGGGTGCTGGGGGGTAGGTACAGGGTAGATGTTAGGGGTAAGTTTTTCACACAGAGGGTGGTGGGCGAGTGGAATCGGCTGCTGTCGGTGGTGGTGGAGGCGAACTCAATAGGGTCTTTTAAGAGATTCCTGGATGAGTACATGGAGCTGAATAGGATGGAGGGTTATAGGTAGATCTAGAAGGTAGGGATGTGTTCGGCACAACTTGTGGGCCGAAGGGCCTGTTTGTGCTGTAGTTTTTCTATGTTTCTATGACATAGGAGTAGAATTAGGCCACTCAGCCCATCGAGTCTGCTCCGCCATTCAATCATGGCTGATATTTTTCTCATCCCCATTCTCCTGCCTTTTCCCCATAACCCCTGATCCTCTTATTAATCAAGAACCTATCTATCTCTGTCTTAAAGACACTCAATGACCTGGCCTCCACAGCCTTCTGCAGCAAAGAGTTCCACAGATTCACCACTCTCTGACTGAAGAAATTCCTCCTCCTCTCTGTTTTAAAGGATCGTCCCTTTCGCCTGAGGTTGTGCCCTCTGGTTCTAGGTTTTCCTACTAGTGGAAACATCCTCTCCACATCCACTCTATCCAGGCCTCGCAGTATCCTGGAAGTTTCAATAAGATCTCCCCTCATCCTTCTAAACTCTAACGAGTGCAGACCCAGAGGCCTCAACCGTTCCTCATACAGGCATCTGCTCCCTCTCTTGTAACCCCCTTCCACTGAGCTCATTTATCTCTGAGGGATCCTATTCCCACGATTGTGTTGAGAGTCTGGGAGCTGGACAGGGGCTTTGGGAAATTATATTCTCGAGCCTGTAGCTTCTGCAAATCATTCCTCTTTATTTACAGCAAGTATTTACACATTAGGACCTATAGACCAGGCTGGAACCTCTCCTGCTTCCTGATCTCATTTGGTAGATCGAATTGGGGCAGGACTTACTCAGTTAATGGTAGGGCGTTGGGGAGAGTTACAGAACAAAGAGATCTGGGGGTACGGGTTCATAGCTCCTTGAAAGTGGAATCACAGGTGGACAGAGTGGTGAAGAAGGCATTCGGCATGCTTGGCTTCATTGGTCAGAACATTGAATACAGGAGTTGGGACGTCTTGTTGAATTTGTACATAGAGTCATAGAAGTTTACAGCATGGAAACAGGCCCTTCGGCCCAACTTGTCCATGCCGCCCTTTTTTTTTTAATCCCCTAAGCTGGTCCCAATTGCCCGCATTTGGCCCATATCCCTCTGTACCCAGATCTTTTATGTACATGACATTGGTAAGGCCACACTTGGAATACTGTGTACGATTCTGGTCACCCTATTATAGAAAGGATATTATTAAACTAGAAAGAGTGCAGAAGAGATTTACTAGGATGCTACCGGGACTTGATGGTTTGAGTTATAAGGAGAGGCTGGATAGACTGGGACTTTTTTCTCTGGAGCGTAGGAGGCTGAGGGGTGATCTTATAGAGGTCTATAAAATAATGAGAGGCATAGATCAGCTGGATAGTCAATATCTTTTCCCAAAGCTAGGGGAGTCTAAAACTAGAGGGCATAGGTTTAAGGTGAGAGGGGAGAGATACAAAAGGGTCCAAAGGGGCAATTTTTTCACACAGAGGGTGGTGAGTGTCTGGAACAAGCTGCCAGAGGTAGTAGTAGAGGCGGGTACAATTTTGTCTTTTAAAAAGCATTTAGACAGTTACATGGGTAAGATGGGTATAGGGGGATATGGGCCAAATGCAGGCAATTGGGACTAGTTTAGTAGTTAAAAACTGGGCGGCATGGACAAGTTGGGTCAAAGGGCCTGTTTCTATGTTGTAAACTCTGTAACTCTATCTCGACAATACTTTTATAGACGTTTACAGCACAGAAGGAGACCATTCAGCCCTTTGTGCCTATGCTGGTCAAAGATCTGGGTAGACTAATCCCATTTTCCAGCACTTGGCCCATAGCCCTGGAGGGTACAGCAGCGCAAGTGAATATCTGAAATGTTCCGAGAGTTTCTGACTCAACCCGCCCTTCAGGGAGTGACTTCCAGACTCCCACCAGTCTCAGGGTGAAAAAGCTTCTCCTCAACTCCCCTCCTAGCTTTCTACTCTGACCTTCAACCTCTGCCCCCTGGTTATTGACCCCTCCAGTGATGGGAAAGGTGCTTTCCGAGTTCACTTCTCAGTCATGTGACCTAACATCATGATCCCGTTGTGATGTTAACCCTTTCCTCTCCGCCCACCACCCTCACAAATCTCTTTCTGACTTCACGTTCCCCATGACTCAAGATGCCCTGTCTCTCACTCACACATCAAATTTCCACCAACGATCCTGAACCACTTCCCCAACAATTCCCGACTTTTAAACAAAAATCGTTCCATTCCCAAAAATCAACAAGCCATGGACAAACACAGGAATGAGGATTAAGGCCATTCGGCCTGCTCCCCCATTCAATAAGATCCTGGCTGGTCTGATTGTAACCTCAACCCCACATTCCTGCCCACCCCCCGATAACCTTTCACCCCCCTCGTTAATCAAGGATCTATCCAACTCAGCCTTAAAAATATTCAAAGACTTTGCTTCCACTGGCATTGGAAGAAGAGGGTTCCAGAGACTCAACACCCTCTGAGACAAAGAATTTCTCCTAATCTCCAACTAAAAGGAGCGACCCCTTATTTTTAAACAGTGACCCCTCTAGTTCTAGATTCTTCCACATGAGGAAATATCCTCTCCACATCCACCCTGTCAATACCCATCAGGATCTTAAAGGTTTGGATGAAGTTGCCTCTTACACTCTGAACTCCAGTGGATACAAGCCTTGCCTCTCCAACCTTTCCTTATAAGGCAACCTTCCCATTCTAGGTATTAGTCGAGTAAATTTTCCCTGAACTGCTGCAAATCCTTCCTAAAAGAAGGAGACCCATACTGTACACAATACCCCAGATGTAGCCTCATCAATGCCTTGTACAACTGAAGCATAACCTTCCTACTTTTGTCATCAATTCCCCTCACAATGAACAATAACATTCCATTAGCTTTCCTCATTACTCATAGTAACCGCATTGTAAACTTTTGTGATTCATGCACTAAGACACCCAGATCCCTCTGCGCCTCAGAGCCTCTCCCACCATTCAGATCATAAGCTTTTTTATGCCTCCTGCCAAAATGGAGAATTTCACATTTCCCTCCATTGCACTCCATTTGCCAGATCATTGCCCACTCGCCCTATCTATCTATCTATATATGTATCTATCTATCTATCTATCTCTCTGTATAGCCTCTTCCCAACTGATTTTCTCACCTATCTTTATGTCATCAACAAATTTAGCAACCATATCTCCAGTCCTTTCACCCAAGTTATTGAGATAAATTGTAAAGGGTTTAGATCCCAGCATTGATCCCTGCGGCACACCGCTCATCACAGCCTGCCAACCAGAAAATGACCCATTTACACCTACTCTCTGCTTCCTGTTAGCGAGCCAATCTTCAATACATACCAAAATGTCACCCCCTACACCACCAGCTTTTATTTTCCACAATAACCTTTGATGTGGCACTTTATCAAATGCCTTCTGGAAATCTAAGTACAGTACATCCATTGGTTCCCCTTTATCCACAGCACATGTAACTCCTTCAAAGAACTCCAGTAAATTGGCTAAACATGATTTCCCTTTCACAAAACCATGTTGACTCTGCCTGATTATCTTGAACTTATCTAAGTGCCTTGCTAGAACATCTTTAATAATAACTCCTAACATTTTCCCTGCGGCAGATGTTAGGCTAACTGGCCTGTAGGTTCCTGCTTTCTGTCTTCCACCCTCTCCAAATAACATTCACTATTTTCCAATCTAATGGAGCCTTCCCTGAATCTGGGGAATTTTGGAAAATTAAAACCAATGCGTCAACTATCTCCACCGCTTCTTTAAGACCCTCGGATGGAATCCATCAGGACCTGGGGATTTGTCAGCCCACAGCTCCAACAAGTTCATAGAATCCCTACAGTGCAGAAGGAGGCCATTCAGCCCATCGAGTCTGTACTAACCACAATCCCACCCAGGCCCTATTCCTGTAACCCTCATTTATTCTGTTAATCCCCCTGACACTAAGGGACAATTTAGCATGGCCAATTAACCTAGCCCGCCCATCTCTGGAGTGTGGGAGGAAACCGAAGCACCCGGAGGAAACCCACGCAAACATGGGGAAAATATGCGAACTCCACACAGACAGTGACCCGAGGCTGGGATTGAACCTGGGTCCCTGGTGCTGAGAGGCAGCAGTGCTAACCACTGCGGCACCGTGCCGCCCCTCAATACAACTTTCCCATGATTGAGTATCTCCCTCCCTCCCATTTCCTCATTTACAACGGTTTCCGGGATATTATTTGTCTCCTCAAAAATTGAAAACTGATGCAAAATACCTGCTCAATTTTGATCTGATTTACCATTGTCACATGTATTAACGTACAGTGAAAAGTATTGTCTCTTGCGCGCTATAAAGACAAAGCATACAGTTCATAGAGAAGGAAAGGAGAGAGTGCAGAACGTAATGTTACAGTCATAGCTAGGGTGTGGAGAAAGATCAACTTAATGCGAGGTAAGTCCATTCAAACGTCTGCCAGCAGCAGGGAAGAAGCTGTTCTTGAGTCGGTTGGTACGTGACCTCAGACTTTTGTATCTTTTTCCCGAAGGGAGAAGGTGGAAGAGAGAATGTCCGGGGTGCATGGGGTCCTTAATTATGCTGGCTGCTTTTCCCGAGGCAGCGGGAAGTATAGTCAGAGTCAATGGATGGGAGGCTGGTTTGCGTGATGGATTCATTACACAAATTCAGCAGTCATCTAATTATTTTCCATTGTTAATTCCGCAGACTCACTTTCTACCGGATCAACATTCACTTTGTCAACTCTTTTCTTTGTTTACAGAAACTCTTGCTATCTGTCTTCATGTTTCTCGCTGCTCTCTCTCCTACTCTAATATTACCCGCCTCTTTCATCCTTCAGTCATTCTTTGCTGTTCCTGACATTCTGTCCGACCTGCCACCTGTCTCTGCACAATGATGTGTTTTTCTTTAAGTTTCTCTTTACCTTTTTTTAGTTACCTGTTCCGTGCGGAGCCTTAACTCGCTGACTGGAAAGATGGAGTGTGACACATAATAAATCTTTTAATGTGTTTTATGCTCTGGCAAAATCTTCTGACCTGCCACTCATCTTTCTGCAATTATATAAATGTTTTCTTTAAGTTTGATACTATCTTTAACTTTTTTAACTTAACCATGGATAGTGGTTCCTTCCCTTGGGATTTGCCTTTGTTGTTGGAGAGTAAGGACAGGCAACAATATCTCCTCCATGATCATCCTCAACACCGGTGCCCCACAAGGCTGTGTTCTCAGCCCCCTACTATACTCCTTATACACCTCTGACTGTGCGGCCAAATTCCCCTCCAATTCGATTTTCAAGCTTGCTGACGACACCACCATAGTGGGGCTGGATCTCAAACAACAACGAGACGCAATATAGGAAAGAGGTCGAGAATCTGGTGAACTGGTGCGGCAACAATAATCTCTCCCTCAATGTCAACAAAACAAAGGAGATTGTCATCGACTTCAGGAAGCGTAGTGGAGAACATGCCCCTGTCTACATCAACGGGGACGAAGTAAAAAGGATCGAGAGCTTCAAGTTTTTAGGTGTCCAGGTCACCAACAACTTGTCCTTGTGCCCCCTCCCCACCCCCACCAGCCTCCCATGCCGACGCTATAGTTAAGAAAGCCCACCAATGCCCCTACTTTCTCAGAAGACTAAGAATATTTGGCATGTCAGCTACGATTCTCACCAACTTTTACAGATGCACCATAGAAAGCATTCTTTCTGGTTGTATCACAGCTTGGTATGGCTCCTGCTCTGCCCAAGACTGCAAGGACCTACAAAAGGTCGTGAACGTAGCCCAATCCATCACGCAAACCAGCCTCCCATCCATTGACTCTGTCTACACTTCCCGCTGCCTTGGCAAAGCACCCAGCATAATTCAAGACCCCCACGCACTCTGGACATTCTCTCTTCCACCTTCTACCATCGAGAAAAAGGTACAAAAGTCTGAGGACTCACGACTTTTCCCTGCTGCCATCAAACCTTTGAATGGACCTACCTTATATTAAGTTGATCTTTCTCGACACCCTAGCTATGACTGTAACACTACATTCTGCACTCTCTCCTTTCCTTCTCTATGAATGGTATGCTTTGTCTGTATAGCGCACAAGAAACAATACTTTTCACTGCATACTAATACATGTGCAATAATAAATCAAATTCTGTATTTTCTGAAACGTCCCCTTAAATGTCTGCCATTCACCTCCCCCTTGACATCATTTGCCAGTTCACTGTAGTTAGTTCCACTTTCACGCCTTTGCAATTGCTCTTTTTAAGTGGAAAATAATAGCCTTGGACCCATTCTTCTCCCCCTCAAACTGAATGTAAAATAGATCATTAATTAATCATGTCTCATTGCACAAATTGAAACTGAGTTTTGTATTTAAACTTTCAAGGTTTGGACTCTTTTTGATAAACAATCATTACTGGCTTCAGTTGTCTTCTGGCTCGATGAAGTTCCATGTCCTCCGAGTGGTTGGAGACAGTCACCATTTAGCTTCTTTTGAACCTATTTATTTCCATCACAGATCTCTTGGTGAACAGATTATTGTGTTGACAGAGACTCTACGCCATTTTGCTCCCTTTGGGCCAGGTGATCACCTGACCATGATGTCACACTGACATCACCATTCACATCATTGTCTAATTAACATAACCATTAACCCTTTGCCTTCCACTTACGAATTGGAAAGTGCAGCGGGGCAGAGATACATGCATACCGTCAATAACTCTCTCTGTTACAAGACTTCACATTCAAATGGGGTGGCACAGTAGCACAGTGGTTAGCACTGCTGCCTCACAGCGCCAGGGACCTGGGTTCGATTCCTGGCTTGGGTCACTGTCTGTGTGGAGTCTGCACATTCTCCCCGTGTCTGTGTGGGTTTCCTCCGGGTGCTCCGGTTTCCTCCCACAGTCCAAGGATGTGTGGGTTCGGTTGATTGGTCATGCTAAATTGACTCTAGTGTCAGGGGGATTAGCAGGGTAAATATGTGGGGTGACGGGAATAGGGCCTGGGTGGGATTGTGGTCGGTGCAGACTCGATGGGCGAAATGGCCTCCTTCTGCACTGTAAGGATTCTATGACCTCCTTTAATAACTGGGAAAGACCCAGAATAAATGCAATAAAATGTTGGGAATGTCTTCAGTGAGGGCGAAAGCAAATACATTTCCTAATTCTGACAGGAGGCAAGGGGCATAACCTTCAACCTCTGACCTGCAAGGATTGCATGTTGGGAATTCTTGTGCAGGGTGAACCTGGATGAGCACTTGGCATGTCATAACATTCAAGGCTATGGGTGAAGTGCTGGTAAATGGGTTGAGGTGGGAGGTCAGGTGTTTCTCACATGTCAGTGCAGACTCGATGGGCCTCTTCTGCACTGCATGATTCTATTTCCAAGTGCGATTGAAAAGCTTTAGACAAGGGCGGCATGGTGGCACAGTGGTTAGCACTGCTGCCTCACAGCACCAGGGACCTGGGTTCGATTCCCGGCTTGGGTAACTGTCTGTGTGGAGTTTGCACATTCTCCCCGTGTCTGCGTGGGTTTCCTCCCACAGTCCGGAAGATGTGCTGGTTAGGGTGGATTGGCCATGCTAAATTCCCCCTTATGATAGTAGCTACAACAAAGGCTAACAAGGTGTAACAAGGTGAGGCTTTTCGGCAGGTTTGTCGAAGATAAATGGATGGAGAAACAAAGGTTGAGGCAAGTGATTGAAAACAGCAGCAGAAGGCTCTGGGCACCAAGCGAACCAAGATAGAGGGATGGCCCTTGGGGTGACACTGCAGAATATCTGATCTTCATGGTCGCAAGTACCACACTGGCGCACTTTGAAGTAAAGAAGCCATTGGAAAGAGAGTGAGACGCAATGGTTCACAGAGACTGCAAACCTAGCTGAATGGTATGGAAGCAGTTACTGACTCAATGGTGGGCTTGTTTGCAGAGTACTATACAGAGAACGGGCAGCTGTGGAGACTTCCAGTGGTGCAAAAAGTTCAGCGTCAAATCTGCTATGATCCGACATTGAACCACGAGTATCTCTCGGTGAGAGGACACCCAGAATTCAACAGGGCAGTGACTGTTTTACTATTGGGCAAAGACAGTATCGCCATCGTGGAGAAGCGGGTAGGTCCCTGCGGACTTGCAGTCCATTCGCTGTTAGAACGGGTACATTCACCCTGAATAAATCACTGGCCGTTCCACGGCTTGACCAGGGCAAGTCTTCCTGGTCTGGTTGCCTCTCACCTGAACTGGGATCCTGTCCAGAAACCTTCCCTGTTGCCCCCACTCCCCACATTCCACGAAAAGAATGTGGAGAAGAATTTGCAAGTTCCCGACTGGAACTGGAAGAGTGCGCCAGTCCGGGGCTCTCTCTTCGAGGAAAGATAAGACTTAGGGGGGGCGAGGGATTCAACTTCCCTTTACATTCGTCTGTAATGATGCAGACTTGACTGGTGAATGAGAGATTTATTTTTATTCATTCGTGGGACATGGGTGTCGCTGGCTGGCGGGCCAACACCTCCCCAAGTTTATTGACAAGTGATCTTCAGAAACTGAAAGTTGCAGCCACTTCCTCCCCCACTCCGTTCAAGGGGCAATTAGGGATGGGCAATAAATGCTGGCCCAGCCAGCGACACCCACACCCCATGGAAAAATGGAGAAAATAAATATTTGAGGGCATCCCCTCAATAGAAATAGCTCTACACAGCTGCTAATCTCCATGCTGCAGCTTAACAGGGTCAGAATGAGACGAGCAGAGGGGAAAACTGAACAGTGCGTTCAGATAGGCGGTGGTTTGGGTATTACTCTGGACTAGTAATCCAGAGACCCAGAGAAATGTTCTGGGGCCCCAGGTTCGAATCCCGCCACGGCAGATGGTGAAATTTGAATTCAATAAAAAAATCTGGAGTTGGAAGTCTAATGATGAAACCATTGTCGATTGTCAGAAAAACCCATCTGGTTCACGAATGTCCTTCAGGGAAGGAAATCTGCCTTCCTTATCTGGTCTGGCCTACATGTGACTCCAGACCCACAGCAATGTGGTTGATTCTTAACTGTCCTCTGAAATGGAGGGCAGCTAGGAATGGGCAATAAATGCTGGGTCCAGCCAGTGACGCCCACACCCACTCCCGTCCAGGAGTGAGGCAGAGCACCATCGATGGCTGACATGCGTCTCATGATCAATGAGGGGTGGGCAGTAGATGCTGGCCTCCCAGTGACACCCACATCCCCCGAAAGGGTTGTTTAAAATTAGAAAGGTGTGGCCAGTGAGCACTGAGCGAAGCAGGAAGGGAGAATGTAATGTGAGATTTTTAAACATCTGCCCCTCTCCCAGGCTGACAGCATTCAGGCTCCTGGAGGCAACGGTGCTTTGAGTATGGGAGCACAATTTCTGAAGAAGTGGTATACCATCACTCATCCCAGAACAGCAGCAGTCTACATCCCAATGCCTTCATGGGGTGAGTGCTTCTGTCATTACCGTATATTCGGAATATTACGCTGCCCTCTAAACCTCGCTCCAACAATTGTGACACAGAATTAGATTCGTCACAGAATTGAAATTTTTTTACCATTTCTAAAGTTCGAAGATGTTCAAATCCTCCGGAAAGCTTATTCACAAAGTGTCAGAACCACACTGTCAGAGGGTCAGTACTGAGGGAGTGCCGCACTGTCACAGGGTCAGTATTGAGGGAGTGCTGCACTGTCAGAGGGTCAGTATTGAGGGAGTGCCGCACTGTCACATGGTCAGTATTGAGGGAGGGCTCCACTGTCAGAGGATCAGTACTGAGGGAGTGCCGCACTGTCAGAGGGTCAGTACTGAGGGAGCGCCGCACTGTCAGAGGATCAGTACTGAGGGAGCGCCGCACTGTCAGAGAGTCAGTACTGAGGGAGCGCCGCACTATCAGAGGGTCAGTACTGAGGGAGCGCCGCACTGTCAGAGGGTCAGTGCTGAGGGAATGCCACACTTTCAGAGGGTCAGTACTGAAGGGGTGCCGCACTGTCAGAGGGTCAGTGCTGAGGGAGTGCCGTACTGTCACAGGGTCAGTATTGAGGGAGTGCCGCACTGTCAGAGGGTCAGTACTGAGGGAGTGCCCCACTGTCAGAGGGTCAGTATTGAGGGAGTGCCACACTGTCAGAGGGTCAGTACTGAGGGAGTGCCGCACTGTCAGAGGGTCAGTACTGAGGGAGTGCCGCACTGTCAGAGGGTCAGTACTGAGGGAGTGCCGCACTGTCAGAGGGTCAGTACTGAGGGAGTGCCGCACTGTCACAGGGTCAGTACTGAGGGAGTGCCGCACTGTCAGAGGGTCAGTATTGAGGGAGTGCCCCACTGTCAGAGGGTCAGTATTGAGGGAGTGCCACATTGTCAGAGGGTCAGTATTGAGGGAGTGCCGCATTGTCAGAGGGTCAGTGGAACATAGAACATTACAGCGCAGTACAGGCCCTTCAGCCCTCGATGTTGCGCCGACCAGTGCAACCAATCTAAAGCCCATCTAATCTACACTATTCCAATATCATCCATATGTTTATCCAATGACCATTTAAATGCCCTTAATGTTGGCGAGTCCACTACTGCTGCAGGCAGGGCATTCCACGCCCTTACTACTCTCTGAGTAAAGAACGTACCTCTAACATCTGTCCTATATCTCTCACCGCTCAATTTAAAGCCATGTCCCCTCGTGCTAGCTATCACCATCCGAGGAAAAAGGCTCTCACTATCCACCCTATCTAATCCTCTGATCATCTTGTATGCCTCTATTAAGTTACCTCTTAACCTTCTTCTCTCTAACGAAAACAACCTCAAGTCCCTCAGTCTTTCCTCATAAGACCTTCCCACCATACCAGGCAACATCCTGGTAAATCTCCTCTGCACCCTTTCCAAATGCTTCCACATCCTTCCTGTAATGGGGCGACCAGAACTGTATGCAAGTGTGGCCGCACCAGAGTTTTGTACAGCTGCAACATGACCTCATGGCTCCGAAACTCAATCCCTCTACCAATAAAAGCTAACACACCGTACGCCTTCTTAACAACCCTATCGACCTGGGTGCCAACTTTCAGGGATCTATGCACATGGACACCCAGATCTCTCTGTTCATCCACCCTACCAAGTATCTTACCATTAGCCCAGTACTCTGTAATCCTGTTACTCCTTCCAAAGTGAATCACCTCACACTTTTCCGCATTAAACTCCATTTGCCACCTCTCAGCCCAGCTCTGCAGCTTATCTATGTCCCTCTGTAACCTGCCACTTCCCTCCGCACTGTCTACAACTCCACCGACTTTAGTGTCATCCGCAAATTTACTAATCCATCCTTCCACGCCCTTATCCAGCTCATTAATAAAAATGACAAACAGCAGTGGCCCCAAAACAGATCCTTGCGGTACACCACTAGTAACTGAACTCCAGGATGAACATTTCCCATCAACCACCACCCTCTGTCTTCTTACAGCTAGCCAATTCCTGATCCAAACCGCTAAATCACCCTCAATCCCATGCGTCTATATTTTCTGCAATAGCTTACCGTGGGGAACCTTATCAAACGCTTTACTGAAATCCATATACACCACATCAACTGCTTTACCCTCATCCACCTCTTTGGTCACCTTCTCAAAGAACACAATAAGGTTTGTGAGGCACGACCTACCCTTCACAAAACCGTGCTGACTATCCCTAATCAAATTATTCCTTTCTCGATGATTATAAATCCTATCTCTTATAATCCAATCTAAAACTTTGCCCACAACAAAAGTAAGGCTCACTGGTCTATAATTACCAGGGTTGTCTCTACTCCCCTTCTTGAACAAGGGGACAACATTTGCTATCCTCCAGTCTTCTGGCACTGTTCCTGTAGACAATGACGACACAAAGATCAAAGCTAAAGGCTCTGCAATCTCCTCCCTAGCCTCCCAGAGAATCCGAGGATAAATCCCATCCGGCCCATTTTCACACCTTCCAGAATTGCTAACACCTCCTCCTTATTAACCTCAATCCTGTCTAGTCCAATAGCCTGTATCTCAGTATTCTCCTCGACAACATTGTCTTTTTCCTGCGTGAATACTGATGAAAAATATTCATTTAGCGCCTCTCTTATCTCTTCAGACTCCACGCACAACTTCCCACTACTGTCCTTGACTGGCCCTAATCTTATCCTCGTCATTCTTTTATTCCTGACATACCTATAGAGTGCTTTAGGGTTTTCCTGCCAAAGACTTCTCATGTCCCCTCCTGGCTCTTCTTAACTCTCTCTTCAGGTCCTTCCTGGCTGACTTGTAACTCTCAAGCGCCCTAACTGAGCCTTCACGTCTCATCTTTACATAAGTCTCCTTCTTCCTCTTCACAAGAGATTCAACTTCTTTAGTAAACCACGGTTCCCTTACTCGACCACTTCCTCCCTGCCTGACAGGTACATACTTATCAAGAACACGCAGTAGCTGTTCCTTGCACAAGCTCCACATTTCAATTGTGCCCATCCCCTACAGTTTCTTTCCCCAACTTATGCATCCTAAATCTCGCCTAATCACATCATAATTTCCTTTCCCCCAGCTATAACTCTTGCCCTTCGGTATATACCTCTCCCTTTCTATCGCTCAAGTAAACGTAACCGAATTGTGGTCACTGTCACCAAAGTGCTCACCTACCTCCAAATTGAACACCTGGCTTGGTTCATTACCCAGTACCAAATCCAATGTGGCCTCGCCTCTTGTTGGCCTATCTACAGACTGTGTCAGGAAACCCTCCTGCACACATTGGACAAAAACTGGCCCCTCTAAAGTACTCGAACTATAGCTTTTCCAGTCAATATTTGTAAAGTTAAAGTCCCCCATAACAACTACCCTGTTACTTTCGCTCCTATCCAGAATCATCTTTGCAATCCTTTCCTCTACATCTCTGGAATCTTTCGGAGGCCTATAGAAAACTCCTAACAGGGTGATCTCTCCTTTCCTGTTTCTAACCTCAGCCCAAACTACCTCAGTAGACGGGTCCTCATCAAACGTCCTTTCTGCCACCGTAATTCTGTCCTTGACTAAGAATACCACACCTCCCCCTCTTTTACCACCTTCTGAAACATCTAAACCCCGGAACCTGCAAATGCCAGAGGGTCAGTATTGAGGGAGTGCCAGATTGTCAGAAGGTCAGTACTGAGGGAGTGCCGCGCTGTCAGTAGGTCAGTACAGAGGGAGTGCCGCACTGTCAGAGGGTCAGTACTGAGGGAGTGCCGCACTGTCAGAAGGTCAGTACTGAGGGAGTGCCGCACTGTCAGAGGGTCAGTACTGAGGGAGTGCTGCACTGTAAGAGGGTCAGTACTGAGGGAGTGCTGCACTGTCAGAGGGTCAGCACTGAGGGAATGCTGCACTGTCAGAGGGTCAGTACTGAGGGAGTGCCGCACTGTCAGAGGGTCAGTACTGAAGGAGTGCCACACTGTCCGAGGGTCAGTACTGAGGGAGTGCCGCACTGTCAGAGGGTCAGTGCTGAGGGAGTGCCGCACTGTCAGAAGGTCAGTGCTGAGGGAGTGCCGCACTGTCAGAGGGTCAGTACTGAGGGAGTGCCGCACTGTCAGAGGGTCAGTACTGAGGGAGTGCTGCACTGTCAGAGGGTCAGCACTGAGGGAGTGCTGCACTGTCAGAGGGTCAGTACTGAGGGAGTGCTGCACTGTCAGAGTGTCAGTACTGAGGGAGTGCTGCACTGTCAGAGGGTTAGTATTGAGGGAGTGCTGCACTGTCAGAGGGTCAGCACTGAGGGAGTGCTGCACTGTCAGAGGGTTAGTATTGAGGGAGTGCTGCACTGTCAGAGTGTCAGTACTGAGGGAGTGCTGCACTGTCAGAGGGTTAGTATTGAGGGAGTGCTGCACTGTCAGAGGGTCAGCACTGAGGGAGTGCTGCACTGTCAGAGGGTTAGTATTGAGGGAGTGCTGCACTGTCAGAGTGTCAGTACTGAGGGAGTGCTGCACTGTCAGAGGGTTAGTATTGAGGGAGTGCTGCACTGTCAGAGGGTCAGCACTGAGGGAATGCTGCACTGTCAGAGATTCTGTCCTTTAGATGAAACGTCACACTGAGGGTCTATTTGAAAAGTGATGTGGGTGCGTTGGCCAATAACTGTGGTCAATTAATGCCATAATTCCATCTTCTGGAATCTTGCTGTGCACACATTGGCTTCCGCATTCCCCCCATATGTCAAATTTTTCCATTCCCCATGACACCTTTTAACTCTCCACTCACCCTCCTTAGAAATATACCAGCCGTTCCTTCACTGTTACTGGGTCAAAATGCTGGGACTCCCTCCCTAACAGCACTGTGGGTGTACCTACCCCACAGGGACTGCAGCGGCCCAAGAAGGCAGCTCACCACCACCTACTCCAGGGGCAATTAGGGATGGATAATAAATGTGACAGCTACATCTTGCAAAGGAATAGTGTTAAAATCCAACAATCTCAGCTTCAGAAATTCCACCTGAATCCCCAGAATCCAATTTAGGCCCAATTTCCAGACGCTTTGACCATCTTGTCCTTGGTGGCTCCCATCTGATTGGGTTGAGGGAGGGCGTGCGATCATGCTAAATTCAGCGACTGTCGCAGAGAAACCTCCGGAAGTTCCTCAGAGATTTCCCAGTGGGGATAAACTTTGTTTGCCTCTGAAGACTTATCGCACCCTCTCTCTCTCTCTCTCTCCCCCTCACTCTCTCTCTCTCTCTCTCTCTCGGCCCGATTTCAATCTCATTCTCCGAGGACTCTTTTTCTCTGTGCAGACACCCACACGGTCGCTTTTGAAGGAGCTGGTTTCCAGGATATCTTTCAGTATCGTTACTGGGACAGCGAGAATCATTGTGTGGCCATTCCACAGCTGCTGGAAGATCTGGAGGTACAGCAAAGCAGGCAGTGATGGAGTAGGAGCCCATCACAGGGTGGGCTATGAGGGCATGTCACACTTACTAATGAGCAGGATTTCCCGATCTCACTTGTCGCCTAGAACCATAAAATCCGGCCCGATGTCATAGAATCCCTACAGTGCAGAAGGAGGCCATTCGGCCCATCGAGCCTGCACCCACCACAATCCCACCCAGGCCCTATCCCCGTGGGGGGGGGGGGGGGGGGGGGGTAAATATCCGACCATTTTGTGCACACACCTCCCATTGTGAGTCAGAGGATGTGGCAATTCAGAAAGGCAAAAAATTAGATTTTGTGTGGATAAAGGCTGGGATTCTCCAGTCCCGCTGCAGTGACTGGAGATTTGGCTGAATGCCAAATGCCCCGTTCTCGCTGACAGCAAGGGTGGGGTGTACGAGACCAGAGAATTCCAGCCAAAGTATGCATCGCAATCCACTGGGGTAAGCCCACCCCCTTTGGTAAGATTTCTTGGCCAACTCTTCCACTCAGAGATTCTAGTCGAGCACACTCCTCACTGCAAATGTGAGCTGTGAACACAGGTACGACAGAACGGGATGTCCCTGAACATCTCCGTCTCTCTGAACCATCCCAGAAGAAATGATGGAATAACGGAGGACTGGGAGAATGAGACTGAAACCAGGATGAGAGAGAGAGAGAGAGAGAGAAAGGGAAAGGAAAGGGGTGAAGAGAGAGACAGGAAAAAGAGACAAGGCAGCACGGTGGCACAGTGGTTAGTGCTGCTGCCTCACAGCGCCAGGGACCCGGGTTCAATTCCTGGCTTGGGTCACTGTCTGTGTGGAGTTTGCACGTCCTCCCCATGTCTGCGTGGGTTTCCTCCGGGTGCTCCAGTTTCCTCCCACAGTCCAAAGACGTGCGGGTTGGGTGGATTGGCCATGGGAAATTGCCCCTTAGTGTCATGGGGACTAGCTGGGGTAAATGCTTAGAGTTATGGTGATAGGACCTGGGTGGGATTGTGGTCGGTGCAGACGCGATGGGCCAAATGGCCTCCTCCTGCACTGTAGGGATTCTATGATCGACAGAAAGGGCCCCCCAGAAAGGATGGAAACACGTGGATTTTGTCGAAGCTCTCGGAACAGTTCACCACCTGCAGAAATGAGAGTGAATTTGTCTTCTTTCTGGGGCTGGGGAGGTTGTCACAGCAGAAACGTGAATCTGCCTATGAGAAAAGCTCCTTGTGCAGTTAAATGCTAGCCCTCACTTGCTGTGGTTCATTGGCCACGACAAAGGCACTAATCCGCGGGGCTGCTGAGAGGAAGGTCACATTGTCACACAGTGAGAAGTCTCACAACATCAGGTTAAAGTCCAACAGGTTTATTTGGTAGCACAAGCTTTCGGAGCGCTGGTGATGAAGGGGCAACGCTCCGAAAGCTCATGATTCCAAATAAACCTGTTGGACTTTCACCTGGTGTTGTGAGACTACTTACCGATTTATTATTGTCACATGTATTAACATACAGTGAAAAGTATTGTTTCTTGCGCGCTATACAGACAAAGCATACCATTCATAGAGAAGGAAAGGAGAGAGTGCAGAATATAGTGTTACAGTCATAGCTAGGGTGTAGAGAAAGATCAACTTAATGTGAGGTAGGTCCATTCAAAAGTCTGACAGCAGCAGGGAAGGAGCTTTTCTTGAGTTGGTTGGAACATGACCTCAGACTTTTGTATCTTTTTCCCGACGGAAGAAGGTGGAAGAGAGAATGTCCGGGGTGCGTGGGGTCCTTGATTATGCTGGCTGCTTTGCCGAGGCAGCGGGAAGTGTAGACAGAGTCAATGGATGGGAGGCTGGTTTGCGTGATGGATTGGGCTACGTTCACGACCTTTTGTAGTTCCTTGCGGTCTTGGGCAGAGCAGGAGCCCATACCAAGCTGTGATACAACCAGAAAGAATGCTTTCTATGGCGCATCTGTAAAAGTTGGTGAGAGTCGTAGCTGACATGCCAAATTTCCTTAGTCTTCTGAGAAAGTAGAGGCGTTGGTGGGCTTTCTTAACTATATCCGCATGGGGGGACCAGGACAGGTTGTTGGTGATCTGAACACCTAAAAACCTGAACCTCTCGACCATTTCTACTTCGTCAACGGTTCCCATTATGTAACTGGACGCGGGCTTGGGGTCACACATTCAAAATTTTGGGAAGAAGTGGTGATGGGACGGTGGGGGGTTGTGGGGGTGAGGGTGAGGAAGGACTTGTTTCACACAGTGGGTGGTAATGACCTCCAGCTTGTTGCCTCCAGGATGGTCCATGCGGAGATAATCAATGGCTTCAATTTGCACGTATTCAGGAATCAGCTGGGGGAAAGGGGTTAGTAAGATTGCTCCATGGGTAGCTAGCATGGTGCAAATGGGCTGAATGGCCTGTACTGCAATGACACTGTGATTCACGAGTTTGAACCAGTTATTGGGGTGTTGGAGAATAGTTGAAGAATGTATTTGGCATGAACGAGGGGTGGAAAGAATTGGGGGTGAGCTTTTAAACGGTTCAGGGGGTTTCATTTCCGTCTGTATTTCACTACCTGTCGCTCTGCTCCTTCTCCAGAACGCTCCGGAACATTCCATCGTGGTGCTTCACATTGCAGCTCATTGGCCAACTGCAATGGATCCCACGCCTGCTGAGTGGAGGCAGATTGCGGAGGTGATGAAGGTGAGGAGGAGGAGGAGGAAGAGGGGGAGGGGAGGAGGAGGGGGAGGAGGAGGGGGAGGAGGAGGAGGGGGAGGAGGGGGTGGAGGAAGAGGGGGAGGGGGAGGAGGAGGAGGAGGGGAGGAGGAAGGGAAGGAGGGGGAGGAGGGGGAGGAGAAAGAGGAGGAGGAAGAGGGGAGAGGAGGAAGAGGGGGGAGGAGGAGGAGGAGGAGGAGGGGGAGGAGGGGGAGGAGGGGGAGGAGGGGGAGGAGGGGGAGGGGGAGGAGGGGGAGGGGGAGGAGGGGGAGGAGGGGGAGGGGGAGGAGGAGGGGGAGGGGGAGGAAGGGGAGGAGGGGAGGAGGGGGAGGGGGGAGGGGGAGGAAGAGGGGTCAGGGGGAGGAGGAGTAAGGGGGAAGGGGAGGGGGAGGAGGGGGGTGGGAGGGGGGGAGGGGGAAGAGGAGGGGGAGGGGCAGGAGGAGGGGGAGGAGGGGGAGGGGCAGGAGGCGGGGAGGAGAGGAGGAGGGGAAGGGGGGAGGGGGAGGGGAGGAGGGGAGGAGGAGGGGAGGGGGGGAGGCGGAGAGGGGAGGGGAGGAGGAGGGGGAGGAGGGGAGGACGAGGAGGCTGGAGGGGAAGGAGGGGAGGAGGGGCGGGGGGGAGGGGGAGGAGGGGGGAGGGGGAGGGGGAGGAGGGGGGAGGGGGAGGGGGAGGGTGAGGAGGGGGGAGGGTGAAGGGGGGAGAGGGAGTGGGGGAGGAGGAGGGGGAGGGAGTGGAGGAGGGGAGGGGGAGGAGGGGGGAGGGGGAGGAGGAGGAGGAGGGGGAGGGTGAGGAGGGGGGAGGGTGAAGGGGGGAGGGGGAGTGGGGGAGGAGGAGGGGGAGGGAGTGGAGGAGGGGAGGGGGAGGAGGGGCGGGGGCGGAGGAGGGGGAGGGTGGAGGGGGAGGAGGAAGAGGAGGGGAGGAGGAGGAGGGGGAGGGGGAAGAGGAGGAGGAGGGGGAGGGGTAGGGGAGAGGAGGGGGGAGGGGGAGGGGGGAGGGGGAGGGGGAGGAGGGGAGGAGGGGGTGGGGGAGGGGGAGGAGGGGGAGGGGAAGGAGGGGGACGGAGAGGAGGAGGGGGAAGGGGAGGAGGGGGAGGGTGAGGAGGAGGAGGGGAGGAAGGGGTGGGGGAGGGGGAGGAGGGGGAGGGGAAGGAGGGGGACGGAGAGGAGGAGGGGGAAGGGGGAGGAGGGGGAGGGGGAGGGCGAGGAGGAGGACTCCATCTGTGCTGACACAGATGCCTCTCTAATCTAATATTTTCTTGCCTCGATGTGGTCCATATCCCTCTATTCGCTGCCTACTCCTGTATCTATCCAGATGCCTCTTGAATGTTGTTATAGAATCTGCTTCCACCACCTCCTCCAGCAGCGCGTTCCAGGCATTCACCACCCTCTGTGTGAAAAACTTCCCCTTACATCCCTTTTAAACTTTCCCCCTCTCACTCGCAACCAAAGATTTCACAGATTCACAGAATCACAGAATATTACAGTGCAGAAGAGGCCCTTCGGCCCATTGTGTCTGCACCTGCCCACCTAATCCCACTTGCCAGCACTTGGCCCATAGCCCTGAATGTTATGATGTGCCAAGTGCTCATCCAGATACTTTTTAAAGGATGTGAAGCATCCCACCTCCACCACCCTCCCAGGCAGCGCATTCCAGACCCTCACCACCCTCTGGGTAAAAACATTTTCCTCAAATCCCCCCTAAACCTCACACCCCTCACTTTTAACTTGTGTCCCCTTGTAACTGATCTTCCAACTAAGGGGAACAGCTGCTCCTTATCCATTCTGTCCATGCCCCTCATAATCTTGTTCACCTCGATCAGGTCACCCCTCAGTCTTCTCTGCTCCAGAGAAAACAACCCAAGCCTATCCAACCTTTCTTCATAACTTAAATGCTCCACCCCGGGCAGCATCCTGGTGAACCTCCTCTGCACCCCCTCCAGTGCAATCACATCCTTCCTATAATGTGGCGACCAGAACTGCACACAGTACTGGCCTCATCAAAGTTCTAAACAAATCCATCATGACCTCTCTGCTTTTGTAACCTATACCCCGATTGATAAAAGCGAGTGTGCCATATGCTTTTTTCACCATCCTATTAACCTGTCTTTCCACCTTCAGAGATCTGTGGACAAACACACCAAGGTCCCTTTGTTCTTCTGAACTTCCCAGTGTCAGACCTTTCACAGTATACTTCCTCGTATACTATACAAGGAAGTGTATATAAAGTGTTGCAGCTTTATAGAACCTTAGTTCGGCCGCACTTGGAATATCGTGTTCAATTCTGGTCGCCACACTACCAGAAGGATTTGGAGGCTTTGGAGAGGGTACAGAAAAGATTTACCAGGATGTTGCCTGGTATGGAGGGCATTAGCTATGAGGAGAGGTTGGAAAAACTTGGTTTGTTCTCACTGGAACGATGGAAGTTGAGGGCAGACCTGATAGAAGTCTACAAGATTATGAGGGGCATGGACAGAGTGGATAGTCAGAAGCTTCTTCCCAGGATGGAAGAGTCAATTACTAGGGGGCACAGGTTTAAGGTGAGAGGGACAAGGTTTAAAGGAGATGTACGAGGCAAGTTTTTTTACACAGAGAGTGGTGGGTGCCTGGAACCCGTTGCTGGGGGAGGTAGTGGAAGTGGATCGGGTAGCGACTTTTTATGGGGCGTCTTGACAAATACATGAATAGGATGGGAATAGGGGGATATGGTCCCCGGAAGGGTAGGGGGTTTTAGTTCAGTTGGGCAGCATGGTCGGTGCAGGCTTGGAGGGCCGAAGGGCCTGCTCCTGTGCTGTAATTTTCTTTGTTCTTTGTCAAATTACTCCTTCCAAAGTGGATCACCTCACACTTCTCAGGGTTAAATTCCATCTCCCACTTATCCGCCCATTTGACCATCTCGTCTGTATCTTCCTGTGGCCCAAGGTACTCACCCTCACTGATGTCCTTTCTCCTCTTGTTTCCAGAGGAAGAGACACTTTCCTTTCTTCTTCGTCACGGCTCAGGGGCTGGCATCGGGGGATCTGCATAAAGACGCCTGGCCAGTCAGGCATTTTGTTACCGAACGCTTTGAACTCTTCTGCGCCCAGTCTTTCTCCAAGAACTTCAGCTTGTACAGTGAGTCCACGAGGCTGATTCCTGCGGGGAGGGGCTTTATTCTGGAGAGAGGGAAGAGGGGAGCAGCTTGGGTCTGCATGCGTTGGCATTGAGAGGGACGACTGAATGGGCTGAATGGCCTCTCTGTGTGTCATGGGGTGAAATGGGCGATGCGCAGGGATATATATATCTTGTCCTGTCTGGGGGGGGGGGGGGGGGGGGGGGGGGGGCTTCGACAGGGTAAATGCTAACCCTCACTGGGTATTCTAGAACGAGAGGTCACGCCCCCAGAATAGGGGGTCCCCCATTTCAGACAGAGATGAGGATCGTTGGCCTTTGGAACTCTCTTCCCCAGGGATCAGTGGAGGCTGCGACATTGAACATGTTCAAGGCTGGGTTACACAGGGTGTCTCACTGAAGGGGAGTCGAGGGGTGTGGAAAACAGACCATCCTCTGATCAGCCATGATCTGATTGAACGGTGGAGCAGGCTTGATGGGCCGAATGGCCTGCTCCTGTTTTCTTTTAATGTGATAACATTCCCCTCATGATTGGATAGTCATGGAGAGTTACACAAGAGAGGCATCCAGGCAGGGCTAGACGATCAGGTGGTACAAGCAGCAAGAGACAAAGAGTGGGAGCGAAGAGATACCGGGAGAGTTGGAGCGAGCAGGAGGGAGCCTGGGATATTAAATAACACCTTTGATTGGTTCAGGAAAATGTCCCTCAGGGCTTCACGGAGGGAATAAATTAGACATCGTTTGATGCTGAGTCGCCAACAGAGGGATTGGGACTGGCAAGCAAGGGCGTGTCAAAGCTGGAGGCCTTGACTAAGCCTTTGTTGCCAGTCCCAATCCCTCTGTCTTAAAGGAAGCCAGCGAGGTTCCTGGAAGGGATCACAAAATTTCAGACCGAGGCATGGTCACTAATGTCAGAGAGATAGAAATGAGGCCAGGTCCACAGGAGTGCAGAGATCATAGAAACATGCCACCCCTACAGTGCAGAAGGAGGCCATTCAGCCCATCGAGTCTGCACCGACCACAATCCCACCCAGGCCCCATTCCCGTAACCTCACATATTTACCCTGCTCATCCCCCAAACGCTAATTTAGCATGGCCAATCAACCCAACCCGTGCATCTTTTGGACTGTGGGAGGAAACCGGAGCACCCGGAGGAAACCCACACAGACACACGGGGAGAACGTGCAAACTCCACGCAGACAGTGACCCGAGGCCGGGAATTGAACCCAGGTCCCTGGCATGGCGAGGCAGCAGTGCTAACCACTGTACTACCCAGGATGGTGGAGCGTGGGGAAGTGACGGAGGTAGGGACAATACAGAGGTCAGTCAGAGAGCAATTGCAACGAGGACCTGCTCAGAATCCGACCGAAACTTTCCAAAGCAAATGGTGTCAAAAGATGTGATCCTTTCTCCAACTGGGCGAGACCTTGGAGGAATTTGGAGATAAAGAGGAATTTATTTCAGTAAAATTGAGGCAGTCGTGGTGGTCAGTGAGCTTGGCATGGTGGGTGAATGGGATTTGGGAGAGGATAGCAGAGGTTTCGGTGGGCTGTAGCTCCCGGAAGGTGGGAAAACACTGGAATCAGATGGGCTCTGTAATGAGTGAGAGATGCGGTTCTGGAGCCTCCCACTCAGAGAAGGAGAAAAGCCATCCCATCTGCAACAGACAACCATGGGCCAATACAGAGGTCAGTGAGAGAGCAATTGCAACGCGGATCTGTTGATGCTCAGAATCCGAGATAAACTTTCCAAAACAAATGGTGTCTCCCACTGGGCCAGCCATTTGACCGGATTGTTTCCCTCCTCTTCCCAGATGAAAGAGTCGGATGTTTGACCTTCATATCCCGGGATAACAACACCCTGGTCAGAATCCGATCCCAGATGGAGACAGCAGCAAGGCACACATGGTCAAGTCCTCCAAATCACGGTGCCCGTATCGTTGCAACAATACTGAATAATCCGGCCTTCTTTGCTGAGTGGTAAGTGTGCAGCAGAGGGGGAACCATCATGGGCACACGATGGTGGAATATTACACAACTGAGTAACGGGGATCTGGGGGAGGTCGGGGGGGGAAGAGGTTCTGACCTCGTACAGAGCTCCCAATGTGTTGACAATCGCTCGGAGATCCAAATGATGGTTTTAACAGACTACAGTCTCCAGCGGCTTACTTAGGGAGATTGGACAAACCCCCCCCCAAAGGACCCTAGGTCAGACCCCAAGCACACAACGAAACGAGGGGGAAAAGTCATCCAGAGATACAAGTGTGAGTCGATAGAGACGCTGGTGATTCTTATTCAGGCTGATGTGTGGTAACCGGGGAGTGATGCAATGCAATGTCATCTTTTCCCAGCAGTCCTGAAGAAATCCTTCACTCCCATTGGACTAAAGCCATAGTCAGTGGGGTAACAGTCTGGTTTCCCACCCCTGCGCCGAATCATAGAATCCCCACGGTGCAGAGGAGGCCGTTTGGCCCATCAGGTCTGCACTGAATCTCCGACAGAGCACTTTTCCCCAGGTCTCATATCCCTGTAACCTCATGTATTTACCCTGCTGATCTACCTCCACATCTTGGGACAATAAGGGGCAATTTAGCACGGCCAAATCCACCCAACCTACACATCTTGAGGCACGAAGTAAAGTTTTATTAGTCACAAATAAGGCTTACTGCAATGAAGTTACTGTGAAATTCTCCTAGTTGCCACACTCTGGTGCCTGTTTGGGTCAACGCACCCTAACCAGACTGTGGGAGAAAACCAGAGCACCCGGAGGAAACCCATGCAGACACGGGGAGAACGTGCAAACTCCACACAGACAGTGGCCCAAACCAGGAATCGAACCTGGGTCCCTGGCGCTGTGAGGCAGTAGTGCTAACCACTGTGCCACTGCTCCACCCCAGGCTCAATTTATCATGGCCAATCCACCCTAACCAACACATCTTTGGAGTGTGGGAGGAAACCGGAGCACCCGGAGGAAACCCACGCAGACACAGGGAGAACGTGCAAACTCCGCACCGACACTGACCCGAGGCCGGAATTGAACCCGGGTCACTGGTGCTGTGAGGCAGCAGTGCTAACCACTGTGCCACCATGATCAGCCAATAGGCATTCACAAGGCAGTCAGAAAGACTTGCACTGATGCATCACCTGATACGAATGGGATGGGTGGAGTGCACGGATGTTTTAGTCACATGACCCCAGAGGTCACACATTTAGTTTAAAAGTTTACTTCACTCACCAAGATGACCATTATTTATCATTGCTGCTGTTGGTCCCAGAATAAGGGACTTTAACCAGGTTTATTTCCGTAAACTGAATGATTGATTTATGAAAAAATGTTTATTTTTTTAAACAAAAAAACAACAGGTTAACATCGAATTTGGAATCTGGAACGTAACTATCTATCCCTTTTAAAATATAGTAAGAAGTCTCACAACACCAGGTTAAAGTCCAACGGGTTTATTTGGTAGCACTAGCTTTCGGAGCGCTGCTCCTTCATCAGGTGAGTGGGAGTTGTGTTCACAAACAGGGCATATAAAGACACAAACTCAATTTACAGAATAATGGTTGGAATGCGAGTCTTTACAGGTAATCAAGTCTTAAAGGTACAGACAATGTGAGTGGAGAGAGCGTTAAGCACAGGTTAAAGAGGTGTGTATTGTCTCCAGCCAGGACAGTTGGTGAGATTTTGCAAGCCCAGGCAAGTCGTGGGGGTTACAGATAGTGTGACATGAACCCAAGATCCCGGTTGAGGCCGTCCTCATGTGTGCGGAACAAGTTCTTTAACCTGTGCTTAACCCTGTTTGTGAACAGAACTCCCACTTACCTGATAAAGGGGCAGCGCTCCGAAAGCTGGTGGCTTGTGCTACCAAATAAACCTGTTGGACTTTAACCTGGTGTTAGAACATAGAACATAGAACATTACAGCGCAGTA
Source organism: Mustelus asterias (assembly GCF_964213995.1). Classification (NCBI taxonomy): domain Eukaryota; kingdom Metazoa; phylum Chordata; class Chondrichthyes; order Carcharhiniformes; family Triakidae; genus Mustelus; species Mustelus asterias. The sequence goes on from NC_135822.1 coordinate 72,362,027, forward strand.
CAGGCCCTTCGGCCCTCGATGTTGCGCCGACCAGTGAAACCAATCTAAAGCCCCTCTAATCTACACTATTCCAATATCATCCATATGTTTATCCAATGACCATTTAAATGCCCTTAATGTTGGCGAGTCCACTACTGCTGCAGGCAGGGCATTCCACGCCCTTACTACTCTCTGAGTGAAGAACCTACCTCTAACATCTGTCCTATATCTCTCACCCCCCAATTTAAAGCTATGTCCCCTCGTGTTAGCCATCACCATCCGAGGAAAAAGGCTCTCACTATCCACCCTATCGAATCCTCTGATCATCTTGTATGCCTCTATTAATTCACCTCTTAACCTTCTTCTCTCTAACGAAAACAACCTCAAGTCCCTCAGCCTTTGTTGTGAGACTTCTTACTGTGCTTACCCCAGTCCAACGCCGGCATCTCCACACCGTGGCCTCTTAAAATATCCCAGTACACAAAAAACAAAAATATAGGGTCTCTGCAGAAATTGGTGATTAAAGGAGATTTTACAGGCAGGATAAAGTTGGTAGGGTTTTGATGCCCATGATCTTGTCGTGTGAAGACAGATCTCTCGTCCCACTAGACGTCTGGTGATTCTAACCAATGGAGGTTCGGTGTGGAATAGAATAGAGTCAGCTTAATCATACTTGTCTCCGTCTCTCTCACACACAAGTTGCACTGAGATGAGGACTCAGGGCTGGACACAGATAATCACATTGCATTCCCGGCAACACCAGGGGAATGCAAGTTGGGCAGTTTTTTCTTTCTCAGATTAACTGAGAAACTGAGTTCAAAACAACAAATTCAAAACTGAAAACTCACGTTTGTCAGGCAGTTGCCAGCAAAGCAACTGGGCTCAACATCGTTCCCCCACCTCCCATCAATTAAAGGAATTGTAGTCTAAATGAGAAAAGAGATTATACCGGGGGGTTTTATAGAACATAGAACAGTACAGCACAGAACAGGCCCTTCGGCCCACGATGTTGTGCCAAGCTTTATCTGAAACCAAGATCAAGCTATCCCACTCCCTATCATCCTGGCGTGCTCCATGTGCCTATCCAATAACCGCTTAAATGTTCCTAAAGTGTCTGACTCCACTATCACTGCAGGCAGTCCATTCCACACCCCAACCACTCTCTGCGTAAAGAACCTACCTCTGATATCCTTCCTATATCTCCCACCACGAACCCTATAGTTATGCCCCCTTGTAATAGCTCCATCCACCCGAGGAAATAGTCTTTGAACATTCACTCTATCTATCCCCTTCATCATTTTATAAACATAGAACATCGAACATTACAGCGCAGAACAGGCCCTTCGGCCCACGATGTTGCACCGACCAGTTAAAAAAAAAACTGTGACCCTCCAACCTAAACCAATTTCTTTTCGTCCATGAACCTATCTACGGATCTCTTAAACGCCCCCAAACTAGGCGCATTTACAACTGATGCTGGCAGGGCATTCCAATCCCTCACCACCCTCTGGGTAAAGAACCTACCCCTGACATCGGTTCTATAACTACCCCCCCTCAATTTAAAGCCATGCCCCCTCGTGCTGGATTTCTCCTCAGCCTCCTCTGCTCCAGAGAGAACAGCCCTAGCTCCCTCAACCTTTCCTCATAAGACCTACCCTCCAAACCAGGCAGCATCCTGGTAAATCTCCTCTGCACTCTTTCCAGCGCTTCCACATCCTTCTTATAGTGAGGTGACCAGAACTGCACACAATATTCCAAAATGTGGTCTCACCAAGGTCCTGTACAGTTGCAGCATAACCCCACGGCTCTTAAACTCCAACCCCCTGTTAATAAAAGCTAACACACTATAGGCCTTCTTCACAGCTCTATCCACTTGAGTGGCAACCTTTAGAGGTCTGTGGATATGGACCCCAAGATCTCTCCTTTCCTCCACAGTCTTCAGAACCCTACCTTTGACCCTGTAATCCACATTTAAATTAGTCCTACCAAAATGAATCACCTCACATTTATCAGGGTTAAACTCCATTTGCCATTTTTCAGCCCAGCTTTGCATCCTATCTATGTCTCTTTGCAGCCTACAACAGCCCTCCACCTCATCCACTACTCCACCAATCTTGGTGTCATCAGCAAATTTACTGATCCACCCTTCAGCCCCCTCCTCTAAGTCATTAATAAAAATCACAAAGAGCAGAGGACCAAGCACTGATCCCTGTGGCACTCCGCTAGCAACCTGCCTCCAGTCAGAAAATTTTCCATCCACCACCACCCTCTGTCTACGATCAGACAGCCAGTTACCTATCCAATCGGCCAACTTTCCCTCTATCCCACACCTCCTCACTTTCATCATAAGCCGACCATGGGGGCCTTATCAAACGCCTTACTAAAATCCATGTATATGACATCAACTGCCCTACCTTCATCAACACACTTAGTTACCTCCTCAAAAAATTCAATCAAATTTGTGAGGCACGACTTGCCCTTCACGAATCCGTGCTGACTATCCCGGATTAATCCGCATCTTTCTAAATGATCGTAAATCCCATCCCTAAGGACCTTTTCCATCAATTTACCAACCACCGAAGTAAGACTAACCGGTCTATAATTACCAGGGTCATTTCTATTCCCTTTCTTAAACAGAGGAACAACATTCGCCACTCTCCAGTCCTCTGGTTCTGGACTATTTGTTCAAAGACTATTTCCTCGGGTGGATGGAGCTGTTACAAGGGGGCATAACTATAGGGTTCGTGGTGGGAGATATAGGAAGGATATCAGAGGTAGGTTCTTTACGCAGAGAGTGGTTGGGGTGTGGAATGGACTGCCTGCAGTGATAGTGGAGTCAGACACTTTAGGAACATGTAAGCGGTTATTGGATAGGCACATGGAGCACACCAGGATGATAGGGAGTGGGATAGCTTGATCTTGGTTTCAGATAAAGCTCGGCACAACATCGTAGGCCGAAGGGCCTGTCCTGTGCTGTACTGTTCTATGTTCGAACCCTATCCAATATTCCCCTGGGTAGCAACCCATCTCGTGCTTGAATTTTCCGAGACAGTTAGCTTTCCAATCTCCTCCTGCCTGGACACCCTCTCCTCAGGGAAACTCCGCAAGTTTTGTGAGGAAGAGGGAGAGGACATGCTCATTTCCAATCGGGAATATTTTTCTCAAGGTGTCCCTTACTCTTGCTCCATAGGCAGGTGAACCTGAGGGGGATGGCCCAACGTCAGATGTTGGCCAAGGAGAAGATGAAGGAAGAGCTCCGGAAACTGGGAACGTTGAAATCTTGGGAATACATCACCAAGCAGATTGGGATGTACATTTATCCGGGGTTCACAGGTAGGCTGTGCAAACGATGAGATGGGGAGAGCGTAACATCACACACACAATCCGTTCACCCTTCCCATTCCTGAATACAAGCTCCAACAATCTGCCTTCAGCCGCTTCACTCAGCTACCTGGAAATCCCAGCGTGACTGTCCAATCTCAGAGACTATCGTCATGCCTTGTTCATCCCTGTAATTCATTCCCTCCTGGGAAAACCGGAATACTATCATCCCTTTCCCTCCAGCCCCTACACAGGGAAATCCGGTCTCTGAGAGAGAATCCCGCATTCCGGATCTTTGCCTGCATTCCGTGCAAAGCTTTGGGATTGATCCAGGAAGCTGGATTCTGGCTTGATCAGCTTTTCCATTCCTGGGATGAAGAATCGTAGAATCCCGACAGTGCAGAAGGAGGCCATTCGGCCCATTGAGCTTGCCCCGACAACAATCCCACCCCAGGCCCTATCTCCACAATCCCGATTGCCCTATTCCTGTAACCCTACGGATGTACCCTCTAAATCCCCCTGACACTAAGGGACAATTTAGCATGGCCAAAGCACCTAACCCACATATCTTTGGAGTGTGGGAGGAAACCGGAGCACCCGGAGGAAACCCACGCAGACACGGGGGGAACGTGCAAACTCCACACAGTGATCCAAGGCCGGAATCGAACCCTGGTCCCTGGCGCTGTGAGTCGGCAGTGCTAACCACTGTGCCACCATGCCACCCCAAGAAACTGGCGAGATTGTTTAACCGCTCCATACTCTCACAAGAACACAAGATAGGAGCAGGAGTAGGCCATTCGGCCCTTCGAGCCTGCTCCACCACTCAATGGGATCACAGCTGATCCTGTAGCTGAGATATAACATCCTCCGTGGCACACGGGGATCGACTGATTCCACATGGAATCTACTCAATGATGTAACAATCACAACTTCCTGGGATGGCGATTTCCAAAGATTCTCAATCCTCCGAGGATGACTAAGGAAGGACGAGGGTGTGGGACTAGCGGAGTTTCTCTTGAAGGGAACCAGCATTGATACGAAGGGCTGAATGGCCTTCTTTGGTGCTGCAATCATCCTGCAGCATTGTGAGGAAATGTCTCCTCATCTCAACTGGACATGGCCAGTTCTAGTTTGGGGGCGTTTAAGAGATCCGTAGATAGGTTCATGGACGAAAAGAAATTGGTTTAGGTTGGAGGGTCACAGTTTTTTTTTTAACTGGTCGGTGCAACATCGTGGGCCGAAGGGCCTGTTCTGCGCTGTAATGTTCTATGTTCTAGTTCTGTCCTTGAGACTGTGACCTCATGTTTGAGATTCAGACCCCAGTTGTACCGTCCCAGCTCCCCCTGGCAGAGAGGCAACCATCATATTGTTTCAGCTCTGTGATGTTGGGATGGTCCACTTTACCCTGAGATTGTAAAAATTAGCGTCTCATTAAGCGGCTAATATCAAATTAACCCGGTGTCAGCAATGGCTGATTGGGTAACCCTCTCACTCTGAGCCAGAAGGTCAACACATTAAATCCTACAACAAAACCACAAGCACATCAAGGCTAGAATTTCCCTGCACTACTGAGGGAGTGCTGCACTGTCAGAGGGTCAGTACTGAGAGAGTGCTGCACTCTCAGAGGGTCAGTACTGAGGGAGTGCCGCACTGTCAGAGGGTCAGTACTGAGGGAGTGCCGCACTGTCAGAGGGTCAGTACTGAGGGAGCACTGCACTGTCAGAGGCTCAGTACTGAGGGAGTGCTGCACTGTCAGAGGGTCAGTGTTGAGGGAGTGCCGCACTGTCAGAGGGTCAGTACTGAGGGAGTGCCACACTGTCAGAGGGTCAGTGCTGAGGGAGTGCCGCACTGTCAGAGGGTCAGTACTGAGGGAGTGCTGCACTGTCAGAGGGTCAGTACTGAGGGAGTGCCGCACTGTCAGAGGGTCAGTACTGAGGGAGTGCCGCACTGTCAGAGGGTCAGTACTGAAGGAGCACTGCACTGTCAGAGGGTCAGTACTGAGGGAGTGCCGCACTGTCAGAGGGTCAGTACTGAAGGAGCACTGCACTGTCAGAGGGTCAGTACTGAGGGAGTGCTGCACTGTCATAGGGTCAGTGCTGAGGGAGTGCCGCACTGTCAGTGGGTCAGTACTGAAGGAGCACTGCACTGTCAGAGGGTCAGTACTGAAGGAGCACTGCACTGTCAGAGGGTCAGTACTGAGGGAGTGCCGCACTGTCAGAGGGTCAGTGTTGAGGGAGTGCCGCACTGTCAGAGGGTCAGTACTGAGGGAGTGCCGCACTGTCAGAGGGTCAGTACTGAGGGAGTGCCGCACTGTCAGAGGGTCAGTACTGAGGGAGGGCCGCACTGTCAGAGGGTCAGTGTTGAGGGAGTGCCGCACTGTCAGAGGGTCAGTACTGAGGGAGTGCCGTACTGTCAGAGGGTCAGTACTGAGGGAGTGCCGCACTGTCAGAGGGTCAGTATTGAGGGAGTGCCGTACTGTCAGAGGGTCAGTACTGAGGGAGGGCCGCACTGTCAGAGGGTCAGTGTTGAGGGAGTGCCGCACTGTCAGAGGGTCAGTACTGAGGGAGTGCTGCACTGTCAGAGAGTCAGTGTTGAGGGAGTGCCGCACTGTCAGAGGGTCAATCCTGAGGGAGTGCCGCACTGTCAGAGGGTCAGTGTTGAGGGAGTGCCGCATTGTCAGAGGGTCAGTACTGAGGGAGTGCCGCACTGTCAGAGGGTCAGTACTGAGGGAGTGCCGCACTGTCAGAGGGTCAGTCCTGAGGGAGTGCCGCACTGTCAGAGGGTCAATCCTGAGGGAGTGCCGCATTGTCAGAGATGCCGCCTTTAAACCTAGTCGCTGCTTGAACTCTCAAATCCCAGGGTGCTGTTTTGCAGAGGGGGCAGGGTGAGTAATTCTTGGTGTTCTAGTTTCTGTTCATCCTACAAGCAAAAAAAACCAGATTGCCTGGCTGTGAACATGGTGTGGGATCTTGCTGTGCCCCTGTGAGTGGGAAGTGCCTCAGGCTCTGCTGACATTAGCTGAGGCTGAGTCTCTTCGCGGACCCGCTTGCAGTGAGTTCCTGCTCGGCACGGTTTAAGGGAGACCCTCTCTGTCTTTTGCAGATGCCCAGATTGAGTACTTGATGCGGGAGAAACACGTTTACCTCTCATCCATCGGACAGATCAATGTCAGTTTAATTAACAGTCAGAACCTGACCAGTGTGGCACAGGCTGTCAACGAGGCTGTTCTACTCAACCCCGATAGCGTGGAGTGATTGAAGTGTCAGCTCAGAGTGTGGGCAGCGAGCGGGGCAGGAGCTCCAACGATGCCATTGCGAACTAGAACAGATTGTTATGTATGTTCCTCTTACTGAAATCTTTCACGCTCACACCAGTGGTGTTTATTACAATACCTGTGTTTGCTACTGATGCAGTTTGCTTTGTATTACCGGGATGTCAGTAAAGGACACAGATTCGAGCTTCAGGTTTAACTGTGTCATTTGTCTGAAATGAGTTGAAGTTGAAGTTTAAAATTTATTCATTAGTGTTACAAGTCGGCTTACATTAACACCGCAATGAAGTTAAAAGCAAATTACTGCGGATGCTGGAATCTGAAACCAAAAGAGAAAACGCTGGAAAATCTCAGCGGGTCTGGCAGCATCTGGAAGGAGAGAAAAGAGCTGACGTTTCGAGTCCGGACGACCCTTTGTCAAAGCTTAAAAAAGCTAAAAGCCCAGATGACAAAGGGTTGTCTGGACTCGAAACGTCAGCTCTTTTCTCGCCTTACTGGTGCTGCCAGACCCGCTGAGATTTTCCAGCGTTTTCTCTTTTGATCGCAGTGAAGTTACTGTGAAAATCCCCGAGTCGCCACACTCCGGCGCCTGTTCGGGTACACTGAGGGAGAATTTAGCACGGCCAATGCACCCTAACCAGCACATCTTATGGACTGTGGAGGAAACTGGAGCACCCGGAGGAAACCCACGCAGACACCGAGAGAACGTGCAAACTCCACACAGACAGTGACCCAAGCCAGGAATCGAACCCGGGTCCCTGGCGCTGTGAGGCGGCAGTGCTAACCACTGTGTCACCGTGCCACCCCCCCCCCAACTAGATAAGATAGAAGCAGGGAGGTTGTTTCCACTGGCGGGTGAAACTAGAACTAGGGGGCACAGCCTCAAAATAAGGGGAAGCAGATTTAGGACTGAGTTGAGGAGGAACTTCTTCACACAAAGGGTTGTGAATCTGTGGAATTCCCTGCCCAGTGAAGCAGTTGAGGCTACCTCATTGAATGTTTTTAAGGCAAGGATAGATAAATTTTTGAACAGTAAAGGAATTAAGGGTTGTGGTGAGCGGGCGGGTAAGTGGAGCTGAGTCCACGAAAAGATCAGCCATGATCTTATTGAATGGTGAAGCAGGCTCGAGGGGTCAGATGGCCTACTCCTGCTCCTAGTTCTTATGTAATGGAACGTGGGGGATGGGACCAACAGAGTCTCTCCAACAACAATTCACTCCCCAAAGAAATAACACTCCATGCTGTTCCCTTTGCAGGCTGCAGAGTGGGGGTTTGGGGGAGTGGGAGGTTGCAAAGGAATGACATTCCACGCTTTGCAGACTGCAGAGTGAGGGGTGAGGGGGGGGAGGGGGGGGTGGAGGGAGGCATGGTGGGGGGAGGCGGGGTTGAGGTTGCGGGACCAGTGATCAGTCCTGTTGCTCTGGATCACCAATTCATGTCAAAATCCAGGAAGTTCTTTCCAGTAATGGGGCAGCAAAGGGTCAGACCTGACTGTGGGATGCGAATGGCCGAACATCAGGAACATCTGGAGCTTCACAACTCCCGCTGGAACATCTCTTCATCCCCCTGAACTCACTGGGCACATTGTGCAGCAAAACTTCAGAGTTATTTCCCCAGTATGGTCCAGCCCAAAGGATTCAAATAGAAACTTCCACGTGCTGTGGATCTCAGGGGAAAAAAGTATTTTCCAGCCAGGTGTGGGGAACCCAAAAGACACGTAGAATCCTACAGCGCAGAAAGAGGCCATTTGGCCCATCGAGTCTGCACTGACTCTCCGAAACGGCAACACACCCAGGCCCTCCCCACTGCCCTATCCCGTAACGATGATGTGGAGATGCCGGCCCTGGACTGGGGTGGGCACAGTAAGAAGTCTCACAACACCAGGTTAAAGTCCAACAGGTTTATTTGGTAGCAAAAGCCACTGGCTTTCAGAGCGCTGCTCCTTAGTCAGGTGAGTGGGAGTTCTGTTCACAAACAGGGCATATAAAGACACAAACTCAATTTACAAAATAATGGTTGGAATGCGAGTCTTTGCAGGTAATCAAGTCTTAAAGGTACAGACAATGTGAGTGGACACTACGACAACGGATGAATGAACACCGCTCGACAATCACCAGGCAAGACCGTTCTCTTCCTGTTGGGGAGCACTTCAGCAGTCACGGGCATTCAGCCTTGGATCTTCAGGTAAGAGTTCTCCAAGGTGGCCTTCACGACACACGACAGCGCAGAGTCGCTGAGCAGAAACTGATAGCCAAGTTCCGCACACATGAGGACGGCCTAAACCGGGATGTTGGATTTATGTCACATTATCAGTAACTCCCACAGCTTGCCTCCTGGACTTGCAGAATCTCACTAGCTGTTCTGTCTGGAGACAATACACATCTCTTTAACCTGTGTTGAATGCTCCCTCCACCCACATTGTCTGTACCTTTAAGACCTGGCTGGCTGTAGAGATTCGCATTCTAATTAGTATTCTGTAACTTGATTTCTGTGTCTGTGCACTGTTTGAGAGCACATTTCCACTCCATCTGACGAAGGAGCAGCGCTCCGAAAGCTTATGGTATTTGCTACCAAATAAACCTGTTGGACTTTAACCTGGTGTTGTGAGACTTCTTCCTGTACCTCTTCAAGCACACGGGAAAGTCAGCTGGCACTTTCCAGCAGCCTGTTCAGTGGCCACAAGGTGGCAGTGCAGGTCGCAGGGAGGGATTGGTCTCCACGGCTCAGTGTAAAACCCATGACAACTTTTATCGTCAACATGATCCTTGGTTCATGTCCAATGGACACGTCTGGACAAGTGAGGAATGAACACTAATCACAGAGAAGGACATGTTTCCCAACTCAACATCCTGTTCAGTCAGAACATCAAGGGCCACATCTCGGCTCCCAACCTAATCTCCTTCACCTCACTTCTTTAACTTTACACGTCTGACAAAATCAGCAAAAATATTCACCGTACCAAACTCAGCCTGGTGTTGCCATAGATACAGAGTTGCCAACCTGAGCTGGATCTTTCCCTAGAGCTTTCATGGTGGCACAGTGGTTAGCACTGCTGCCTCACAGCGCCCAGGGACCTGGGTTCAATTCCCGGCTTGGGTCACTGTCTGTGTGGAGTTTGCACGTTCTCCCCGTGTCTGCGTGGGTTTCCTCCGGGTGCTCCGGTTTCCTCCCGCAGTCCAAAGATGTGCGGGTTAAGTTGATTGGCCATGCTAAATTGACCCTTAGTGTCAGGGGACTAGCTAGGGTAAATGCATGGAGTTCTGGGGGTAGGGCCTGGGTGGGATTGTGGTCAGTGCAGACTCGATGGGCCGAATGGCCTCCTTCTGTACTGTGATGTCATCACATGACCACAAGCGACCCCGTCCATACCCTCCCACCATTGGCAGTAACCTTTGGGAGAAGAATCTTTAGTTGCTGATAGTTCCAGACTATCCCTGGATATCTAACATTGGTGATCGAAGTGGGTGTGAGTTCCCTGTGTTTCTGAGGGAGATGTGTGCGAGTTTCCTACATACTCCAGGTAAATGAGTTCCCTCACTGGGTCGTCCATCCAAGAACACTTACTCTCTGATATCTGTCAGAGTCAGACCCCAGTCAAAGAATCTCAACTTGCTTTCCTTCCAAGTAACATTCACCCCACACAAGTGCCAGGTAATGACCATCTCAACAAGAGAGGTCACCCTTTAACATTCAAGGGCATTACCATCACTGAATTGCCCCACTATCAACATCCCACTGACCAGAAATTGAACTGGACCAGTCACTGTGTCTACCAGAGCAGGTCAGAGTCTGGGAATCCTGTGGTGAGTAACTCACCTCCTGACTCCCCAGAGACTTTCTACCACCTACAAGGCACCAGTCAGGAGTGTGATGGAATACTCCCCACTTGCCTGGAAGGGTGCAGCTCCAACAACACTCAAGAAGCTCGACACCATCCAGGATAAAGCAGCCCGCTTCATTGGTACCCCATCCATCACAGACACACAGTAGCAACATTGTCTACCGAGACTCCTTCTAAAGCACCTTCTAAAGCCATGATCATTACCATCTAGAAGGGCAGCAGATACCTGGGAACACCACCACCTGCAAGTTCTCCTCCAAGTCACTCACCATCCTGACTTGGAAATATATCGGCTGTTCCCTCACTGTCGCTGGGTCAAAATCCTGGAACTCCCTCCCTAACAGCACTGTGGGTGTCCCTACACAGTAAGACGTTTAACAACACCAGGTTAAAGTCCAACAGGTTTATTTGGTAGCAAAAGCCACACAAGCTTTCGGAGCTCCAAGCCCCTTCTTCAGGTGAGTGTACCTACACCACAGGGACTGCAGCAGTTCGAGAAAGCAGCTCACCCACCACCTTCTCAAGGGGCATTTGGGAGACAGGCCCTGGCAGTGACAGTCGCAACCCGGGAATGCAATTTAGAAACAACAGCCCTTTGGAAAACAATGTATTCAAGGCTCCGGGAGATGGGAATTCAGGGAGAATGACGGGAATTCTAACTGGAAGGGAAGGGGAGGCAGATTGACACCTCAGCTCATTTGCTACATGGAGATGGAACTGGGAACATTTGTCACAAAGTGGGGGCGCCTTTGATGCGCTGAGCCTCTGGAGATTGTTTGTGTGAGTGTTCAGTTGTTGGATTTGATGCTCTCATCAAATTGTCATTCAGGAGTGAGGGCGGCACGGTGGCACAGTGGTTAGCACTGCTGCTTCACAGCTCCAGGGACCTGGGTTCGATTCCCGGCTCGGGTCACTGTCTGTGTGGAGTTTGCACATTCTCCTTGTGTCTGCGTGGGTTTCCTCCGGGTGCTCCGGTTTCCTCCCACAGTCCAAAGATGTGCGGGTTAGGTTGATTGGCCATGCTAAAAAAAACTGCCCTTAGTGTTCTGAGATGCGTAGGTTAGAGGGATTAGTGGGTAAATATGTAGGGATATGGGGGTAAGGCCTGGGTGGGTTTGTGGTCGGTGCAGACTCGATGGGCCGAATGGCCTCTTTCTGTGCTGTAGGGTTTCTATTCTATGATTCTATGAGGACCCTGTGAATGACTGAGAGACGGCAGGATCCCACAGACACCAGTAGGTGGCAGCAAAGCTATTCCATTCACACACGCTCGCCAGGCCAGACGTGGGGTCTGGTTGAATGGATTGTCAAGGAACAAATAAGAATGCCCCCAAGTTGGAAGCAGGAAGTGCCCGAGGGGGGTGAGTGGGCGATCGATGAAAGCTGGTCACTTTGTCCAGATGTTCCCCAGGTCAGCTGTGACAGTGAAGCTGCCACGTTGTTAGGAAGTTGTGTGGAGTCGGTAACAGATATCCAAGTTGGAAACAAGGGTAGGGGATTGAGAGAGGGGATAGCAACTTTCCACCTGCCCTCAACACAGAAAGAGCAGTGTTTGGACAACTCCCCACAGCCAGTGAAGCACTTTTCTGAAATGGGCTGACTGTCGTTAGGTCACAGAATCCCTTCAATGCAGGAGGAGGCCATTCGGCCCATCGAACCTGCACCGACCTCAATCCCACCCAGGCCCTATCCCCAGAACCCCCATGCATTTGCCCTAGCTAGTCCCCCTGACACTAAGGGGCAATTTAGCACGGCCAATCCACCCAACCCGCACATCTTTGGAACCAAAGACGTTTGGTCATAACCATGGCAGCCAATTTGAGCACAGCAAGATCCCACAGACAGCGACGTGGTAATCACTAACTCGCTCAGCATTCTCCCAAACCTGTGATCTCTCCTACCTTGGAAGGAGCTGGGTGCATTTTTAAGTTTTTTTTATTCCTGTCAACACCTCAATTTCAATCTCAAACACCTTTACTGATAATCAGTTTATTTATTAGTGTCACAAGTAGGCTTACATTAACACTGCAATGAAGTTACTGTGAAATTCCCCCAGTCGTCACACTCCGCCGCCTGTTCGGGTTACACTGAGGGAGAATTTAGCACGGCCAATGCATCCTAACCAGCACGTGTTTCGGACTGTGGGAGGAAACTGGAGCACCCGGAGGAAACCCACGCAGACACGAGGAGAATGTGCAGACTCCACACAGACAGTGACCCAAGCCGGGAATCGAACCCGGGTCCCTGGCACTGTGAGGCAGCAGTGCTAACCACTGTGCCACCGTGCTACATAACCTGTGAAACCTGCCCTTTCCCCAGACGTTACACCAGGAAATCCAGCTCCCACATGAAGCTGAATTTGAGGCTGCGATAGACAAGCAGTTGGAATTCAATCCACATTTTCTGATTCAGCCCAGCTTCCCTCCTTTTCCCGGGATGTTCTATTCCTGACAATGGAATAGCGGAACCCCTAGCCCGGCAGAGCTGGGAGTTGGGTCTGTGCTGCACTCCAATACATCGCATGGAGGGGATCATGGACAAGAGGCAGATTGGCGGCACTTAGACAAGCAATCTGTGGCCAGCACAATGCAGCGAGCCAGGATTCGGATGTGGCAGTGGGGTAAACGAGCTGTCTGGACGTTCCCCGTGAGGTGAACTGAAGCAGTCACGTTGGACAGCTCACTGAGGGAGATCTCTGTCTGAATGGACAGCTCAAAAACTCCCCTCTGAGAGAATCCCCCCTGATATTGACACTCATCCAACCCTGGGCTCTTGCACATCCCCGATTTGGATTGCCCCATCATTGGGGTGTGGGCCACCTTCGACAGCTCTACGATTGTCTCTCTAACCCTCCCTTCCCACGACCTCTCCTGACCTTTCAAATACTGGTTCAAACCTCCCTTACTGACCACGTTCCTTCACCCACATCCTCTTTGTGTGACCAGCTATGGTTGAAAGCACATCTCCCTGTGTCCAAGGTACTCAAAAGCCCAGCACAATACACGCAAGATGTGCGGGTTAGGTGGATTGGCCATGCTAAATTGCCCCGAATGTGACAGGAGGGTAGATAGGTGGGGTTACAGGGATAGGGCTTGGGTGGGATTGTTGTTGGTGCAGACTCGATGGGCTGAATGGCCTCCTTCTGCACTGTAGGGATTCTATGAAGGTAGTGGCTGCTTTCTTGGTGTACACTTCAATATCAGTAGATGTCATGTTTGGCTCAAAGTCTTTGCGGTTTACACAGCCACGGCAGCTCGATGGAGTTCAGAGACAGACTGAGCCTTGTCTCATTGAATTGGGGCGTGGGTCATCCCTGGCTGTGGGTGGACAGGGAGGCGGGAACGGACTGGGGGAACTGGTTGCCAGGGCTGAATGGCCTATTCCTGATATCTAAAACATGCCACAACCTGATTGTCTCGTGGTTTGTAAATAAGACTCCATCTCTTAAAGTTTATTTATTAGTGTCACAAGTAAGGCTTACATTAACACCGCAATGAAGTTACTGTGAAAATCCCCTAGTCGCCACACTCTGTTTGGGTAACACTGAGGGAGAAGTTAGCACGGCCAATGCACCCTAACCAGCACGTCTTTCGGACTGTGGGAGGAAACCGGAGCACCCGGAAGAAACCCACGCAGACACAGGGAGAACGTGCAAACTCCACACAGACAGTGACCCAAGCCGAGAATTGAACCTGGGTCCCTGGCACTGTGAGGCAGCAGTGTTAACCACCGTGCCGCCCTCAGCAGATTAGTGACCCTCCCCCCGGTGGGAGAGAGAGAGACAGTCAGCCCCATTCAGTCCAGGCAACGCTATTCCTGTCCCATTCCAACCTGGCTCATTGTCTCTGACTCACTTATTACCTCGACAGGCCCACTTCCAAATGATTCGGGGAGGTTTCCTTCAACTCCTGACCTTCCATCAGCTGGACCTGTCACCCAGTGAGTCTGGTGTGAGTATGACCCATGGTCTGGGAACACCCTCGCTATCCCAAACTTCTGTTTATTCAGACTAGGCGGTGTTGGACCACGAAGTCTGTGGATGATTGCATCGCTTCTGATCAAACTCTCTTGGGCAATTTCTAGTTGTGGTTTTATCTGGCGTCCTGTGATGTAACGCAGTGATAAATACCACAGCTGTGAGTCATCAGGGTTTGATTCAGGGGAAAGGTCCCAGTCTTACCCCACCTACGATCTGTCCATCTCCACGCCCATCTCCTCATCTTTCCACAATCATTTCTTGTGCTCAGCTGATGTTGACACCCCCTTATTCTTTCGAACCGCCGCCCACCCCTCCCCACCCCCCCGACCGCCTCAGACCACTCCATCACACTCCTGACTGAGCTCCCCCACATTCCTACCCCCTGTAAACTTGGCATCATCTAAAAACCTGCTTGCCCTCGATGTGTGTGTCTTAACTCACACTCATCGAGGTTTACTGCTTGGAAACAGGCCCTTCGGCCCAACTTGTCCATGCCGCCCAGTTTTTTACCACTAAGCTAGTCCCAATTGCCCGCGTTTGGCCCATATCCCTCTATACCCATCTTACCCATGTAACTATCTAAATGCTTTTTAAAAGACAAAATTGTACCCGCCTCTACTACTACCTCTGGCAGCTTGTTCCAGACACTCACCACCCTCTGTGTGAAAAAATTGCCCCTCTGGACCCTTTGTATCTCTCCCCTCTCACCTTAAACCTATGCCCTCTAGTTTTAGACTCCCCTACCTTTGGGAAAAGATGTTGACTATCTAGCTGATCTATGCCACTCATTATTTTATAGACCTCTATAAGGTCACCCCTCAGCCTCCTACGCTCCAGGGAAAAGAAGTCCCAGTCTATCCAGCCTCTCCTTATAACTCAGACCATCAAGTCCCGGTAGCATCCTAGTAAATCTCTTCTGCACCCTTTCTAGTTTAATAATATCCTCTCTATAATAGGGTGACCAGAACTGTATACAGTAGTTGGGATTAGGTGGGAGGTCAGGTGTTTCTACTGTGTCAGTACAGAATCATTGGGCCAAAGGGTCTCTTCTGCACTGTATGATTCTATAATTCTTTAAGTCCTGTTCCCCATCACCCCTGGACTTGTAGTTGGATCCTGGCATGGTGACAACTCAATTCTCCCCTCCCTCCTCCCCCCTCTCTCCCTCCTCTATCTCCCCTCCCCCCCTCTCTCCCCCCGTCACTCCCTCCCTCTCTCCCCCCCTCTCTCCCCCCCTTTCCCCCCTCTCTCTCTCCCCCCTCTCTCTCCCCCCCTCTCCCCATCCCTCCCTCCCCCCCTCTCTCCCCCCCTCTCCCCCTCATCCCTCCCCCCTCTCCCCCCCTCTCCCCCCATCCCTCCCCCTCTCTCCCCCATCCCTCCCCCTCTGTCCCCCCATCCCTCCCCCCTCCCCCCATCCCTCCCCCCTCCCCCCATCCCTCCCCCCCTCTCCCCCCTCCCCCCATCCCTCCCCCCCTCTCCCCCCTCCCCCCATCCCTCCCCCCCTCTCCCCCCTCTCATAGAATCATAGAAACCCTACAGTACAGAAAGAGGCCATTCGGCCCATCGAGTCTGCACCGACCACAATCCCACCCAGGCCCTACCCCCATATCCCTACATATTTTACCCCTCTCTCCCCCGTGGGAGCAAGTCCCACATTCTCCCCACTCCCCGCGGGAGCGAGTCCCACATTCTCTCCACTCCCCGTGGGAGCGAGTCCCACATTCTCCCCCACTCCCTGTGGGAGCGAGTCCCACATTCTCCCCACTCCCCGTGGGAGCGAGTCCCACATTCTCCCCCACTCCCCGTGGGAGCGAGTCCCACATTCTCCCCACTCCGCGTGGGAGCGAGTCCCACATTCTCCCCACTCCCCGTGGGAGCGAGTCCCACATTCTCCCCACTCCCTGTGGGAGCGAGTCCCACATTCTCCCCCACTCCCCGTGGGAGCGAATCCCACATTCTCCCCCACTCCCCGTGGGAGCGAATCCCACATTCTCCCCCACTCCCCGTGGGAGCGAGTCCCACATTCTCCCCCACTCCCCGTGGGAGCGAGTCCCACATTCTCCCCCACTCCCCGTGGGAGCGAGTCCCACATTCTCCCCCACTCCCCGTGGGAGCGAGTCCCACATTCTCCCCCACTCCCCATGGGAGCGAGTCCCACATTCTCCCCGCTCTCTTTGGGTGGGGAACATTGGTGTGGAGTTCCCCATTGGATTAATTTGGATGTCTCCTACGACCTCTCATTCTGGTCTCCTGCAGATGGAAATATTTCCTCTCGGTCAGGCCTCGCCATGGCGTCCTGTCCCGTCGTTATAAAGATGAACTTTCAGTGACTTCACTCCTGAACACAGAAGGTGATTTCATAGTGAGGTTGCTACGCAACTTCTTAAAAAGACATGTCTTGGCCTGAACTGACCTGCAGACAATATCACAACAGAGCCCACTCGCACCCCCCCCGAACCCCTGTCATTTCCCAGTGGGGTCTTGGTGGCATTTTCCAGAAAGGGTCAAAGCCTCCGCTGGATGGAGGTGTTGACGGGGGTGTCACACTCCGGGGTCGCCCCCATTCCCCAGTGAATTGGAATTTAATCACACACACAAAACAGCAACAAAACACACCCACTATCTGATAACCCGACACCGTGACTGCGGAGGAATGCAGAGAATGCAGCAAGTTTCAAAGTCCACAGCTTCGCCGCATCAGGAAAGGAGGAGACGCAAGTATCACCGACTAGACTCAATCCACAGGTGCGGAAAAGAGAGGAAAGAGGTTCCATAAGTACGGCAAAATGGATTGGCGTTCCGGCAGCAAGCACCAGCAGAGCATCAGCGATGCTGCGGGATAGCTTCCTGCCCTGTTGTCAAAGAAAATCAGGGGATATTCAGACACTTGAGCAGGTTAAAGGAGCACCTTAAAGGAGGAGGAGAGAGAGAGAGAGAGAGGTGGACAGATTTAGGGAGGGAATTCCAGAGCTTAGGGCCCCCTCCCCCACCGCAGGCAGCTGAAGGCACGGCAGCCAGTGGTGGAGAGTTGGAAACGGGGGGCGGAATTTTCCTGTCCCGCCCGACGACTACAGAAGTCGTACGGGTGGGGGGTGGTGCGGACCATGCAAAGGTTCGTTGACCTTGGGCGGGATTTTCCAGTCTTGGGGCGAGCGCTGCCGGAAAGGCCCACCCAAGGGATCAGCAAAAAGGACCAGAATCGGGTGAGCGCAGGGATGATGGAGGATGGCAGGGCTGGAGGATATTAGAGATAAGGGAGGGTTGAGGTACATGGAGGGATTTGGTCTGCCAGAGCTAAGACCTCACACTATTTCTTATAATATATCTAACGATATATCATCCTGGCGAACCTATAAAACCATTTTTCAAAACTAGACAAAGGCTTTCAAATGACTTATTGACTTATTATTAAAGTCATGACTGGCTGCAACTCAAACAAAAGGGACTTCCTGGCATTCAGAACCAGCTGCCACTTCGTTATCTCTAAAGATGCGATACATTGCCCCTGTCATTCCAGAGATCCAATCCCAGGGAGTTGTACAGAGGCCATTTCCATTTCTAAGGCCAGGCTCTGGCCAACAGACAATCAGTCTGCAAGGACGAATGACCCTGAAACCGCTTTTTGAAATTATTCATGTTTGAAATATTTGCCATCTCAAGAATGCAGACAAAGGAATGCACATCCTTGGTCCAAACTAAAGCGAAGAAGTGGGAGTGCATCATTGAACCATAGAATCCCGACAGTGCAGAAGGAGACCATTCAGCCCATCAAGTCTGCACTGACTCTCTAACAGAGTATCTTACCTGGGCCCTCTCCCCCTGCCTTATCCCCGTGACCCCATGCATTTTCCATGGCCAATCCACCTAACCCGCACATCTTTGGAGTGTGAGGAAACCGGAGCACCTGGAGGAAACCCAAGCAGACACGGGGAGGACATGCAGACTCCGCACAGACAGTGACCTGAGGCTGGAATTGAACCTGGGTCCCTGGCGCTGTGAGGCAGCAGTGCTAACCACTGTGCCACCGTGCCGCCCCATGTGTCATATCACATGACATCCCCCAAGCTGTTGAACCAGTAATATTGCCATGTCGAACTGCAAAGCTCTACATTCCATCCTCCACTAATCAAGCAGCAGCTCAGAATGTACCAGCACCTACAAGGCTGATTCATCTTATTATGGAAGTCATTTGTAAAGCGAATTATACAGCATCAGTCTTCAACCTGCTGTCACCAAAAGAATGCACCATTGGGCTTTTGATTCCAGACTATGGACTTGGGTTAAACAATTCTTACCAACCCCAGTGGAAAAAATAAACCTCAAAGCCTTCTGTCTCTGCTAATCAAACAGAACCGCTGTCTGCCTGTGAGATTGATTGATTGATTTGTTGGGAAGCCTGTAACCTGATGGCTAAAATGGCTTCCTTTCCTGTTATATATTTAAGCAGTTGCATGGTTGCTTTAAGAGCCAGTCACATGCTTTGATGGTGATGCCACTGGGATGTTTCACAGGTTTCTGCCTGAGTTTCACTTTCTACCCTGTACAGACAACAGCTCCTACAATAAACCTGTTCTTATTTTGAAACTACGTGTGCAGACCACATCTATTTCTTCCTGTTTAAAACCCATAACCCTTCACATAGTTGGGAACAAAGAACAGTACAGCACAGGAACAGGCCCTTTGGCCCCCCCAAGCCAGTGCCAAGTATGATGCCCGAACTAAACTAAAGAAACCTTCTGCCCTTACTCAGTCCGTATCCCTCTATTCCCTCCCTATTCATGTATCCATCCAGATGCCTCCTAAATGTTGCGAATGTGCCTGCTTCCACCACCTCCTCTGGCAGCGTGTTCCAGGCACCCACCACTCTCTGCATGAAAACGTCCCCCGCACATCTCCCTTAAACTTTCCCCCTCTCACCTTGAACTTGTGCCCCCTTGTAATTGACACTTCCACCCTGGGGAAAAAGCCTCTGACTATCCACCCTGTCTGTGCCTCTCATCATTTTGTCGACCTCTGTCAGGTCTCTGCTCAGCCTCCGTCTTTCCCCTGAAAACAATCCTAGTTTATTCAACCTCTCCTCATAGCCAACGCCCTCGAGACCAGACAACATCCTGGTGAACCTTCTTTGCACTCTCTCCAAAGCTTCCCCATCCTTCTGGTAGTGTGGTGACCAGAACAGTACAAAATACTCCAAATGCGGCCTAACCACGGTTTCATATAACTGCAACATGATTTCCCAACTCTTGTACTCAATGTCCTGTCTGATGAAAGCAAGCATGCCATATGCTTTCTTAATCACCTTGGCCAACTGTGTTGCCACTTTTAGGGAACTGTGGACCTGCACGCACAGATCCCTCTGGATGTTAATGTCCCTCAGGGCTCTGCCATTTACAGTATAATTCACACCTAAATTTGATCCTCCAAAATGCATCACCTCTCATTTGTCTGGATTAAACTCCATTTGTGCCCAAGTCTGCAATCTATCTATATCCTGTTGTATTCTCTGACAATCCCCGGCACTACCAGCAACTCCACCAATCTTCATATCATCCGCAAACTTACTAATCAGATACCCCCACATTTTCCTCCAGATCATTTATATATACAACATACAACAGAGGTCCCAGCACTGATCCCTGCGGAACACCAGTAGCTACGAATCTCCATTCTGAAAAACAGCCTTCCACCTCTACTCTGTCTTCTATAACCAAGCCAGTTCTGTATCCATCTATCCACCCCCCCCCCCACCCCCCACCCCCCCCCCGCCCCGCCCCGCCCCGCCACCCCACCCCGAATCCCATGTGGTTTTAGTTTTTGTACCAGTCTGCCATGTGGGACCTTGTCAAATACCTTCCAAAAGTCCATATAAACTACATCCACAGCCCTTCCCTCATCAATGATCTTTGTCACCTCTTCAAAAAAACCAATCAAGTTGGTGAGACATGACCTTCCTCGTACAAAACCATGCTGCCTGTCACTAACTAGTCCATTTTCTAGGACATTACATCTTCCCTCTTCCCCATAGCAACATGAAACGTCTAACCTTGTATCCAATAGAAATGTTGATTATTGATTGCTGACCTCAACTCTCTCTCATCTTGGAAGTAAATGGACAGTTTACAACGCAACTGTCGATAATCCGACATCTTCAACGCCTTTCTGGGAGTTAAGTTCTGTAATATGCAGCATGACATCACTGGCAAGGAAGTGAGTCAAGTCATCCAGTCTCGGTCTCACTTTAGCCTTTGAGTGGAACACAGCACACACAGTTCTGCTGCTGATGTCTTCAAGCTTTCTATCCATGTATACATGGTCACATGTGCCTCGTCTCAATAAATGAACCCACAGGATGTTTACACATTCCCTTATCAGTGATCCCTGTCTTTATATCATGGTAACAATAAGATATTATGGAAACTCTTATTGTGAGTTCAGAGACTGCTGCCATGGTCTCGAATCATGAACATTGCTTACACCTTCACCCCAGTAACACAATGGATGGCACGTTGGCACAGTGGTTAGCACTGCTGCCTCACAGCGCCAGAGACCCGGGTTCGATTCACGGCCTTGGATGATTGCCTGTGTGGAGTTTGCACGTTCTCCCCGTGTCTGCGTGGGTTTCCTCCGGGTGCTCCGGTTTCCTCCCACAGTCCAAAAGACGTGCGGGTTAGATGGATTGGCCGTGCTAAATTGCCCCTTAGTGTCAGGGGGACTAGCTAGGGTAAATGCATGGGGTTATGGAGACAGGTGCTGGGTGGGATTGTGGTCGTTGCAGACTCGATGGGCTGAATGGCCTCCTTCTGCCCTGTAGGGATTCTATGGACCTTCCTTTAATCTGCAACAAACTTTAGTGTCAGGCAGACTGCAGAGCCAATGTCTATCCCACAACCAACATCACTGGAAACACACCATTCAATCATGGTCACATTGCTGTTTGTGGGATCTTGCTGTGTTTCCCACATTACCACCCAGTGACCACACAAAGTCTTCATCGGCTGAGAAGCTCTCAGGGGTGCACTGGGCCAGTGAGAGGCAACGGGGAAATTTCCTTCTGTCACGATGCTGCGTCATTTCACTGGGATAGTAACAGGAGGAGGCCATTCAGCCCCTCCAACCTCTTCCACTGATCAGTGTGCTGTGGCTGACCTGGCCTGTACTTTGACTACAATCCATCTGCCGTAGTATTGGGAAAGGTGTTAGGATCATTGGGAGAGGGGATCCAATAACAGACAGGGAAGAGTTTCCAGGATCTCAGAGATGCTGGAGTTAAAGTTAAAGTTTATTTATTAGTCACAAGTAAGGCTTACATTAACACTGCAATGAAGTTACTGTGAAATTCCCCTAGTCGCCACAGTCCGGCGCCTGTTCGGGTCAACGCGCCTAACCTGCACGCCTTTTGTGGTGTGGGAGGAAACCGGTGCACCCAGAGGAAACCCATGCAGACACGGGGAGAATGTGCAAACTCCACACAGACAGTGACCCAAGCCGGAAATCGAACCCGGGTCCCTGGCACTGTGAAGCAGCAGTGCTAACCACTGTGCTACCGTGCCCCCTTCGGAAGCATCAGGGAGATGTTTCTGGAGAGCTAGCTATTGTGGGAGGGCAGCATGGCGGCTGGGGGATTGGGATAGAGTCTGATTAAATTGAAGATGGCAGCTTTTGCCTAGGATTGTGGGCAGCGGGGAGTGGGGGGCGGGGGGGTGGGGGGCGGGGAGGTGGGGGGCGGGGGGGGGGGTGGGGAGAGCAAGGGGCTACCAATCCTCTGTGGCTTTGGGAGCAGTGGTAAAGGACATCACTGAGTTACAGGCATGTCCAGACAATCAGATCCAGCAGAATTACATCCCACCTCTCAACCTCATCCCCAGCCCCATAAATCCAGCTCCACACATCACACAGCAGAACCACAGAGTTTACATACGTGGGATGTGGGTGTCGCTGGCAAGGCCATCCCTAGTTGCCCCTTGAGAAGGTGGTGGAGAGCTGCCTTCCTGAACCGCTGCAGTCCATGTGGTGCAGGTAAACTCACAGTGCTGTTAGGGAGGATTTTGACCCAGTGACAGTGAAGGAATGGCCGATATATTTCCAAGTAGGGTGGTGAGTGGCTTGGAGGAGAACCTCCAAGTGGTGGTGTTCCCAAGTATCTGCTGTCCTTCTTCATAGTTGTGGTCGTGGGTTTGGAAGGTGCTGTCTAAGGAACCTCGGTGAGTTCCTGCAGTGCATCTTGTAGATGGTACACATGACGACTACAATGTGTGGACAGGGAGTGAACACGGTAGCACAGTGGTTCGCACTGCTGCCTCACAGCACCAGGGACCCGGGTTCGATTGCTGGCTTGGGTCACTGTCTGTGTGGAGTCTGCACATTCTCCCCGTGTCTGCATGGGTTTCCTCCGGGTGCTCTGGTTTCCTCCCACAGTCCGAAAGACGTACTGGTTAGGTGCATTGGCCAGGCTAAATTCTCCCTCAGTGTACCCGAACAGAATCCAGAGTGTGGCAACTGGGGGATTTTCACAGTAACTTCATTGCAGTGTTAATGTAAGCCTACTTGTGACTAATAAATAAGCTTTTTTTGTGGATGAGGTACCAATCAAGCGGGCTGCTTTGTCCTGGATGGCGTCAAGCTTCTTGAGTGTTGTTGGAGCCGCCCCCATCCAGGCAAGTGGGGAGTATTCCATCACACTCCTGACTTGTGTCTTGCAGATGGTGGACAGGCTTTGGGGAGTCAGGAGGTGAGTTACTCACCACAGTATTTCCATCTCTATTCACAGAATACATCATCAATCACTCATCGTTAATATTCCCTCGAGTGGTGAAAAGGGAAGTTCTGCTAACCCACAAAACAGCTCAGTGAGGAAAATTCCTTTACCTGAATTGTGTGAAGGGAAATGTTCCCCACAACCCTCGCCCATCAGAATGAACTCTTTGGGCAATCGATCTGCAGCCATTTCCAAAGTCAAGGATATTCTCCAATGCTCAAAGGATAAGAGATGATGCCCTTTGACCCTTCAACCCCAAGTCAAAAACAAGATGCAAGCTGGGAAATTCCACAAACTGCACATGCTCATATTGAACCTGAATGTTCCCATTCCTGGTTGTGGAGATTCCTGGAGGTTTGGTCACATGATCTCTCACTCCCCAAAGATCCCCCCCCACCAATTAAACATCCTTACTATCTTCCATCTTCAATATATTTACAACTATTAAACAAAAGCTTTGAGAGAAAATATACATTTTCCCAACCCTTCCTCCAAGATTTGTCCATGCATTCCCCAAGGGTCCAGCTTCCCATCCATTGACTCTGTCTACACTTCCCGCTGCCTCGGGAAGCAGCCAGCATAATTAAGGACCCCAATCGCCCCGGACATTCTCTCTTCCACCTTCTTCCATTGGGAAAAAGATACATAAGTCTGACTCAAGAACAGCTTCTTCCCTGCTGCCATCAGATTTTTGAATGGACCTACCTTGCACTGAGTTGATCTTTCTCTACACCCTAGCTATGACATAGAAACATAAAAGCTCGGAGCTGGAGGAGGCCATTCGGCCCTTCGAGCCTGCTCCGCCATTCATCATGATGATGGCTGATCGTCCAACTCAATAGCCTAATCCTGCTTTCTCTCTTGGCGTAACCATATGGGTGCCATTGTTTATCCAGCCTCGTGTTAACCCTTTCAGTTCTGTACACCTAACCACTACACGGGGGAGGGAGGGAGGCAGCGATGGAGGAAAAGGGGGAGGGGGGGTGGTGTTGGCCGCTCTTGTGTATAAATGTCCATTTCGTTGGGTTTTATTCACTTGTATCTGGCGTTATCTTCAGCTGGGAACGGAGGCCCATTCAGTTCTTTCTTGTTGTTATCCATTCTCAACGGGGAGGAAGATGGCAGGGACCATGAGATATTTCTCATCACCTTTCACAGGGTGCGAGGGAATGTAGCACAAAGTTATGACGGACGCTATTTCATGGCAACTGAGGATGACGGCTGTGGCAGTGCTAAATCCCAGCGTGACCTCTCCACGCTGCTCTCTGAGTGAATCTCCCCTGATCTCTTTCCCTGTCCTGCAGAAAACACTTGACGTTGTCTCATAACGTTAGCCCCTCGTGGGTGGCCCCTACTCAAAATCAGAGGAATCTGGACATGGTTGAATGCAGAGCGTTAATGGACGTGTCTATGGAACACATTTCATACAAGTCAGGCGAAGCGATAAGTATGTTTGTGCTCTTTGTAACTCATTCAAACATGTGTACAGGCACGTCAATGCTTTGAACATTTACTCAGACAGTCTTTAACTCCGTCCATTGGTACAGTTTCCACTTGAAGGAATCATTGAAGCAGACACACACAACACCTGCCTCCATCTCATTCAAAGGGATCGCCCCTTGTCCTTCTAAACTCCAAAGGCTCTAAGCCCAGCCTCCTCAGTCTCCCCTCAGATGGCAGTCCATCATCCCAGGAATCGCTACGGTGAGTCTGAGCAGCACACCCTGGAATCCCGTAAAGACACAACTCTGGAGGGTCTCACTCCGGGATTCCGAACTGGAGTCCTGCTCTCGACTGACCACAGCTCGATGTGGGATTCAGACACTCTGGCTGAGATTCTCTGATCTCGTTTCGCCCCCATTACTGCAGCCAGGGAGAACGGAGAACCTGCCACTCAAAGCCACAACTCAATTCACTGCAGCGAGGTCGGAGAATCCCAGCCGCGGGAGAGATCGGAGAATCCCAGCCGTGGGGCAAGGTCGGAGAATCCCAGCCACGGGAGAGATCGGAGAATCCCAGCCACGGGAGAGATCGGAGAATCCCAGCCACGGGAGAGGTCGGAGAATCCTTCAATAATATAATAACAATAATAAATAATATAATAATAAAATACTTAGCCAGCCATTAAAGAGAGAACGATTTGCATTTATGTAGCACCTTCTACACATCAGGACATTCAAATCCATGCACCACTTAAGTCGGAACAGCAGCAATCAATCAGCCGTGATGGAATGGCGGAGTGGACCCAATGGGCCGAATGGCCTAATTCCACTCCTATATCTTATGATCAATCTGTGCACAGCAAGCTCCCACAAAGAGCAAAGTCTGTTTTAGTGGCATTGGTGGAGGGATTATCCGTGGCCTGGGCAGGGGGACGGTGGAGGGGGGGGGGGGGGGGTGGGAGAGATCCCTAAATGGTCAGTTAGGGTCGGGGTTTGACACGCCATCTAGCCAATCGCACCTCTGACAGTACGGCACTCCCTCAGTAACGCACTGGAGTGTTGCTTGAATCTACCGAGAGGTGGGCGTGCCACTCACCACTGAGAAGAAGGGGCCATTCAGCCCATCGTCTACTGGAATGTAATCTCAGTATGGTGGCCTGGCCCTTTAAGCAGGGTGGTGGGGAGGAGGGGGGGGGGGGAGGCGGGGGGGGGGGGGGGGGGGGGAGGAGGGGGCGGGGGGGGGGGTGGGGAGGAGGGGGGGGAGTTCCCGAGGGCCATATTCGGACCCTACAGACCATCCCACAGGAAGCTGAGCCAATCGAAAGGAGGGTGCGTTCCACAGGTCAAGGAGGGACTCGCAGTTGGAGCTGGTGAGTTGAGTGGACCAGTTGCATTGCAATCCAGTCTGACCGTGTTGTATAAAAATGATTCTTTATTTGGGCAATAAAGCCTACGGTTGATTCATTTTACATGGAGACGCCCTCAATCGATTCCCCCTCAGCTCCCTACCTGGAGAATAACTTCAGTCTAACTGGCGGAGGATTGGGAAATTTACCTTTGCTACGAGCCAGCGCCATCAACTCAACCCTTTCCAGACTTCCAGCTGGAAATTAACATCAGCTTCTGGTTGTTTACACCGCCTCTCCCTCCCTCCCTGTTCATTATCTTTCTGAAACAGGATGGATTGACTGTCGAAACGGGGCCTGAGTGGGGCGAGCTGATGAGAAGGTTGTGGTTAGTCGGAGGATGTGTTGTGAGAGTCTCACTTCCTGACCCATCTCTCTCTCTCTCTCTCTGCACATACTGATTGCTGCCACTCTGCTTATTCACAACCTCTCTGCGGGATCTATCGCCCCGAAGGAACACATTCACTGGAAACTTGCTCAATCTTTCATTCCTTTCCAAACCACATGTTTGTCGTCCCGATGAAATGCCCTTAATTGGAGTAAAAATGAGGAAGGTTGCCCATGTCCTCAACCTCTGCCAGAACCTCAGCCCTGGAGGGGGGGGGGGTGGGGGAGGGGGAAGAGAAGCGGGGTGGGGGGTATTTCACAACCCTCGATGACTTGCAGAGCACGCTGATTAATATTGTGCTGACAAGATGTGCTGGGCACTCTGGCGCACAGCAAGATCCCACAAAGCGGCAATGTGTCGACGACCAGGCGTGACGCCAACTTGAGTGACAGATATCGTCCAGGGTAGAGGAGAGAACTCGCCAACCCTTCTGGGAATCTTTCACACGGAGCTGTCAGGGCAATCGTCAATCGTCCTCCCCGTGCGCCTCATGAAGTACGAGCTCCCCGGTTGAACGGGCGAGGATTGGCCGAGAGGAAGGGAAAGGCGGGAATTTAAAATCCAGTGCCAAAGGACTGGTGGGATTGACCGATGCACTGCAGCTGCGGAAGCAATGCTTTAATCACTGTGTAAATAAAGGGTTTTTATAAAGATGGAAGGCTGGGATTGGTGAGATTATTACAGTACCTAAACAGACAGACAGATAGGTCCTCACGCAGTTCAATGTGTCACCCTCTGACAGTGCTGCACTCCCTCAATGTGTCCCTCAATTGACTCAAACACACAATATGCTGGTTGGAAGGTGAGAGTGTGGCCCATCGACTAACAACTCAAACACAAGTTTAAACTTAAAGTTTATTTATTAGTGTCACAAGTAGGCTTACATTAACACTGCAATGAAGTTACTGTGAAAATCCCCTAGTCGCCACAGTCTGGCGCCTGTTCGGGTACACTGGGGGAGAATTTGGCACCTAACCAACATGTTTTTCAGACTGTGGGAGGAAACTGGAGCACCCGGAGGAAACCCGCGCAGACACGGGGAGAATGTGCAGACTCTGCACAGACAGTGACCCAAGCCGGGAATCGAATCCGGGTCCCTGGCGCTGTGAGGCAGCAGTGCTAACCATTGTGCAACTAAAGGAATATTAAAGATCCCATAGAGTCATAGAATAGAATACCTACAGTGCAGAAGGAGGCCATTCGCCCCATCGAGTCTGCACCGACCACAATCCCCACCCAGGCCCTATCCCCGTAACCCCACATAGTTACCCTAGCTAGTCCCCCTGACACTAAGCAGCAATTTTAGCATGGCCAATCCACCTCACCCGCACATCTTTGGAGTGTGGGAGGAAACCGGAGCACCTGGAGGAAACCCACGCAGACACGGGGAGAACGTGCAGACTCCGCACAGACAGTGATCCAAGCGGGAATCAAACCCGGATTTATGGCACTGTGAGGCAGCAGTGCTAACCACCGTGTCATCACAACCACTGACTTCACCTTTCATATGATGCTTGGTGTTTATTTTGTTACTCATTTGAAAAGTATTCTTTATTTTTAAGTTCTCAGCTGTTTTCAGAGTCCCCTCCTCCCTATCTCTGTAATCTCGTCCAACCTCACAAGCCACCCGGATGAATCTGCAGCTCTAATTCAGGCCTCTTGAGCAACCAGCCCCAACTTCCTGCTCTTGGAGGCCGTGCCTTCAGCTGAGAATCCTGAGCTGTGAAAGTCCCCCTCTAAACCACTCCATCTCTCCACCCCCTCTCTCCAACCTTCGGACGCACCTTGACAAAGCTTCAGACCATCTCTCCCAGTGTCTCCCACCTGGCTGAGTGCCAGATTTTGTGTGAGAATATATCGGCGTTCCTTCGCAGTCGCTGGGTCAAAATCCTGGAATTCCCTCCCTAACGGCATTGTGGGTCAACCCACAGAACATGGACTGCAGCGATTCAGGAAGGCAGCTCACCGCCACCTTCTCAAGGGGCAACTAGGGATGAGCAATAAATGCTGGCCTAGCCCACCCCACAAATGAGTTTAAAAGAATGCTCTTGAATGGAGCGTTGGAGATGAAAGGTGCTATCTAAACACTGGGTGGCACAGTGGTTAGCACTGCTGCCTCACAGCGCCAGGGACACGGGTTCAATTCCAGCCTCGGGTCACTGTCTGTGTGGAGTCTGCACATTCTCCCCGTGTCTGCGTGGGTTTCCTCCGGGTGCTCTGGTTTCCTCCCACACTCCTCCAAAGATGCGCGGGTTAGGTGGATTGGCCATGCTAAATTGCCCCTTAGTGTCAGGCGGGGACTAGCTAGGGTAAAAGCATGGGACTATGGGGATAGGGCCTGGGTGGGATTGTGGTCGGTGCAGACTCGATGGGTCGGAAGGCCTCCTTCTGCTCTGTAGGGATTCTATGAAATGTGAGCTCTTGCTATGTCTGCTCCAACTCTTTGTCCCTGTTTATTTGTCTGGAATTCCTGTTTCTCGGCTGTCTGGGCGGCCTGGCTCTCCGAGGTGGCCACGTTACTCTCCTCGAGCCTGTTGTTGACCATTGCGGTTCACATCCTATCAGCTCACCCGCACCCTCACTTTCAATCGCGCGATTTTGCCCCCCCTCCCCCCCCCCCGCCATCCCCCTGCCGAACACTCTGTGACTCAGACACACTCGCTCTTTCACACTGTGTCCCTCTGGGCACACTTTGAACAATATCACATTGGGAAAGATTCCTGTTTCATCACATCCCGGCTGGTATGTCGGCAACAAAGCGGATTGTTTCATCATGAGCGCATTCCTGCTGGTGGGATCTTGCTGTGCACAGATTGGCAGCCGCGAATCCGGCATTGCAACAGGTAGTACACTTCAGAAAGGAATTCATAGCCTGCAGAACACATGTTGCCACCGTGTCAGTGTAATCCTTTCGCAACAACAGAAGCATGACTTCACCTTCCTATAACTCTGCCACACTTCGAATTTTAAACTCACATAACTAGGGAACACTGCCTCAGTGCTGACCTTTACCCTGTGACCTCTGCTCCTGCCTCTGACCATATCTCAGGATTCTCCTTGCCTGGTTCACTAATGTCCTTTAGGGAAGGAAATCTGCCATCCTTACCCGGTCTGGCCTACGTGTGACTCTAGAGCCACAGCAATGTAAGGTTAAAAATTTATTTATTAGTCACAAGTCAGGCTCACATTAACACTGCAATGAAGTGACTGTGAAATTCCCCGAGTCCCCACACTCCGGCGCCTGTTCGGGTCAATGCACCCTAACCAGCACGTCTTTCAGACTGTGGGAGGAAACCGGAGCACCCGGAGGAAACCCACGCAGACACGGGGAGAACGTGCAAACTCCGCACAGACACTGATCCAAGCCGGGAATCGAACCTGGGTCCCGAACAGCGATTAGCTGTCTCACCACTTGTCTAACCAGACAAGTGGTTAGACAGCTTGCCATCGTGCCGCCCCAATGTGGTTGACTCTCAACCCCCAGAAACTGATGGAAGGAAGGAACATGGAATCATTACAGCCTAAAATAAAGCCAATCTGTCCATTACACCTGGAAGAAGTCTCACAACACCGGGTTAAAGTCCAACAGGATTATTTGGTAGCACGAGCTTTTGGAGTGTCGCTCCTTCTTCAGCTGAGTGAAGAGTGAAGAGGCACAACTCTTCACTCACCTGAAGAAGGAGCAGCGCTCCGAAAGCTCGTGCTACCAAATAAACCTGTTGGACTTTAACCTGGTGTTGTGAGACTTCTTACTGCGCCCACCCCAGTGCAACACTGGCATCTCCACATCATTACACCTGCGCCAGCCCTTCGGACAAGCTCATTTAGCCCCATTCTTTATTGCTCTTTATTCTTCAGATATCTCTCTAATCCTGTTTTTAAAATTCCCACTGAATCTGCAGCCCTTTCAGGGAACTCATTCCAGACAACGGGACTGATCCCGGGGATGGTGGGACTGACCTGTGAGGAGAGGTTGAGTCAGTGAAGATTATATTCACTGGAATTCAGAAGAATGAGGGGGGAATCTGATAGAAACTGATAAAATTCTAACAGGACTAGACAGGGGAGATGCAGGGAGGATGTTCCCAATGGTGGGGGAGTCCAGAACCAGAACAGTCTGAGGATTCGGGGTAGACCATTTAGGACGGAGATGAGGAGACATTTCTTCACCCAGAGAGTGGAACTCATTACCACAGAAAGTACTTAGATATAGCACTTGAGGTGAATGGGATCAAAGGTTATGGGGGGAAAGCAGGATTAGGCTATTGAGTTGGATGATCAGCCATGATCATGATGAATGGCAGAGCAGGCTAGAGGGGCTGAATGGCCTCCTCCAGCTCCTGTTTTCTATGTTTCGATGTTTTTCTGTGTAACTCATTGCATTGATATAAATATCAGAAACATCCCCTGATGTGTCACTGAAATATCATCCAAATCAAATTTACATCGAGAGCTACAAGGAGATGGGGGGGGGGGAGAGAGAGAGAGATTGGGAGTGAGAGAGATAGGGAGTGAGAGAGATAGGGAGAGCGAGATAGGGAGAGAGATAGGGAGTGAGAGAGAGCTAGGGAGAGAGAGAGATAGGGAGAGAGAGTGAGATAGGGAGAGAGAGAGAGATAGGGAGAGAGAGTGAGATAGAGAGAGAGAGCGAGATAGTGAGAGAGAGCGAGATAGGGAGAGAGAGAGAGATAGGGAGAGAGAGAGAGATAGGGAGAGAGAGAGAGATAGGGAGAGAGAGCGAGATAGGGAGAAAGAGAGAGATAGGGAGAGAGAGAGAGAGAGATAGGGAGAGAGAGAGAGATAGGGAGAGAGAGCGAGATAGGGAGAGCGAGATAGGGAGAGAGAGAGAGAGATAGGGAGAGAGAGATAGGGAGAAAGAGAGAGATAGGGAGAGCAAGATAGGGAGAGAGAGAGAGATAGGGAGAGAGAGAGAGAGATAGGGAGAGAGAGTGAGATAGGGAGAGAGAGCGAGATAGGGAGAAAGAGAGATAGGGAGAGAGAGAGATAGGGAGAGAGCGAGATAGGGAGAGAGCGAGATAGGGAGAGAGAGAGAGAGATAGGGAGAGAGAGAGAGAGATAGGGAGAGACAGAGAGAAATAGGGAGAGAGAGCGAGATAGGGAGAGAGCGAGCGAGAGATAGATAGAGAGAGAGGGATGGGGAGAGAGAGAGAGATAGGGAGAGAGACAGGGAGAGAGAGAGAGATAGGGACTGAGAGAGATAGGGAGAGAGAGAGAGAGATAGGGAGAGACAGAGAGAAATAGGGAGAGAGAGAGATAGGGAGAGAGAGAGAGAGAGAGATAGATAGAGAGAGAGGGATGGGGAGAGAGAGAGAGAGATAGGGAGAGACCGAGCGAGAGATAGATAGAGAGAGAGGGATGGGGAGAGATAGGGAGAGAGAGAGAGAGAGATAGGGAGTGAGAGACAGAGATAGGCAGAGAGAGATAGGGAGAGAGAGATAGGGAGAGAGATAGATAGGGAGTGAGAGAGAGAGATAGGGAGAGAGAGTGAGATAGGGAGAGAGAGCGAGATAGGGAGAAAGAGAGATAGGGAGAGAGAGAGATAGGGAGAGAGCAGAGATAGGGAGAGAGCGAGATAGGGAGAGAGAGAGAGAGATAGGGAGAGACAGAGCGAGATAGGGAGGGAGCGAGCGAGAGATAGATAGAGAGAGAGGGATGGGGAGAGAGAGAGAGATAGGGAGAGAGACAGGGAGAGAGAGAGAGAGATAGGGACTGAGAGAGATAGGGAGAGAGAGAGAGAGATAGGGAGAGAGAGATAGGGAGAGACAGAGAGAAATAGGGAGAGAGAGAGATAGGGAGAGAGAGAGATAGATAGAGAGAGAGGGATGGGGAGAGAGAGAGAGAGATAGGGAGAGACCGAGCGAGAGATAGATAGAGAGAGAGGGATGGGGAGAGATAGGGAGAGAGAGAGAGAGAGATAGGGAGTGAGAGACAGAGATAGGCAGAGAGAGATAGGGAGAGAGAGATAGGGAGAGAGATAGATAGGGAGTGAGAGAGAGAGATAGGGAGAGACAGAGGGAGAGAGAGAGAGAGCGAGGGAGAGGGAGAGAGAGAGAGAGCCCCCAAGCCGGGAATCGAACCCCCGTCCCTGGAACTGTGAGGCAGCAGTGCTAACCGCTGTGCCACCGTGGGAGACTGGGAGGGATGTGTTGGGACAACATGCTGGGGGTTGGGAAGATGTGGCTGGAATGAGGCTGAAGGGGGTGTCTAGGCTGTTTACACCCTGACATTAGTCAGGCAGCCACGTGGAGGAAGAGTTTGACTCCTCTATTCTGCCGGACGATCAGTGGGGACACAGGGACTGATCACATCCTCTAAACAGCCAAGCATTTACCACAATTCATTCAGAACGATCACAGAGCAAAGCAGAAAGGTATGAACATGTCACTGTGTTTGACAGAGGGATGAAGCATGGAATGCGAAGACTAAATGCCATTTCACTCAATAAACCAACTAAACTGAAAATCAAATTGAAACCTTATGATGGTTATTTTTTTCAAGTGAGGAACAGATTTAGTGGGAATATTTCCGCTTGTGGGTGAGACCAAACCTCAGGATCACAGATGTCAGATAATCCAACGGGGAATTCAGGAGACATTTCTTTAATGATTTGATTTGATTTATTATTGTCACTTGTATATGGGGCAGCACGGTGGCACAATAGTTAGCACTGCTGCCCCACAGCGCCAGGGACCCGGGTTCGATTCCCAGCTTGGGTCACTGTCTGTGTGGAGTCTGCACGTTCTCCCCGTGTCTGTGTGGGTTTCCTCCGGGTGCTCCGGTTTCCTCCCACAGTCCGAAAGATGTGCTGGTTAGGGTGCATTGACCCGAACAGGTGCCGGAGTGTGGCAACGAGGGGAATTTCACAGTAACTTCATTGCAGTGTTAATGTAAGCCTTACTTGTGACGGATAAATAAACTTCAAGTAGTGTTTCTTGCACGCTATACAGACAAAGCATACCGTTCATAGAGAAGGAAAGGAGAGCGTGCAGAATGTAGTGTTACAGTCATAGCTAGGGTGCAGAGAAAGATCAGCTTAATGCGAGGTAGGTCCATTCAAAAGTCTGACGGCGGCAGGGAAGAAGCTGTTCTTGAGTTGGTTGGTGAGTGAGTGGTGAGAATGAGGAACTTGAGGTGAAAGTAGAAAAGTGTTAAAAAGGAAGTTTAACAAACACACGAGGCAGAAAGGAATCGTAGACAACTCCAATTATCTCCGATTGCAACGGGATCTTGATCAATTGGGCCAGTGGGCTGCCAAATGGCAGATGGAGTTTAATTTAGACAAATGCGAGGTGATGCATTTTGGTAGATTGAACCAGGGCAGGACTTACTCAGTTAATGGTAGGGCGTTGGGGAGAGTTACAGAACAAAGAGATCTAGGGATACAGGTTCATAGCTCCTTGAAAGTGGAGTCACAGGTGGACAGAGTGGTGAAGAAGGCATTCAGCATGCTTGGTTTCATTGGTCAGAACATTGAACACAGTAAGAAGTTTAACAACACCAGGTTAAAGTCCAACAGGTTTATTTGGTAGCAAAAGCCACACTGTGTTTACCCCAGTCCAACGCCGGCATCTCCACATCAGAACATTGAATACAGGAGTTGGGATGTCTTGTTGAAGTTGTACAAGACATTGGTAAGGCCACACTTGGAATACCTCGTATAGTTCTGGTCACCCTATTATAGAAAGGATATTATTAAACTAGAAAGAGTGCAGTAAAGATTTACTAGGATGCTAGCGGGACTTGATGGTTTGAGTTATAAGGAGAGGCTGGATAGACTGGGACTTTTTTCCCTGGAGCGTAGGAGGCTGAGGGGTGACCTTATAGAGGCCTATAAAATAATGAGGGGCACAGATCAGCTAGATAGTCAATATCTTTTCCCAAAGGTAGGGGAGTCTAAAACTAGAGGGCATAGGTTTAAGGTGAGAGGGGAGAGATACAAAAGGATCCAGAGGGGAAATTTTTTCACACAGAGGGTGGTGAGTGTCTGGAACAAGCTGCCAGAGGTAGTAGTAGAGGTGGGTAC
The DNA here is from genome assembly GCF_964213995.1 of Mustelus asterias. Classification (NCBI taxonomy): domain Eukaryota; kingdom Metazoa; phylum Chordata; class Chondrichthyes; order Carcharhiniformes; family Triakidae; genus Mustelus; species Mustelus asterias. Next base: position 72,396,453 of record NC_135822.1, read on the forward strand.
AATTTTGTCTTTTAAAAAGCATTTAGATAGTTACATGGGAACGATGGGTATAGAGGGATATGGGCCAAATGTGGGCAATTGGGACTAACTTTGGGGTTTAAAAGAAAGGACGGCATGGACAAGTTGGGCCGAAGGGCCTGTTTCCATGTTGGAAACCTCTAAGACTCGATAAGTCTTCATTCTCAGAATGTATGAGTGATCCTCCTCAGAATTGTCTCCAGTACAACGGTACCATTCCTTCAAAAAGGAGGCCAGAACGTCATCGGCCAGCTTTTACGACCTCGCTCGAGCGAGACCAGGTGAGTGGACATTTCCGATGTCCATCCCTCGCCCGCTCCGAATCCGTGGTGGGCGGGACGGTCGAATTCTGGAGCACATCGCAGCCTTGTGGCTAAGACCAAGCGTCGGATCAAGCCCAGGGTGGAGTGTGATGCCTTATCTGGTCAGCTTGGATCTTCTTTCTCTCTTTCTCTTGTGGGGGTCCCTGATTTGGACTGAACTGGATTTTGAATTTGGTTTTTGGAGCAAGCCAGGATTGGGGTTTGCCAGGCCCACTCTGAACACCGGCTTTGGAACTTTAAGAATGGAGTAAATGTTTTGAAATAAAGGAGACCAAAACTGAGCTTCTTCTCACCAACGCCTCGTTCAGTTGTGGACAACTTCCGTCCTTTTATACTCTACAAGCTCGAGTAACACAGGGACATAACCACCCTGCTCAAGAACTCCCACCCACCTGACAAAGGGACAGCCTGTTCCGAAAGCTTGTGTGGCTTTTGCTACCAAATAAACCTGTTGGACTTTAACCTGGTGTTGTTAAACTTCTTACTGTCGTTACTCCCATTTCAGAGAATCTTTACTCCAGTCAGGTAGAACATAGCAACATGAAAGGAATGTCGGAAGTGACACACGAGATTACAACAGCTTAGTCAGAGCTCAGGGAGATGGGGGAGAAGCCAGTAACCACACGGTGCAGGGAAAGGATGGCAGCAAAGCAACACTTCAAGTAGCAGAAAGGAAATTAGCGTGTGAGAGAGAGAGAAAGAAAGGGAAAGAGAGGGAGAGAAGGAGAGAAACAGAGAGAGACAGAGAGAGAGAGAAAGGGAGAGAAGGAGAGAGACAGAGGGAGAGAGTGAGAGGGACAGAGAAAGAGAGACAAAGAGAGAGAGAGAAAGAGAGACAGAGAAAGAGAGACAGAGAGAGAGAGACGGAGAGAGAGACAGAGAGAGAGACAGAGAGAGAGATAGAGAGAGACAGAGAGAGACAGAGAGAGAGGCAGAGAGAGAGGCAGAGAGAGGCAGAGAAAGAGAGAGAGAAAGAGAGAGAGAAAGAGGGGGGGAGGGAAGGAGAGAGACAGTGAGAGAGAAAGAGAGAGACAGAGAGGGAAAAAGAGACAGAGAGAGAGAGAATGGGAGAGGGGAGAGAGAGTGAAGTAGAGGGGAGAGGGGGAAAGAGAGACTGAAGGAGAGAGAGAAAAAAGAGAGAGTGAAGAGGAGAGGGGGAGAGAAAGAGAGAGAGAGAGAAAGAGAAAAAGGGAGAGATGGAGAGGATAAGAGAGAGAGAGAGACAGAGAGGGAGAGAGTGGGAGAGAGCGGGAGGGGGAGTAAAGGAGAGGAGCGAAGGAGAGGAGGAGAGATAGAGATGGGGAGAGAGAGAGAAAGAGGGAGTGAAGGAGAGGGGAAGAGGAAGAGAGAGAGAAAAAGAGAGAGACAGAAAGAGAGATAAAGAGGGAGAGAGAGTTCCAGCTTTCCAGGACCCTTTATTTGAAGAAGCGATACAATTGGAAGATTAAGCCTCCCTCCTCATAAGGAAAGAATTTCTCCTGCTTTATCCTCCCAGAATCCTTCAATCACCTCGAACACCTCAATGAAATCCGCCCTTAATCTTCCAGATTCAATAAAATTCATGTTTCAACTTCTTCATCAATGGTAAAATGAGGAATGAGTTTGATAGGGTGGTCCAACAACGTGGATCAGTATCAGGTAAAGCCCACCTGGGTCACTCATGTCCCTTTAGGGAAGGAAATCTGCTGTCCTTACCCGGTCTGGCCTACATGTGACTCCAGAGCCACAGCAATGTGGATGATTCTCAACTGCCCTCTGAAATGGCCCAGCAATATTCAGTTCAAGGGGCAATTAGGGAGTGGGCAACAAGTGCTGGCCCAGCCAGCGATGCCCACATCCCATAAAGAAAATAATAAAAACTTTCATTAACGTGGAAGTAGATTAACGAGTTTTGTAACGATCTACCCCTGGCTGTGGAACAAAACAGGAATGTATAAAGCCCAGGGCTTTATCGAGTTGATGATATTATCTAAACATCCTGGAATGAATGAGCTCATTGCTTGATCAGACGAGGCCGCCACGGAATTCTTGCATCAGGTATCTACAGACTGATGAATAGCGAGTTCCTTCTCTTCTGGAAGGCACGTAGTGTGTCACAGAAAGGTGAGGAACTTCACCGGAACCTGGTCCAATCTGCAAGGACCACATGCCGAGGTCACTGAAGGGGCAGCAGGGGAAAGGCAAAGGGCAAGGTGGGAGCAGGAAGGGGACGCCATTGTGAGCCATTCTCCTGGTTGGGAGCTCAGAGAGGGGTCACTCCGGGGTCATGGTGGGCAAGGTGTTTGTGGCAGCTTTAGCTCTTGAATAAGACGGGCTCATTGTGGAGTGGATGAGTCAAGTTTCACACGTGGTTTTGTGATGAACTTGATTTCCATTTGTTTAGTTTAGTTCATTAGTGTCACAAGTAGGCTTACATTAACACTTCAGTGAAGTTACTGTGAAAATCCCCTAGTCGCCACACTCTGGCACCTGTTCGGGTACACTGAGGGAGAATTTAGCATGGCCAATGCATCTAACCAGCACGTCTATGGACTGTGGGAGGAAACCGGAGCACCCGGAGGAAACCCACGCAGGCACGGGGAGAATGTGCAAACTCCGCACAGACAGTGACCCAAGCCGGGAATCGAACCCGGGTCCCTGGCGCTGTGGGGCAGCAGTGCTAACCACTGTGCCACCATGCCACGGACATGCCAGGTGCCACCAAGTCAAAACCTTTCAGGATCCAGTGCAGTCAGAAACACTGAGGCTTATAGCACAGGAAGTGGTTGATTGTGTTGTTTTATCCCTGGGATGTGACTTATCCAGACCCTTATTCATGTCTTTGCTATCTCCAGTCTGGCATATTCCATTAACTGTCTTCTCCAAGCTTGGGATCCACCCAATTCAGCTGTTTGAATCCGAGAACCAGATTCCTTTCTCCTCCCCCCAGCCCCTGCGCTCATTGGGCTCCAGACCAATACCTCAACCATCCTCCTCATTTCCAACCTCCCTTTCTGTCACCTCCTGTACTCCTACAACCCTTGCAGGTCACTGCACACCTCCAACAGCAGCCTCTCCAACTTCCCACTTCCATTCCTTACATTCCTTGCCATCCAGGACAAAGCAGCCCCGCTTGATTGGAGCCACATCTACAAACGCCCACTCTCTCCACCACCGACGCTCAGTGTGTACTATCTATAAGATGCACTGCAACAATTCCCCAAGGATCCTTAGACAGCACCTTCCAAACAATGACCACTTCCATCTAGAAGGACAAGGGCAGCAGATACATGGGAACATCACCACCTGCAAGTTCCCCTCCAAGCCACTCACCATCCTGACTTGGAAATATATCGCCGTTCCTTCGCAGTCGCTGGGTCAAAATCCTGGAATTCCCTCCCTAACGGCATTGTGGGTCAACCCACAGAACATGGACTGCAGCGATTCAAGAAGGCAGCTCACCACCACCTTCTCAAGGGGCAACTAGGGATGGGCAACAATTGCTGGTTGGGAATGAGGAGGATGGTTGAGGTATTGGTCTGGAGCCCAATGAGTGCAAGGGCTGGGGGGAGGAGAAAGGAATCTGGTTCTCGGATTCAAACAGCTGAATTGGGTGGATCCCATGCTTGGAGAAGACAGTTAATGGGATATGCCAGTCTGGAGATAACAAAGACATGAATAAGGGTCTGGATAAGTCACATCCCACGGATAAAACAACACAATCAACCACTTCCTGTGCTATAAGCCTCAGTGTTTCTGACTGCACTGGATCCTGAAAGGTTTTGACTTGGTGGCACCTGTCCCGCCCATGTCCCGCCTCTACTACTACCTCTGGCAGCTCGTTCCAGATACTCACCATCCTCTGTGTGAAAGAATTGCCCCTCTGGACCCTTTTGTATCTCTCCCCTCTCACCTTAAACCTATGCCCTCTAGTTTTAGACTCCCCTACCTTTGGGAAAAGATATTGACTATCGAGCTGATCAATGCCCCTCATTATTTTATAGACATCTATAAGATCACCCCTCAGCCTCCTACGCTCCAGAGAAAAAAGTTCCAGTCTATCCAGCCTCTCCTTATAACTCAAACCATCAAGTCCCGGTAGCATCCTAGTAAATCTTTTCTGCACTCTTTCTAGTTTAATAATATCCTTTCTATAATAGGGTGACCAGAACTGTACACAGTATTCCAGGTGTGACCTTACCAATGTCTTGTATGACTTTAACAAGACGTCCCAACTCCTGTATTCAATGTTCTGACCGATGAAACCAAGCATGCCGAATGCCTTCTTCACCACTCTGTCCACCTGTGACTCCACTTTCAAGGAGTTATGAACCTGTTATCCTAGATCACTTTGTTCCATAACTCTCCCCAACACCCTACTATTAACTGAGCAGATCCTGCCCCAATTCAATCTATCAAATTGCATAACCTCACATTTATCTAAATTAAACTCCATCTGCCATTCATCAGCCCACTGGCCCAATTGATCAAGATCCCGTTGCAATCCTAGATAACCTTCTTCACTGTCAACTATGCCACCAATCTTAGTGTCATCTGCAAACTTACTAACCATGCTTCCTAAATTCTCATCCAAATCACTGATATAAATGACAAATAACAGTGGACCCAGCACTGATCCCTGAGGCACACCGCTGGTCACAGGCCTCCAGTTTGAAAAACAACCCTCTACAACTACCCTCTGGCTTCTGTCATCAAGCCAGTTTTGTATCCATTTGGCTACCTCACCCTGGATCCCGTGAGATTTAATCTTCTGCAACAACCTACCATGTGGTACCTTGTCAAAGGCCTTGGTAAAATCCATGTAGACAACATCAACTGCACTGCCCTCATCTACCTTCTTGGTTACCCCTTCAAAAAACTCAATTAAATTTGTGAGACATGGTTTTCCACTCACAAAGCCATGCTGACTGTCCCTAGTCAGTCCTTGCATCTCTAAATCCCTGTAGATCCTGTCTCTTAAAATATCTTCTCATAGCTTACCCACTATTGACGTTAGGCTCACCAGCCTGTAGTTCCCAGGCTTTTCCCTGCAGCCCTTTTGAAACAAAGGCACAACATTTGCCACCATCCAGTCTTCAGGCACCTCACCTGAGGCTGTCAATGATTCAAATATCTCTGCTCGGGGACCCGCAATTTCCTCCCTAGCCTCCCACAATGTCCTGGGATACACTTCATCAGGTCCCGGGGACTTATCTACCTTGATGCGCTTTAAGACTTCCAGTACATCCTTCTCCGTAATATGTACGCTCCCCAATATGATATTCTCATCCAAATCATTAATTTATATTAATGATTTGGATGAGAATATAGGAGGCACGGTTAGTAAATTTGCAGATGACACCAAGATTGGTGGCATAGTGGGCAGTGAAGAAGGTTATCTCCGATTGCAACAGGATCTTGGTCAATTGGGCCAGTGGGCTGACGAATGGCAGGTGGAGTTTCATTTAGTCAAATGCGAGGTGATGCATTTTGGCAGATTGAATCAGGGCAGGACTTACTCGGTTAATGATAGGGCATTGGGGAGAATTACAGAACAAAGAGATCTAGGAGTACATGTTCATAGCTCCTTGAAAGTGGAGTCACAGGTGGACAGAGTGGTGAAGAAGGCATTCGGCATGCTTGGTTTCATCGGTCAGAACATTGAATACAGGAGTTGGGACGTCTTGTTGATGTTGTACAAGACATTGGTAAGGCCACATTTGGAATACTGTGTACAGTTCTGGTCACCCTATTATAGAAAGGATATTATTAAACAACAAAGAGTGCAGAAAAGATTTACTCGGATGCTACCGGGATTTGATGGTTTGAGTTATAAGGAGAAGCTGGATAGACTGGGACTTTTTTCTCTGGAGCGTAGGAGGCTGAGGGGTGATCTTATAGAGATCTATAAAATAATGTGGGGCACAGATCAGCTAGATAGTCAATATCTTTTCCTAAAGATAGGGGAGTTTAAACGAGAGGGCATAGGTTTAAGGTGAGAGATACAAAAGTGTCCAGAGGGGCAATTTTTTCACACAGAGGGTGGTGAGTGTCTGGAACAAGCTGCCAGAGGTAGTAGTAGAGGCAGGTACAATTTTGTCTTTTAAAAAGCATTTAGACAGTTACATGAGTAAGATGGGTATAGAGGGATATGGGCCAAATGTGGGCAATTGGGATTAGCTTAGGGGTTTAAACAAAGAAGGGTGGCATGGACAAGTTGGGCCGAAGGGCCTGTTTCCATGCTGTAAACCTTTATGACTCTATAAGACATCACTCTTTATTTCTGCAAGTTCCCTAATATCCATGCCATTCTCAACAGTAAATACTGATGAGAAATATTCATTTAGGATCTCACCCATCTCTTGTGGATCCACACAAAGATGACCTTCTTGATCCTTAGAGGCCCTATTCTCTCCCTAGTTACTCTTTTGCCCTTTATGTATTTGTAGAAGCTCTTTGGATTCTGTTTTGCCTTATCTGCCAAAGCAATCTTGTGTCCCCTTTTTGCCCTCCTGATTTCTCTCTTAACTCTATCCCTACACCCCCTATACTCTTCAAGGAATTCACTTGATCCCAGCTGCCTATGCATGTCATATGCCTCCTTCCTCTTCTTGATCAGGGCCTCAATACCCAGAGTCATCCAGCGTTCCCTATTTCTACCAGCCTTGCCCTTCACTCCAAAAGGAATGGGCTTACCCTGAACCCTGAACACACTTTTGAAAGTCTCCCACTAACCAGCTGTCCCTTTGCCTGCCAACTGACTTCCCCAATCTGCTTTTGAAATTTCCTGCCTGATACCATCAAAATTGGCCTTGCCCCAATTTAGAATTTTAACTTTTGGGCCAGGCCTATCATTCTCCATCGCTATCTTAAAACTAATGGAATTATGGTCACTGTCCCAAAGTGATCCCTCACTAACACTTCTGTCACCTGCCCTTCCTTATTTCCCAAGAGTTTGAGTTTTAAGGAGAGGCTGAATATACTTTTTCTCTGGAGTGTAGGAGACTGAGGGGGGATCTTTTAGAGGTCTATAAAATAATGAGAGGCATAGATCAGCTAGATAGTCAATATCTTTTCCCAAAGGTAGGGGAGTCTAAAACTAGAGGGCATAGGTTTAAGGTGAGAGGGGAGAGATACAAAAGTGTCCAGAGGGGTAATTTTTTCACACAGAGGGTGGTGAGTGTCTGGAACAAGCTGCCAGAGGTAGTAATAGAGGAGGGTACAATTTTGTCTTTTAAAACACGTTTGGACAGTTACATGGGTAAGATGGGTATAGAGGGATATGGGCCAAACACGGACAATCGGGACTAGCTCAGGGGGTTAAAAAGGGGCAGCATGGACTAGTTGGGCCAAAAGGCCTGTTTCCACACTGTAAACCGCTGTGACTCTATAAGAGGAAGTCAAGTTTTGCCCCCTCTCTAGTCGGGCCATCCAATACTGAATGAGAACTTTCTCCTGAATACACTCAACAAATTTCTCTCCATCCAAACTCCTAATACTATGGCTGTCCCAGTCAATGTTGGGAAAGTTAAAGTCACTACTGTTAACACCCTATTTTTCTTGGAGTTATCTGTAATCTCCTTACATATTTGCTCCTCAATTTCCCGCTGACTATTTGAGGGCCTGTCGTACAGTCCTATCAAAGTGATCTTTCCCTTCTTATTTCTCAGTTCTACCCATATAGACTCAGTGGGCGAACCCTCGGATATATCATCTCTCAGTACGGCCGTGATGTTCTCCCGAGTCAAAAATGCAACTCCCCCTCCTCTCTTACCTCCTGTTCGATCTTTCCTATAGCATCTGTACGCTGGAACATTGAGCTGCCAGTCCTGTCCCTCTCTTAGCCATGTTTCAGTAATAGCTATAATATCCCAGTCCCATGTCCCCATCCATGCCCTGAGTTCATCTGCCTTGCCCGTCAGGCTTCTTGCATTCAAATAAATGCAGTTTCATCTAGACTTCCCTCGCTCTCTGCCCTGCTTTCTCAGACCATCTGTCCGGTCGTGTTTTGTACACTCTCCCTGTGTTTTATTTCTCTGAGCCTTACTGGACCCATTCACTGAGTTCTCCACAGTCTCTGTACCCTACCTTTTTGATCTTTGTTGAGTGTGGCGCGTTTGACCACAGTTTGTCTGTTAACTCACACATTCCTCAGATTTACCCTGAATGTTAGTGAGAACAAAAATACAGATTGTAATCTAGTTTAAAAAGCAAATCACTGCAGATGCTGGAACCTGAAACCAAAAGAGAAAATGCTGGAAAATCTCAACAGGTCCGGCAGCATCTGTAAGGAGAGAAAAGAGCTTTGACAAAGGGTCATCTGGACTCGAAACATCAGCTCTTTTCTCTACTTACAGATGTTGTAATTTAGTTTATCTTTCTGATGTTGTTTAACAATTTGTTTTTGCCCAAAACCCGAGGTGGCACAGTGGCACAGGGGTTAGCGCTGCTGCCTCACAGTGCCAGGGACCCAGGTTCAATTCCCGGCTTGGGTCACTGTCTGTGTGGAGTCTACACGTTCTCCCCGTGTCTGTGTGGGTTTCCTCCGGGTGCTCTAGTTTCCTCCCACAGTCCGAAAGACGTGCTGGTTAGGGCGCATTGACCCGAACAGGCGCCGGAGTGTGGCAACCAGGGGAATTTTACAGTAACTTCATTGCAGTGTTAATGTAAGCCTTACTTGTGACACTAATAAATAAGCTTTACTTTAACCCATAGAATCTCGTTTATTAATTTTATTGACTGATTTATTGTCTTAAATCTCAAATTTTGCCTCCTTTAAATAAACTGTTCGTGGTCGCCAGACTGGATCTTACCAAAACTTTGTGGATCCAATCTGGGATTGTAACAGGCATGAAAGGAATTGTAGAAATACGAGTCATTCTTCATTTTCCTCTCTGTTCCAATGTTTTAATTCAATCTTCTCTTCCTCTGCCCCATTGAAAAGTTCTGAAGTTGAGCTTTGATTCCTGGATGGGAATCAAATGGCAGATCCTTCACTTTGATATAGAAACACAGAAACTAGAAGCAGGAGGAGGCCATTTGGCCCTTCGAGCCTGCTCCGCCATTCAATTTGACCATGGCTGATCATCCAATTCAATATCCTGATCTCCCCCTCTTTCCCCCATATCCATTGATCCCTTTAGCCCCAAGAGCTATATCTAATTTCTTCTTGAAATCAAAGTTTTAAAGTTAATTTATTCGTCACAAGTAAGGCTTACATTAACACTGCAATGAAGTTACTGTGAAATTCCCCTAGTCGCCACACTCTGGCGCCTGTTCGGGTCAATGCACCCTAACCAGCACGTCTTTCAGAATGTGGGAGGAAACCGGGGCACCCGGAGGAAACCCACGCAGACACGGGGAGAACGTGCAGACTCCCACACAGACAGCGACTCAAGCCGGGAATCGAACCTGGATCCCTGGTGCTGTGAGGCAGCAGTGCTAACCACTGTGCCACCGTGCCATCCACAACGTTTTGGCCTCAACTACTTTCTGTGGGAGTGAATTCCACACATTCACCACCCTCTGGGTGAAGAAATTTCTCCTCACCTCAGTTCTAAAAGCTTTACCCCTTATCCTCAAACTATGACCCCCGAGATCTGGATTACATTTGGACCGATGCCTTGTTTCTGAAGTTGTTCTCCCAACAGGGATGGGCTTTCTGGGAAAACCGAGGGGAAACATGGATCCTCAGCACCCACGTTTACCCCAGACGTTCACATTCGGTTCTTGCTGAGTGTCAGTAACGGAATTCTGTCGAGCAGTCTATCATTCATCAATGGCTTTATTATTACTGAATCCCCACCCCCTCTGCTCCCACTGACATGAATCAGGGGCTGAATAAGTCACATCCCTGAAATAACACAGCACAACAAACCACATCCTGGTCAGGAGTTTTACCAACACACAATACTCAACAGATCAGGTCAGAGGTTGGGAATTCTGGAGTGAGTACCTCACCCCCTGACTCCCCAAAAACGCTCCACCAACGCCAGGGTGTCGCAAGATACGCTTCTCTCTCTCGCGCTGATGTCAAGCTCGATTCTAAGTCTTGAGCTCAACTCTGATGGACACTCCACTGCAGGAAAAACACTTGGCCCAGAATAGAGGGGCGATGGCCTAGTGATATTATTGCTGGACTATTAATCCAGAAACTCAGCTAATGTTCTGGGGGACCCGGGTTTGAATCCCGCCACGGCAGGAATGATGTGTGATCGAGGGGGCATTCCATTTGGAGCTGCCTCCCTATCATACACATCTCTATCCGACTCCTGGCCACCATGTTTCCTTCACAGGCTCAAAACCCACTGCATCCCTTGGATCCTGCTCCACAGGTCTGTACAATGGCTGTGGGGTGTTCACAAGGTGTGGTGGACAATTAAGTTCAAGTAAATTGGGGTGGCACAGTGGTTAGCGCTGCTGCCTCACAGCACCAGGGACTCAGGTTCAATTCCCGGCTTGGGTCACTGCCTGTGCGCATGTTAGAATCATAGAATCCCTACAATGCACAAGGAGGCCATTCGACCCATTGAGTCTGCACCGACCACAATCCCACCCAAGCCCAACCCCCACAAGCCCATGCATTTACCCTGCTAATCCCCCTGACACTAAGGGGCAATTTAGCATGGCCAATCCACCTAATCCGCATATCTTTGGACTGCGGGAGGAAGCTGGAGCACCCGGAGGAAACCCACGCAGACACGGGGAGAACGTGCAAACTCCACACAGACAGTGACCCAAGCCGGGATTCGAACCCAGGACCCTGGCGCTGTGAGGCAGCAGTGCTAACCACCGTGCCACCCGTTCTCCCTGTGTCTGCGTGGATTTCCTCCGGGTGCTCCGGTTTCTTCCCACAGTCCAAAGATGTGCGGGTTAGGTGGATTGACCATGCTAAATAGACCCTAGTGTCAGGGGGACTAGCTAGGGTAAATATGTGGGATTACTGGGATAGGGCCTGGGTGGGATTGTCAGTGCAGGCTCGATGGGCCGAATGGCCTCCTTCTGTCGGGATTCTATATTCTTCCTCTGACCCATGTCAGTGTTCCTGGCAGAACATTGAGAGAGGAGCCTGGGTTTGGACTCTGGCCCAGTGATGATAAAGAGATCCCGAGGGAGTTGCTGTGGTTGTTACCCCTCAGTGGGGAGAAGCTTCCGGCTCTTAAAGCAGGAAGCCATTTTGCTGTGGGCCAGAGCTGTGCTCAGTGTTCCATTTGTCCAGTTTGGAGAGTGGTTTGCTGCTTCACTCTGAGTGGTCAGTTCAGGGAGTGGTCACACCAGTTTCGGAAAAGCCACCACAAAGCTGCCGCTTTCTTGGAAGAGGACACAGCCGACTCACACCCGCGTCCTCGAGGGAAGGAAATCTGACATCTGCAGCAGGCCTGGGGCGAAATCTGACTCCCAACTCCCACACCGAGGAACTCGACTCTGGACAGGCCTCTGAAGTGGCTTTGTGTCAAACCCACAGAGGAGGTGGCCCAATGCTCCCAAACTCAGGTCATCTGAGGAGGAAGAATAACCGGCCACATCCTAACAACACAAACAACAGATGGTAAGCCCTCGACCAAACCAAATGGTAAAAAGACAAACTTTAGGGCAGGGAGCAAACACACCAAATCTGCAGCAGATGTTCATCCTTAGAACATCTAACGGTTCCTTAGCTCCACTCAATTCTGATTTACAAAGGCGACAATTTCGATAACTGACACCATTAAGATATATTTCCTCTCTGGTATAAAATGAGCAGAGAACAATGTGTACTCAGAGCTAATCAGCCTTCCAATATGGGAAGTCAACCCTTTGCTAATTACCCTCCAAACGAATTCTTCTAAAAATAGGTTAAGAGGAGAATTAACTTTTTAAAAAATTCATTCCTGGGATATGGGTGTCGCTGGCTGGGCCAGCATTTATTACCCATCCCTAGTTGCCCGAGGGCAGTTGCTGTGGCTCTGGAGTCCCATGTAGGCCAGACCGGGTAAGGACGGCAGATTTCCTTCCCTAAGACCATAAGACATAGGAGCAGAATTAGGCCACTCAGCCCATCGAGCCCGCTCCGCCATTCAATCATGGCGGATACTTCATCATGTGGAGATGCCGGCGTTGGACTGGGGTGAACACAATAAGAGTTTTAACAACGCCAGGTTAAAGTCCAACAGGTTTATTTGGTAGCAAATGCCATTAGCTTTCGGAGCGCTCGACAATCACCAGGCAAGAGTGTTCTCTTCCTGTTGGGGAGCACTTCAGCGGTCACGGGCTTTCGGCCTCTGATCTTCGGGTAAGCGTTCTCCAAGGCGGCCTTCATGACACATGACAGCGCAGAGTCGCTGAGCAGAAACTGATAGCCAAGTTCCACACACGAGGACGGCCTCAACCGGGATCTGGGTTCATGTCACACTATCGGTAACCCACACAGCTTGCCTGGGCCTGCAGAATCTCACTAGCTGTCCTGTCTGGAGACAATACTCATTTCTTTAACCTGTGCCGAATTCTCTCTCCACTCACATTGTCTGTATCTTTAAGACTTGATTACCTGTAAAGATTCGCATTCTAATCAGTATTCTGTAACTTGAGTTTGTGTCTCTGTGCACTGTTTGAGAGCAGATATCCACTCCATCTGACGAAGGGGCAGCGCTCTGAAAGCTAATGGCATTTGCTACCAAATAAACCTGTTGGACTTTAACCTGGTGTTGTTAAAACTCTTACTACTTTTCTCATCCCTATTCTCCTGCCTTTTCCCCATAAACCGTGATCCCCTTATTAATCAAGAACCTATCTATCTCTGTCTTAAAGACACTCAATGACCTGGCCTCCACAGCCTTCTGCGGCAAAGAGTTCCACAGATTCACCACTCTCTGGCTGAAGAAATTCCTCCTCATCTCTGTTTTAAAGGATCGTCCCTCCAGCCTGAGGTTGTGCCCTCTGGTTCTAGTTTTTCCTACTCGTGGAAACATCCTCTCCACATCCACTCTATCCGGGTCTCGCAGTATCCTGTAAGTTTCAATAAGATCCCCTCTCATCCTTCTAAACTCCAACGAGTACAGACCCAGAGTCCTCGACCGCTCCTCATACAACAAGCTCTTCATTCCAGGGATCATTCTGGTAAACCTCCTCTGGACCCTTTCCAAGGCCAGCACATCCTTCCTTAGATACGGGGCCCACAACTGCTCACAATACTCCAAATGGGGTCTGACCAGAGCCTTATACAGCCTCAGAAGTACATCCCTGCTCTTGTATTCTAGCCCTCTCAACATGAATGCTAACATTGCATTTGCCTTCCTAACTGCCGACTGAACCTACACGTTAACCTTAAGAGAATCTTGAACAAGGACTCCCAAGTCCCTTTGTGTTCCTGAATTCCGAAGCATTTTCCCATTTAGAAAATAGTCTATCCTCCATTCCTCCTTCCAAAGTGCATAACCTCACACTTTTCCACATTGCATTCCATCTGCCACTGCTTTGCCCATCTCATAGCCGAAGGACATCAGTGAACCAGATGGGTTTATCCGACAATCGTTTCATGATCATCAGTAGATTCTTAATTCCAGATATTTATCATTGAATTCAAATTCCACCATCTGCCGTGGTGGGATTCGAACCCGGGTCCCCAGAATATTAGCTGAGTGTCTGGATTAATAGTCCAGTGATAATACCACTCAGCCATCACCTCCCCATTGATTCATCCAGCGTGATCCTGCTTTTGATCCAGGAGGGACACTCTGATTACGTCACATTATTGCGCTTCCCATATCCTTAGCCTGTCTCTTTGTGTCTCATTTTAGCCACATATAATTGATTTAATTTGTTTAGCTCAGTTGGCTGGATGGCTGGTTTGTGATGCAGAGCAACGCCAACAGCCCGGGTTCAATTCCCGTACCAGCTGAGGTTATTTTTCTCACCTTTACCCCATGCCTGAGGTGTGGTGATCCTCAGGTTAAATCACCGCCAGTCAAAGAGGGAGAGCAGGTTATGGTCATCTGGGACTGTGGCGACTTTACCTTTAAATCAGCCGAATGTCAGCTTTCCATCACCAAACACTTTCTATCTGCATGGGGGAGAACGTGCAGACTCCGCACAGACAGTCATCTGAGGCTGGAATTGAACCCGGGTCCCTGGCGCTGTGAGGCCGCAGAGATAACCACTGTGGCGCCCCCAATATACAAAGTGAAGGGCCGCACTCACAGCTCTCAACGAGACAGTCTACACCCCGAGATCCACAACACCGGTCTGGAGACAGCGACAGGCTTAAAAACCCCCACTGGCCCTTTACCATTGGGCCAGCTTCCACTCGGTCAAGAACAAAGAACAATACAGCACAGGAACAGGCCCTTCGGTCCTCCAAGCCCGTGCCGCTCCCTGGTCCAAACTAGACCATTCTTTTGTATCCCTCCATTCCCACTCCGTTCATGTCGCTATCGAGATAAGTCTTAAACGTTCCCAGTGTGTCCGCCTCCACTACCTTGCCCAGCAGTGCATTCCAGGCCCCCACCACCCTCTGTGTAAAATACGTCCTTCTGATATCCGTGTTAAACCTCCCCCCCCCTCACCTTGAACCTATGACCCCTTGTGAACGTCACCACCGACCTGGGAAAAAGCTTCCCACCGTTCACCCTATTTATGCCTTCCATAATTTTATACACCTCTATTAGGTCACCCCTCATCCTCCGTCTTTCCAGTGAGAACAACCCCAGTTTACCCAATCTCTCCTCATAACTAAGCCCTTCCATACCAGGCAACATCCTGGTACACCTCCTCTGCACTCTCTCTAAAGCCTCCACGTCCTTCTGGTAGTGTGGCGACCAGAACTGGACGCAGTATTCCAAATGCGGCCGAACCAACGTTCTATACAACTGCAACATCAGACCCCAACTTTTATATTCTATGCCCCGTTCTATAAAGGCAAGCATGCCATCTGCCTTCTTCACTACCTTCTCCACCTGTGACGTCACCTTCAAGGATCTGTGGACTTGTACACCCAGGTCCCTCTGCGTATCTACACCCTTTATGGTTCTGCCATTTATCGTATAGCTCCCCCCTACGTTAGTTCTACCAAAATGCATCACTTCGCACTGATCTGGATTGAACTCCATCTGCCATTTCTTTGCCCAAATTTCCAGCCTATCTATATCCTTCTGTAGCCTCTGACAATGTTCCTCACTATCTGCAAGTCCAGCCATTTTCGCGTCGTCCGCAAACTTACTGATCACCCCAGTCAATCGGGGAGCTTGTACTCCAGGAAGCGATCCACTGCCCATCACAACAATAATGAATAATTCAAAGTGTTAAGCAGATAAACATGGGAGTCAAACTCCAAAAATTTCTGTTGTTAAACTGAGGTCTTTTTTTAAGGTGAGTAAATCATCTCCGGCTACGGAGAAGTCAAACGTTATGGGAACATGTGATGTGGAGATGCTGGTGTTGGACTGGGGTAGGCACAGTAAGAAACCTCACAGTAAGAAGCCTCACTTCTTGTTCCACGCGCATGAGGACAGCCTTAACTGGGACCTTGGGTTCATGTCACATTCCGTGTAATCCCCACCATTTGGCCTGGGCTTGCAAACTCTCACTAACTGTCCTGGCTTGAGACAATACACATCTCTTTAACCTGTGCTTAACCCTCTCTCCACTCACAGTGTCGCTGTACCTGCAAAGACTTGATTACCTGTAAAGACTCGCATTCCAACCATTATCTTGCAATTATCTTGTAATTGTGTCTTTGTGTCTATATGCTGGGTTTGGAATTAAGGGTTATGGTGAGCGGGCGGGTAAGTGGAGCTGAGTCCACAAAAAGATCAGCCATGATCTTATTGAATGGCGGAGCAGGCTCGAGGGGCCAGATGGCCTCCTCCTGCTCCGAGTTCTTATTTTATGTTCTTGTCCATGCCGCCCTTTTTTTTTAACCACGACGCTAGTCCCAATTGCCTGCATTTGGCCCATATCCCTCTATACCCATCTTACCCATGTAACTGTCTAAATGCTTTTCAAAAGACAAAATTATACCCACCTACACTACTATCTCTGGCAGCTTGTTCCAGATACTCATCACCCTCCGTGTGAGAAAATTGCCCCTCTGGACCCTTTTGCATCTCGCTCCTCTCGCCTTAAACCTATACCCTCTAGTTTTAGACTCCCCTACCTTTGGGAAAAGATATTGACTCTCTAGCTGATCTGTGCCCCTCACTATTTTATAGACCTCTATAAGATCACCCCTCAGCCTCCTACGCTCCAGAGAAAAAAGTCCCAGTCTATCCAGCCTCTCCTTATAACTCAAACCATCAAGTCCCAGTAGCATCCCAGTAAATCTTTTCTGCACTCTTTCTAGTTTAATAATATCCTTTCTATAATAGGGTGACCAGAATTGCACACAGTATTCCAAGTGTGGCCTTACCAATGTCTTGTACAACTTCAACAAGACGTCCCAACAATTGAGAAAAACATTCTACAATCAGGCAGAGTCAACATGGTTTTGTGAAAGGGAAGTCATCTTTTTCAAATTGACTTGAGTTCTTTGAGAAGGTGGATAAAGGGGAAACAGTAGATGTGATGTATTTGGATTTCCAAAAGGCATTTTATAAGGTGCCCCATGAAAGGTCAATGTTCAAGATCTCATGGTGTTGGGTCGATATATTAGCATGATCAGAGGGGCTGTCTCACTCACAGGAGACAGAGAGTCACTGGAATAAATGTATGATTTTCAGGTGGGCAAACTGTAACTTGTGGAGTCCCACATGGCTGGGGTCTCCGTTATTTAGAGTCTCTATTATTGCAGCTCCATTGGAGGTAACTTTGCTGAAGATACAAAGGTCAGCAAGATGGCAAGTTGTTAGGAGGACATGAGGAAGATGCACAGGGATATAAATCAGGAAATGAGTGGGCAAAAATCCGGCAGATGGAACATAACTCGGGGAAATGCAAGCTTGCCCGCTCTTGCAGGAAGAATGAAAAAGCAGTAGATTGCTTAAATGGAGAGAGACTGTAGATTGCTGCCATACAGAGGGATCTGGGTGTCCTAGCACATGCAGCACATGGTGTTAGCTTTCAGGGACAGCGAGTGGTTAGGATGGCAAATGCAATCACCTTCTTTGCAAAGGTGATGGAACATAAAAGTAGGGAGAACTGTGCAGGTCGCTGGTGAGACTGCACCTTGAATAGTGTGCAGGTCACTAAGGAGGGGTTTAGTTACACTGAAAGCAGTTCAGAAAAGTTTCATTTGGCTAATTGCTTATTGCTTATAAGGAGAGGTTGAATAGATTGGGCCGTAACTCATTGGAGTTTAGAAGAATGAGGGGTGATCTTATTGAAACATTTAAGATCTTGAGAGGATGTTGACAGGATCAGGTTCAAGTTTTTAGGTGTCCAGATCGCCAACACCCTGTCCTGGTCCCCCCATGCCGACACTATAGTTAAGAAAGCCCACCAACGCCTCTACTTTCTCAGAAGACTAAGGAAATTTGGTATGTCAGCTACGACTCTCACCAACCTTTACAGATGCACCATAGAAAGCATTCTTTCTGGTTGTATCACAGCTTGGTATGGCTCCTGCTCTGCCCAAGACCGCAAGGAACTACAAAGGGTCCTGAATGTAGCCCAATCCATCACGCAAACCAGCCTCCCATCCATTGACACTATTTACACTTCCCGCCGACTTGGAAAAACAGCCAACATAATTAAGGACCCCACGCACCCCGGACATTCTCTCTTCCACCTTCTTCCGTCGGGATAAAGATACAAAAGTCTGAGGTCACGTACCAACCGACTCAAGAACAGCTTCTTCCCTGCTGCTGTCAGACTTTTGAATGGACTTACCTTGCATTAAGTTGATCTTTCTCTACACCCTAGCTATGACTACATTCTACACCTTCTCCTTTCCTTCTCTATGAACGGTATGCTTTGTCTGTACAGCGCGTAAGAAACAATGCTTTTCACTGTATGTTAACACATGTGACAATAATAAACCAAATCAAATCTCATGAGGGGATTGAGCAATAGTAGCTTCAAAATCAGGGTCGTCCACTTCAGACGGAGATGAGGAGGAATTTCCTCTCTCGGAGAGTCGTTAGTCGGTGGAATTCTCCCCTCCCCCAGACAGCAGTGGGGGATGCGGGTCAGTGAATATATTCTAGACTGAGTTGGACACGTTACTGATAGACAAAGGAGTCAAGGGTTAAGGGGTAGTTAGACATGAAAGTGGAGTTGAGGCCTCAGTCAGAGCAGAAATGATGTTATTGAATGGTGGAGCAGACTCGATGGGCCGAATGGACTACCCCTTCCTCCTATTTCCTACAATCCTATCAAACCTATCTCTTTGGCCAGTTTTTCAGTCACCTGACTCGTGTGACTCTGCATCAAACAGTCTCACTATGTTTGGGATGTTTTGCATTCTGCAAATGGAAAATCCCTCTCACCTTCCTTCAGCAAATGAGAAAGTAACATCCTTTCCTGGAACACTCCTCAACTTCCTATGACTAACATTCCAGGACAGGAAGTGATGCTGATGTGAGCAGCCAATGACAGCGAGGGTTTGTTGTCCAGTCAGGTTGTGACGAGATGGAGCCTCCCTGATTCCGAATACCCCCGAGTGCTTCAGGGAAAAGTCAGGACTTCTGAAGTATAGTCACTGTCATCATGCATAGCAGCTCATTTATGCATAGCAAGATCCCACTCTCCCTCACGGTGGCATGGTGGTTTAGCACTGCTGCCTCACAGCGCCAGGGACCCGGGTTCGATTCCCAGCTTGGTTCACTGTCTGTGTGGAGTTTGCACATTCTCCCCGTGTCTGCGTGGGTTTCCTCCGCATGCTCCGGTTTCCTCCCACACTCCAAAGATGTATAGGTTAGGTGGATTGGCCATGCTAAATTCTCCCTCGTGTCAGTAGAATTAACTCAGATAAATGCATGGGATTATGGGGTTAGGGCCTTGGTGGGATTGTGGTCGGTGCAGACTTGATGGACCAAATGGCCTCATTATGCACTGTAGGGATTCTATGATTCTCTCCTTTCCTTCTCTATAAACGGTATGCTTTGTCTGTATTGCGCGCAGGAAACAGTACTTTTCACTGTATGTTAATACATGTGACAATAATAAATCAAATCAAATTCAGTGAGATAATGGTTCTGTTTCTGAGTGATATTGGCTGAAATCTAGCCCTCTCCAAGGGCCAGTAATAGGCATGATGGGCCAAGTTGCCTCCTGTACCATCTGATAAGCTTTCTTTCAATTCCCTCTCGAACTGACTCCATATCCTGACTCAACACTCCTTGAAAGTGGAGTCACAGGTGGACAGAGTGGTGAAGAAGGCATTCAGCATGCTTGGTTTCATTGGTCAGAACATTGAATACAGGAGTTGGGACGTCTTGTTGAAGTTGTGCAAGACATTGGTAAGGCCACACTTGGAATACTGTGTACAGTTCTGGTCACCCTATTATAGAAAGGATATTATTAAACTAGAAAGAGTGCAGAAGAGATTTACTGGGATGCTATTGGGACTTGATGGTTTGAGTTATAAGGAGAGGCTGGATAGACTGGGACTTTTTTCTCTGGAGCGTAGAAGACTGAGGGGTGATCTTATAGAGGTCTATAAAATAATGAGGGGCATAGATCAGCTAGATCGTCAATATCTTTTCCCAAAGGTCGGGGAGTCTAAAACTAGAGGGCATAGGTTTAAGGTGAGAGGGTAGAGATACAAAAGGGTCCAGAGGGGCAATTTTTTCACACAGAGGGTGGTGAGTGTCTGGAACAAGCTGCCAGAGGTAGTAGTAGAGGCGGGTACAATTTTAAAAAGCATTTAGACAGTTACATGGGTAAGATGGGACTGGAGGGATATGGGCCAAACGCAGGCAACTGGGACTAGCTTCGGGTTTAAAAACATGGAGAGGTTAGGCCGAAGGGCCTGTTTCCATACTGTAAACCTCTATGACTCCATAACACCATGTGACAGACACACACATATTAAAAAAAAGCTTTTTATTTCATGTCTCAGAAATTTAAATAGTTTCACAAATAATTTGAGTTATTTTCTGGTTGTTAAATAATGAAACAATCCCACAGGTATGGTTTTAAATTACACTCTGCAATTCTGAATGAGCAAATAGCTTGCCTCACTGTTTTAACATTTCTATAAATTAAATCAACAATAAAAGAACAAAAAAAAAGAAATCGAAGTCCCACATAGTACAAAACGCTTTCCTTTGTGCTCCTCAATAGATGTGGTTCTTGTACCCAGAGGTGAGGTCCCCTCGGGTAAGACAGAAATGTCTGGGGGTGGGGGGGGGGGGGGGAGATTCCGCTGCCTATTACAGTGCTGTGGCAGTGCAGGGGGGACAGATGGATGGATGGAGGTCAGACGTGGCGGGGCCGGTGTTTCGCGTCCTCACACCCCTGTCAGGGACGGAAAGGCAAGGGTTATTAAAACAGACGTCGCCACCGGAAACACAAGTTCAATCACTGCAGGCTCAGAACATGACAAAAAGAAAGACCCACCCGCCTACTCAGGACTCCCAGGATGTTCCAAAGCGGGTTACAGCCAATGCCTTACTCCTGGAGATGCAGTCCTGGTTGTTCTGTCGGAAATGCCGCTGCCAATTTGCGCACAGCAAGATCCCACAAACAGAAAGATAACCATGAACTGATCATGTGATGAGTGAGGGACAGGAAAGTGGGGAGAAAACCACTGATCTTCCTTCAAAGACGTGGAGATGCCGGCATTGGACTGGGATGGGCACAGTAAGAGGTCTCACGACATCAGGTTAAAGTCCAACAGGATGAAGGAGCAGCGCTCCGAAAGCTCGTGATAAACCTGTTGGACTTTAACCTGGTGTTGTGAGACTTCTTACTGGGCCCTTCCTTCAAATGCTGACATCTGACCCTGCACGAGAGGGGGCTTCTTTAATTTTCCATCCTCGAAGCAGCACCCTCTGGCAGTGCGGCACTCCCTCGCTACCGCCCTCGGAGGGCCAGCCAGGACTGTTTGCTCTCGTCTCTGACAAGAGATTCAAAGCCACGACTTTGGGACTGAGGAGGGGAGGCAGTGCTGTCCACCACACCAGAGCTATAACGGAAGCCCATTCAGATCCACGGCCAGTTCTGGGCTGTTTCTCTTGTGTGACGTTAGTGTCCCTTTGTGAGATGTGTTTTTTTTTAAATCATGATCTCTGCAGCTCTCACAGTCAGTGTTTCTCAGCTCACAACCTTCGGTGATGTCATTGTTGGGGGGAAACAAAAAAAGCTATGTGTCGCTCAGATGACAAGGGTTGTTTTGGCTGCAGCGTTAGAAGATTGGCTGAAAGATGCCTCTCTCCCTGTTTTTAGTTTTGAAAGTTTTACCAGTTCGCTGAAAACACAGCTTATTGCCACGCTGCAGTAAAGAATCCATGTTTTGGTGTTTTTGGGGAGCTGATGACTACAAGCTGCTCTGAGTTTTCAAGATCATTCAAAATCAACATTCAGCCCAGGGAATTGGATTCCAGCATCATGTGAGCTTTAGCCTGTGCAGTGATAAATCTGCTTCAAGGGTTCTGTCTATGGGTTTTGGTTTTAATTGCAACACATTAGGGATATTCTTTAAGGGTTATATATTATAGTGGTGGTTTTGTTGTTTGTAATTGATAAAAATTGCTGCAATTTTCTTACTATACATGTTAACTATATTCTTAAATAAACCTTGTTTGATAAAAGCTCCCAAGTGGGTCACTTGAATCACACCTGAAGTGAAACATCTCATGCCCACCCAAGCCAAATTCAAGAGGCAAAGCTTATGATTCAGGCGGGCTTCATACAACACGTTGGAGTTTCTAACCCGAACCGTAACACTTGCCTGTGTCTCCCTGAGTGCCGGGCGGTCCACTCTTCAGCAGGCTGGCTTCGGGTTTGGCAAATATCCTTTGGTACAGGTCACAATTCCTCCGTTTCCGGCAATAACTACCAGAGAGAGAAAACGTCAAGAGGTGAGTCAGTAAAATCCGGTGGACTTGAGTTATCCAAATATGGAACGTGGCTGCTGCTGACTAAGCTGGTGCTTACTGCACATCCCTCATTGCCCCTTGAGAAAATGGTGGAAAAGACACCTTCCTTAACCACTGAGTTACTCACTCAGCATTCCAGAGCCAACCACATTGCTGTGGCTCTGGAGTCACATGTAGGCCAGCCTTTGATTTGATTTGATTTGATTTATTATTGTCAATGTATTAACATACATGAAAAGTATTGTTCCTTGCACGCTATACAGACAGAACATAGAGAAGGAGAGAGTGCAGAATGTAGTGTGACAGTCATAGCTAGGGTGTAGAGAAAGATCAACTTAATGCGAGGTAGGTCCATTCAAACGTCTGACAGCAGCAGGGAAGAAGCTGTCCTTGACCGGGTAAGGGCGGCAGATTTATTTTCCTAAAGGACATTAGTGAGCCAGATGGGTTTTTCCGACAATCGACAATGGTTTTGTGGTCACCGTTACTGAGGCTCGGGCTGGAATTTTACCAACCCGCCCACCACGGAATCGGAGCGGGCGAGGGGCGGACAACGGAAATGTCCGTTGACATCGGGCGGGATTTTACGGTTTTGGGGGCAAGCGAGGCCATAAAATCCCGCCCTGGATTCCAATTTCAGATTCATTCGATTGAATTTAAATTCTCCACCTGATCGTCACGAGGACACTTGTGTGAAATATTGGGGAAAAGAAGGTTGAAGAGTATTGGATTGAGGGGTTTGGAAGGGTTTATTAACGAATTGATCGTGGGGATAAAGAGAGATGGTGAAGTGAGTCTGGGATAGAGAGGGGAGTGCATCTGGAAAAGAGAGCTCGACCATTCTAGAATGAAGCCAGGAAACAAACCCTCATTCCTCTCTCCACAAACAAAGCCCAGTTTTACCCCATTAATCACTTGAAATCTGAGATCAATCGGTATCTTGAGGCAAGGATGAAGGATGTGGAAACAAAGGCAAGAGTTGGAGTTAAGATTGAGAGCAAACATGCTTTAACTGAATGGCTAAACAGGTTTGAGGGGCTGAATGGCCTCCTCCCAGTTCCAGAGTGGTGTTTTGGCGCTTTGATTGACTTCCCTTTCATTCCAAATTCACTTCCTCTGGGATCTTCCCGATCTTAGTATCTATCATTGAACTCTCAGCGAGATCAGAGTTCTGTGGATTTCTGGTAACATAGAAGATAGGGGCAGGAAGAGGCCATTTGGCCCTTCGAGCCTGCTCTGCCATTCATCACGATCATGGCTGATTGTCCAACTCAATAGCCTAATCCTGCTTTCTCCCCATAACCTTTGATCCCATTCCCAAGTGCTATATCCAGCCGCCTCTTGAATACATTACATTGGTAACCGGATGTTGATCTGGAATATTCATCCGAGGGGCCAGTGGAGACAGATCGGGGAAGGTTTACGGGGAATGCGGGAGGGAGGATAATTGGATAGTTCTTTCAAAGAGGCTACATGCTTTGATGAACCAGATTTGCTCAGTAACAGGCACAATGCTTCATCTCAGACAGGATCCAGGTTGTTAAGAGCTGTTTTCGTGGGTTCAGACGTTGAGGATTACTGCTTGGGTGGAGGAGAAACATGAGAAGGACTGCTCGGGGGCCAGACGTTTCAATGTCTTATTGTCAAAGTCATCCTCTTTAAGTGGACTTGGAAAGTCGCACAGTCATTCTATCCTTCTCCCTAGAATCTGTATCGTAAAACCTTGTAAGAAGTCTCACAACACCAGGTTAAAGTCCAACAGGTTTATTTGGTAGCAAATACCATAAGCTTTCGGAGCACATTGTCTGTACCTTTAAGACCTGGCTGGCTGTAGGATTCGCATTCTAATCAGTATTCTGCAACTTAATTTTGTCTGTTTGCACTGTTTGAGAGCACATTTCCACTCCATCTGACGAAGGAGCAGTGCTCCGAAAGCTTATGGTATTTGCTACCAAATAAACCTGTTGGGCTTTAACCTGGGGTGGTCAGACTTCTTACCGTGTTCACCCCAGTCCAACGCCGGCATCTCCACATCGTAAAACCTTGCCACTTTTCTCTCTCTCCTCCTAACAGACTTCACAGAAAAATGGCCTCTTTCACCAGCCTGTGCTAAGATTTACTGACACTATATGGTTTGACTTGTCTGATTAAGGATGCGATATAACTGCTTCTTGTTGTTACTGGGTGAAGAATATCTAATGGTAACCTCTTCACCAGGTTCATGAAGGTGAGGTTTACCCTGTATAACCCGCCCACAGGAACAATTTGAGGGCGGGGGGGGGGTCTGTGCTCTAGGGGCATGGGCGAACCCGGGCGAGGTACATCCTGGGGAGTTGCGGCCCTTTGATACATTCCCTGAACTTTGTTAGTCTGCAAGTCACGGAAAGCAGGGCTTCAATAGCGGGAGATGCGCTCACTGCAAATACCATTCTGCCGCAGCTCCTCACTCTGCACCCAATTTCTCGCTAGGTTTGAGAGAGTCAGCGAAACAAAAAAAAGGGAAGAGGATGAGAGGATGTTGAACTGATGTTTCCCCTGGTGGGAGAGACTCAAAATAGAGAGCACAAGTTTCAAAATACGGGGATTCCCATTTCAGATGGAGATGAGGAAATGTGGTCATTGTTCCTTTTAGGGCAACACAGCAGAGTCAGGGTCACCTGGCTGCAGGGACCAAGTGGGACGGAGAGTGGGTCGTCACCCCAGTGAGTGGAGTCATCTCTCAGGCAGAAGACAAAGTGGAGACTGTGTCAACCGTGGGGGTGCTAGCCTCTGTAGAATCATAGAATCTTTCAGTGCAGGAGGCCATTCGGCCCATCAAGCCTGCACTGACAACAATCCCACCCAGTCCCTATCCCCATAACCCCATGCATTTACCTTGCTAGTCCCCCTGACACTAAGGGGCAATTTATCATAGAATCACAGAATTACTACAGTGCAGAAGGACGCCATTCGGCCCATCGAGTCTGCACCTACCACAATCCCATCTCGTAACTCCACATATTTACCCTAGCTAATCCCCCTGACAATAGAGTCAATTTAGCATGGCCAATCCACCTAACACGCACATCTTTGGACTGTGGGAGGAAACCGGAGCACCCGGAGGAAACCCACGCAGACACGGGGAGAATGTGCAAACTCCACACAGACAGTCACCCAAGCCGGGAATCGAACCCGGGTCCCTGGAGCTGTGAGGCAGCAGTGCTAACCACTGTGCCACCTTGCTGCCCCGTACAGTTTCTCTTATTACTAAATACCTTGTGTGTTTCCAATGAAATCTGTGAATGTGTGCCATTACACAGGGTGTCGTTACTCTGTGGAATTCACAGAGAACAGAAGCGGCTCAATTATTGAATATTTTTATGACTGAGTTTGAGAGATTCTTCGATGACAAGGGTGTCAAAGGATGTGGGGAATAGACAGTAAAGCAGAGACCACTATCAGATCAACCATAACCTTATTCAATAGTGGAGCAAGCTCGAGGGGCTGAATGGCCTATCCCTGCTCCTATTCCATAGGTTCCTCTGAGAGAAATTGAAAATAACGATGTGCATTTATGTCTCGTCCAACATAATGAGACGTCCCTTATCCATCCCACCCCAGGCTGCTTGCTGTGCCTTCTACATTTCAATACTTTCATCGGTTGTGAGGCTGGGTGGGATGCCCGCAGTTCCCGCGAGGCGCTCTGTAAATGCAAGTTCTTTCCTTCCTCTGAGGGGTTTTGGTGGAGCCCTCCTGTTCCCAGATGGACTCCTGACTGTCCCGGCTGGTCACTAACCCCACCCTGCCACCCTGGTACCGGCAAGACGGAACTTACTGTAGTAAGACGCACACTGCAATGAGGAGGACCGAGACAATGACAGACACCACCACTAACGTGGTGATGGCTTGCTGTTTCTGGTTGCTGGCCACGACCGCGAGCAGGTCAGCGTGTTCACACCGCGCGCCAATGTAGCCCAAGTGACAACTGCAAAGCAAACATCCCATTTGTGAAAGACATTCTCAAGCTGATACAATCGCACAGCGCGGTAGGAGGACCTTCAGCCCATCATATGCCAGTTCTGGATCTTTGGAGATAACTATCCAATCAATCCACCCAGATTCCCCAGACGCCTGGGCTAGAATACAAGTCAGAGTTTTAACAACACCAGGTTAAAGTCCAACAGGTTTATTTGGTAGCAAATACCATTAGCTTTCGGAGCGCTGCTCCTTCATCAGATGGAGTGGAAATCTCATGGAGTGGAGATCTGACAAAGGAGCAGGGCTCCGAAAGCTAATGGCATTTGCTACCAAATAAACTTGTTGGACTTTAACCTGGCGTTGTTAAAACTCTTATTGTGTTCATCCCAGTCCAACGCTGGCATCTCCACATCTAGAATACAAGAGCAGGGATGTACTTCTGAGGCTGTATAAGGCTCTGGTCAGACCCCATTTGGAGTATTGTGAGCACTTTTGGGCCCCGTATCAGAGGAAGGATGTGCTGGCCTTGGAAAGGGTCCAGAGGAGTTTAACAAGAATGATCCCTGGAATGAAGGGTTTGTCATATGAGGAGCGGTTGAGGAGTCTGGATCTGTACTCGATGGAGTTTAGAAGGATGAGGGGGATCTAATTGATAATTACAGAATTCTGAGAGGTTTAGATAGATTGGACGTGGAGACGATGTTTCCACTAGTGGGAGAGACTAGAACTCGAGGGCTCAACCTCCGAGTGAAGGGACGATCCTTTAAAACAGAGATGAGGAGGAATTTCTTCAGCCAGAGAGTGGTGAATCTGTGGAAGTCTTTGCCGCAGAAGGCTGTGGAGGCCAGGTCATTGAATGTCTTTAAGACAGAGATAGATAGGTTCTTGATTAATAAGGGGATCAGGGGTTACGGGGAAAAGGCAGGAGAATGTGGATGAGAAAAATATCAGCCATGATTGAATGGCGGAGCAGACTCGATGGGCCGAGTGGCCTAATTCTGCTCCTATGTCGTATGGTCTTATGGTCCAAGCCAGCAAATCTTCCCTTTTGGATCCTTCCAATTCTCTATCAGTGTTACAGCTTATTGGACAGCGCAGGACAAATCAAAACTCACCGCAACAAAAAACTCAACTCCCTCCAATCCCTCAACAAACCATCTTAATTTCCGTTTCTCCCTATCGACCTATCAAAGCCCTTGGTGATTTTAAACGCCTCTACTAAATGTCCTGTTAACCTTCCCTGCTCGGAGGATAATAATGGCAGTCTCTCCACATAATGAGGGCTCTTGGGATGGCACAGTAGCACAGTGGTTAGCACTGCTGCCTCACAGTGCCCGGGACCCGGGTTCGATTCCCGGCTTGGGTCACTGCCTGTGCGGAGTCTGCACATTCTCCCCGTGTCTGCGTGGGTTTCCTCCGGGTGCTCCGGTTTCCTCCCACAGTCTGAAAGACGTGCTGGTTCGATGGATTGGCCGTGCTAAATTCTCCCTCAGTGTACCTGAACAGGCGCCGTAATGTGGCGACTGGAGGACTAGAGTAACTTCATTGCAGTGTTAATGTAAGCCTTACTTGTGACTAATAAATAAACTTTTGACTCCTTCCTTCTGCTAAACCTCTCGGTGTCCTCCCTCCAAGGATGCCCAGTCTGTCTTGCCTCCCCCGCACCCCTCAGGATTGGTTTGGATTTGGCTACTGAGTCACTCACTGCAACTGGGGAGAACTAATTGACCAATCATTGCGGCTTCCTCATTTCCTACCTCAGCGACTCGACTGAAGTCATCTGAGCGGGACAGAATTAGTCAGTGGGTAACCCGCCCTCCCTGAGCCAGACACAGAGAGGGCAGCACATACGCCCGAGCTTTGGGCACAGTCGATAGGGAGAAACTGAGCCCATCGGTGGAAATATCACCAACCGAGGATGCATAATTTAAGGTAACTGGCAAAGAGAGCAATGACAAGGGTGGCACGGTGGCACAGTGGGTTAGCGCTGCTGCCTCACAGCGCCAGGGACCCAGGTTCGATTCCCGGCTTGGGTCACTGTCTGTGTGGAGTTTGCACATCCTCCCCGTGTCTGCGTGGGTTTCCTCCGGGTGCCCCGGTTTCCTCCCACAGTCCAAAGATGTGCAGGTTAGGAGCATTGGCCGTGCATCAGGGGGGATTAGGAGGGTAAATATGTGGGGTTACAGGGATAGGGCCTGGGTGGGATTGTTGTCGGTGCAGGCTCGATGGGCCAAATGGCCTCCTTCTGCACTGTAGGGATTCTATGATAAGATGCAGATAAAAGTCTTTCACGCAGTGAGTGGTAAGGATCTGGAATGCACTGCCCACGACTGTGGTGGAGGAAGGTTCGACCGTGGTTTTCCAAAGGGAAGTGGATCATGATGTTTTAAAGTTTAAAGTTTATTTACTAGTGTCACTAGTGGGCTTACATTGAGGTTCGGATGAGGTTATGGGGAGAAAAAGGGCTAAATGTTCAGAGAAATCTGCTGTCATTCACAAATCCCAACAAATTAACCTATAGATTCAAGGTGCCTTGTGAGGTGACTGTGGTGATTGTCCCTTTGAGGGCAACACAGCAGAGGAAGGCTCGCCTGCTTTGAGGGAACCGAATGGGATGAGAGCGAGTTTATGAATAAATACCTTTGGTGGGAGGGTTTCTAATGAAGTCTGTGAAGGTTCATTAATTACGTTCTGCCCCACTTATTCCAAAAGCTTCTGAACAACACGACTTACATGCACAATGCAAGAGATATCTGCGTCAGAAAATGACACGTCCCATGGAGACAGTAGTGTGTGTAAGAGACAGGACAGACCCCAAAGTGTGACTGGACAGCTGCGGCAATTGGTGGACCTACAGAGACAGAACAAAGAGCATTTTAATAAGCAAACCAATCATCTCCCTCACCGTGGCAAGACTTCATTCGTGTCCCATGTCATACATGTACATACTGCATGTTGGGGTTGGTGCTGTGGACTGCCCCTTTAAGGGTGTGGGTCAGGTGACACCCTGGGCTGTGAGCTCTCTCCATTGGGCAATCTGAGATCTGATTGTGAGCGAGTGAGTGCCCACCTTAAATAAACAGCTCCCAGGATCGAGGTTACCAAGCCGACCCCGTGATTCTTGATGCACCGTCAGTCCATAGGGGCATTCCTAATATTCTACTCCTCACGTTATTTCTCCCTCAGTCTTGCAGTGTGGTCAGATTTGAGGGGGCGGCAGGGGGTGCCACCTTTGCCTCTGAGGCAGATAGTTTAAGACCCATTCCCAGGACTTGAGCTCAGAGATCCAGGCGGACTCTGTAAAATACCGAGAGGGACACTTAGTTGCTGGAGCTTGCATTTTGTGTGTAAGAGAGGTTCCTGTGGGGCTGTTTCGATGGGCGCGAAGTATCGTAACACATGATTCAAAGGTCAGAAAGTCTTCAGATTGCTTTGCCATTTCTCGAGCTTGTGGAACCTTGCTGTGTGCAAAACAGCTGTCACATCTGTCCACATTGCAACACAGACTATTAGACCATAAGACATAGGAGCAGAATTAGGCCACTCGGCCCATCGAGTCTGCTCCACCATTCAATCATGGCTGATTTTTTTCTCATCCCCATTCTCCTGCCTTTTCCCCATAACCCCTGATCCCCTTATTCACCAAGAACCTATCTATCTCTGTCTTAAAGACACTCAATGACCTGGCCTCCACAGCCTTCTGCGGCAAAGAGTTCCACAGATTCACCACCCCTCTGGCTGAAGAAATTCCTCCCCATCTCTGTTTTAAAGGATCGTCCCTTTAGCCTAAGGTTGTGCCCTCCGGTTCTAGTTTGTCCTACTAGTGGAAACAGAGGTTGGGTTGCCACAAGAAACTTGTATTTGGGTTTCTGTTTGTCCCGTTGACAATCCTCAGGACATCTCGGGAATTTCACAACCCCAGGAAGTCATTTCAGAAGCCAATTTACACACAGGAAGATCCCACAAACAACAAGGTGGTAACACTGAGATCATCCATCTGGGTTGCAGGGTGAGGGGTGGTTTCCCTGATTAGTGCCATTGCATTGCCTGCAGTCACTCAGAAGGTCGAAGAGGGCAGGCAGGGCCTCATTTTGGCTTCTCGTTGAAAGAAACAGCTTTGACAGAGTCCCTAATTTATCCATAATATATTTGGAAATGTAGCCACTGCTGTGATGGAGACAAGCACAGCGGCCAATTTGTGCACAGCAAGATTCCACAAGCTCGACAACTGACGAAAGATCTGAAGACGTTCTGGTCTTTGAGTCAGGGAATTGTTAAACGTCTCTGCCACAGTCATGCAGCCGGGTGAGTGTCAGCCTGGATTAGGGGCTCAACTCAGAGTGGGGGGTCAAACCCACAATGTTCTGACTCAGAGGGTGGACACTGACCACTGCAAAACAGCTCGCACCTACTGAGGGTGCTGTCCAGCCAATCCAATCTCATTCTCTTTTCTCCAATAGAATGGAGAGGCGTGGTTAGAATCCATCATACTGGAAGCCTTGACGTGGAGATGCCGGCTGGACTGGGGTGGGCACAGTAAGAAGTCTCACAACCACCAGGTTAAAGTCTCACATTCCAACCATTATCTTGCAATTGTGTCTCTGTCTATATATGCCGTGTTTGTGAAGCCGACCTCTCCACTCACCTGATGAAGGGCCAACGCTCCGCAAGCTCGTGATTCCAAATAAACATGTTGGACTTTAACCTGGTGTTGTGAGACTTCTTACTGTATCATTCTGGAATAATGTATACAGCTGCCACAAAGCAGAAGCTGCTTTGGTCTAGGGGGTGGCACGGTGGCACAACGGTTAGCCCTGCTGCCTCACAGCGCCAGGGACCCTGGTTCGATTCCGGCCTCGGGTCACTGTCTGTGTAGAGTTTGCACGTTCTCCTCGTGTCTGTGTGGGTTTCCCCCGGGTGCTCCGGTTTCCCCCCACTCTCCAAAGATGTGCGGGTTAGGTTGATTGACCATGCAAAATTGACCTGAATGTCAGAGGATTAGCAGGGTAAATATGTGGGGTTACGGGGATGAGGCCTGGCTGGGATTGTGGTCAGTACGGACTTGATGGGCCAAATGGCCTCCTTCTGCACTGTAGGGAATCTACGATGGATTCTACAGTGGGTGTTTTGCTTTTTAATTAAAGCCTTTTCTGTACAGTCCGTCCGTCGCATGTATCTTCCTCCTGAGGTGTAAAGGCCTCAGGTACAGTCAAGTGTTAACAGTTTAAAAAGGCATCGCATGTCAATGTGTTGAAAATATGCAGGGACATCTGACACGCTCTGAACTGTGGAAGATGTTATTGTGTGGCCAGCATACGGCCAGCATACATTGCTGCCGTTTTGTTTGGAGAATAGGAGAGCTTTCATTCACCGGGCAGAATGGAGACATCCTATCTCAGCAGCTGTTGTCTGTGCAGTGCCTGCTTGCCCATGCCAGCCGCTTTGATCTGCCGACGGCTGGCTCAGGTACAGTCAAAAGCGCCGATTCCCCAAAGCTTCAGAGGTTTGGAGTTAGCCAGGGTTTCCAATGTCTGTATTCATGTGTTTACTGAGGGAACCTGTCGAGTGGGAGAGAACCATTCATCCTTCACCCCGCTTCTCCCTCCAGCCCTGCCGCTACTACACCTGGTACTCAGCGCAGAGAGAAACTGTCCTGTGTGTGTGTGTGTGTGTGTGTGTGTATGTATATGTGTGTGTTGTGTGTGTGTGTATATATGTGTGTGTGTATGTATATGTGTGTGTGTGTTGTGTGTGTGTATATGTGTGTGTGTATGTATATGTGTGTGTGTATACATGTGTGTGTCTGTGTGTGTATATGTGTGTGTGTCTGTGTATATGCGTGTATGTATGTGTGAGTCTGTGTGTGTGTATATATGTGTGTGTGTATATGTGTGTGTGTGTGCGTATGTGTCTGTGTGTGTATATATGTGTGTGTGTATATGTGTGTGTGTGTGCGTATGTGTCTGTGTGTGTATATTTGTGAGTGTGTGTGTGTGTGTGTGAGTGTGTGTGTGTATATGTGTGTGCGTCTGTGTGTGTATATTTGTGAGGGTGTAAGTGTGTGTGTGTGGGAGGGTGTGAGTGTGTGTGTGAGTATGTGTGTGAGTGTGTGTGTGAGTGTGTGTGTGTGTGTGTATATGTGTGTATATTTGTGAGTGTGTGAGTGTGTGTGTGTGAGGGCGTGAGTGTGTGTGTGTGTGTGTGTGAGTGAGTGTATGTGTGAGTGTGAGTGAGTGTGTGTGAGTGTGTGTGTGTGTGTGTGAGTGTGAGGTTTCCTTTTAACCCTTCGCTACGTGGAGACAAAGATGTGCATTTCTATAGCAACTTGCAGCAGCTCAAGACATTGCTTTTACATTGTGTTTGACAGCCAATGAAGTACTTTGGGAAGCACCATGGCTGCTGTAGGTAGTGTAGCAACCAATGTGCGCACTTTCGGTGGGACTGGAAGATGCTGCCGGTGGAAAGGGCCGGAGAATCCTGCCCGATAATCCTGCCCCTGGTCTCGGAAAGTGTCGCGCTCTGAAAGCGTTGGCATCTTGGACACGGGTGGTGTCAGATTTCACTGAAACCCACAAACGGGGTGAGGAAGGGGCCTGGGTTTTGACTCCATCTGACAGGAAGAGGGAAGACGCAGGAACACGTTAACTAATGTTCCAGGGAGCCGGGTTCGAATCCCACCACGGCAGATGGTGGAATTTGAATGCAATAAAAAAATATCTGGAATTAAGAATCTACTGATGACCGTGAAACCATTGTCGATTGTCGGAATAACCCATCTGGTTCACTAATGTCCTTTAGGGAAGGAAATCTGCTGTTCTTACCCGGTCTGGCCTACATGTTACTCCAGAGCCACGGCAATGTGGTTGACTCCCATCTGATTCCTGGGATGGCAGGATTGTCATATGAGGAGAGAGTGGGTCGACTGGGCCTGTATTTGGTGGAATTTACAATAATGACAGGGAAACGATATAAACATTCTGACAGAGCTGGGCTTGGGTGCAGGAGAGTTGTTTAAATGGTAAAAAATAGCAGCATGCTGCTGTGCAGAGGGACCTGAGTGTCCTTGTGCAGGAATCACAAGGAGTTGGTTTGCAGGTGCAGCAGGTAATTAAGAAGTCAAATAGAATTTTGTCCTTCATTGCTAGAGGGATGGAGTTTAAAAATAGCAAGGTTATGTTGCAGCTGTATAAGGTGCTGGTGTACTGTGTACAGTTTTGGTCTCCTTACTTGAGAAAGGATATACTGGCACTGGAGGGGGTGCAGAGGAGATTCACGAGGTTGATTCCGGAGCTGAGAGGGTTGGCTTATGAGGAGAGACTGAGTAGACTGGGGCTATACTCATTGAAATTCAGAAGAATGAGGGGAGATCTTATAGAAACATATAAGATTATGAAGGGAATAGATAAGATAGAAGCAGGGAAGTTGTTTCCACTGGCGGGTGAAACTAGAACTCGGGGGCATAGCTTCAAAATAAGGGGAAGCAGATTTAGGACTGAGTTGAGGAGAAACTTCTTCACACAAAGGGTTGTGAATCTGTGGAATTCCCTGCCCAGTGAAGCAGTTGAGGCTACCTCATTGAATGTTTTTAAGGCAAGGATAGATAGATTTTTGAACAGTAAAGGAATTAAGGGTTATGGTGAGCGGGTGGGTAAGTGCAGCTGAGTCCACGAAAAGATCAGCCATGATCTTATTGAATGACGGAGCAGGCTCGAGGGGCCAGATGGCCCACTCCTGCTCCGAATTCGTATGTTCTTATGTTCTGACTCTGGCTTGCGGTTGGGTGCTGGGGTCTAAAACAAGGGGTCACAGTCTCAGGATGCAGGAGAGGCCATTCAGGACTGAGGTGAGGAGAACTTTCTTCACTCAGAGGTGGTGAACCTGTGGAATACTCTACAGCAGAAAGATGTGGAAATCAAGTTACCGAATAGATTTAAGAATGAAATCGATTTCTCGGCTGGAATTTTACCGGGCGGGCGAGGCTGGCGAACGGCATTCTCCATTGGCCTTGGGTGGGCGAGATGGTGAAATTCTGGCACTGGAAGCTAAAGGTGTCCAGGGGTATGGGGAGGGTGTGGGAGTAGGGAGCTGAGATAAAGCATCCGCCATGATCATATTGAATGGTGGAACAGGCTAGATGGGCCGAATGGCCTATTCCTGCTCCCATTTTCGATGTTCCTCTTTGATATACCGACACTGTCTTTTCCAACTATTGTATAGCAATGGTCCTTAGCTCTCAAGTCTACCTCATTCCAGGAGGGAAGTGAATACCTGAAAATATCCACAACAAAACTCTGATTCCCAAAGGTGGCGGTTCAGAATTCTAGAGTTACTGCCGCAATTATTCAGCCTGACTTAGGTACAAAAACCGGTCAGATTGCAGCTGCTCTGCTCTCCAGCTGTCGGAGTATTTCTTTACTGATGGCGAGGCATCAAAGGGTTAGCGAGCATTGCCTTTGCTTCCACAGCTCTGGCAGTCAGCTCCACGGGGTAAGAGGCTGAGAGAGTCCACCTCAACTCAAATAGCAGCAGGCCCTGAGGCTCAACTGCATCGCAAATAAATCCCATCGGGAATTCAGAAGAAACTTCTTTCCCTACGGGGAGTGGGGGAGAATGTGGGGCTCGCTCCCACGGGGAGTGGGGGAGAATGTGGGGCTCGCTCCCACGGGGAGTGGGTCCCAGTTTCTTCCAGTTTCAGAGGGAGGTTCCTCAGTGCGAGTGGTGCGATGGCTTTCTGAAGGAGCGCCTTTGGCCAAACATCGATCCATCCTTTCGGAGGTCTTTGATCCAGGGGGTGAAGTTGTTCCCTCATGTTCCTGCTTCCCGGGGTTGGCTTAAACATGGATGGTATTTTCTCCCTCTCGCTGAGAAAGCTCAGCAGGCGAGAAATCAAGATGGACACTCCAGCTGCAGTACCGAGGGGGGAGCTGCACTGCCGGAGGTGCCATCCTTCGGGTAGGACGCTACCCAAAGTTCTGTCTATCCCCGAGGAGGGATGGAAAAGATCCCATGTCTCCATTCTGAAGGAGAGCAGGGGAAATCCCTCCCCCCTCCATCCCCCCCACTGGCATGGACCATACTGATTCCCCAACCAACATCAGAGTCTCTGCTCATGGTCGCTCTGTTGTTTGTGGGATCTTGCCGTGCACAAATTGGCTGCTGTGTTTCCTGCCTTCTTCAACAATGGCAACCTTGCCTTTTCTGGGGTGTGGCGGCTGGTACGGCAGATGTTGGACACATCTGGAGATTGTGACTGCAACTCACAACCACACACACCCGGGTTAATCAGCCTTCAGAGGTCAGGGAGCATTAACCAGGCTGGTCTTTCAGCAAGCACAGATGATTCACAGCTAATCCGAATGGAGTGTTTAAGATGATTAAAGGTTTTGATAATGTTGAGTTAGAGAGAAGCGATTGAGGGGAGTGGGGGGGCGGGGGGGTGAATGGTTTAGGGGCAGCGGGGAGTCCACATTGAGGGGAACAAGAGAATGTCACCTTTGAACTTTCAGGTTTGAGGTCAGGAAAACCTGCTGTGGCAGCAAGAATCGCTTCTCAATTCCACAAGCACAATTGTTAGGTTGGACTGTGTGGTTAGATTAGATTACGATGCACAGTGATTAGCACTGCTGCTTCACGGAGCCAGGGCCCAGGTTCGATTCCAGTCTCTCTGTGCGGAGTCTGCATGTTCTCCCCACGTCCATGTTCAGGCCAAGGTTAAAGTTCGGAGTTCAGGCACAGGTTGGCCGCTCTATGGTGGACCAGGTGATGGGGCTGAATGGCCTCCTCTGTAGATCCAAACCGGTTTGCCCATCTTCTCCTGGACATGGGGGATAGTGGAAGCAGAGGGACAGGGATGGAGAAGGTGGAGGAGGATTCCCTCCTGTTCTACATTCCCAGCTTTCTCCATCCTGATCCGTCAGGAGCCCTCCAGGAGGGAGAACCTCTTTGCTGCTCTGCTATAACTATGGCCTCTCCACCAGGACCATCTCTCATCCCTTTACTTGTCCCACTGCCATCTCCCTCCGCTTGCACCATCAACCCTCGTATTCCTGAATCTCTCCCGTCTCTCACCCTATCACAGGCTGTCTCTGTTATTTTCCTCATTGCCCCCCTCCCCGGTGACCTCCAGACACCCTCTCCCTGCCCCTGTGTTTGTGGAAAGCCTGTTTCAGCCTGAACATTATCCAGCTGTGGTGAAAGGGGTTCAAGCTAAAACATTAACTCGGTTTCTCTCTCCGCAGATGCAGGCCTGACCCTGCTGGATATTTCCCGCTCTCCGGCCTTCCGGTTCTGCCAGTCTCCATCCCAGGAAACGTAAATTCACAACTCGGAAAATCGGCACGCAAGCGCGTGGATTCTAACTGGAAGCAGAGCAGGGGTCAGGTCTAAAGTTTATTTATTAGTGTCACAAGTAAGGCTTACATTAACACTGCAATGAAGTTACTGTGAAATTCCCCTCGTCGCCACACTCCGGCGCCTGTTCGGATACACTGAGGGAGAATTTATCATGGCCAATGCACCCTAACCAGCACGTCTTTCAGAGTGTGGGAGGAAACCGGAGCACCCGGAGGAACCCCACGCAGACACGGGGAGAACGTGCAGACTCCACACAGACAGTGACCCGAGCCAGGAATCGAACCCGGGTCCCTGGCGCTGTGAGGCAGCAGTGCCAACCACTGTGACGCCGCGCCGCCCCTACCTGCCACCCTGTCCAATATTCACCCCTCAACCAACATCACCGCAAAACGAGAAGACGATTATTTGGTACGGCTGCCAGTGGGATCGCGCTGTGCGCGGATTAACCTCCTCATTCTCTCCATTCAAGCAGTGACGGCACTGCATACGGACGCCATTGGCTGTGAAGCGCTTTGGGTTGCTCTGAGGTTGAGAGAGGCAGGGGGAGGGATGTGAGATCCTGCTGTGTAAATTTGCACTTCAGGTTCAGATAGTCAGGCCTCCCCAGGCGATACAGCTCATTCCCCGAGTCACACCGGATCTCGGCAGTGTAATTACTGCCTCGGAGCTCCTTCCTGGTATTTGAGAACGCACACACTATTATTTTGGACGCAGGAATGTAGAGGAATGAACAGATTAGAACATTCCACAGCCCTGAAAGGTTCTGGCCTTTATTTCCATCTCACAGTGACGCTGCTCACTCAAGGCCAACTATTAACTGGGAGGTGATGACTGACCCCAGTGCCTCTGCTTTGGAGTCAGCAAGGCGGAATTTTATTACAATTCATTGCTGGGGTATGGGCCAGGTCAGTATTTGTGAACCAGCTCCTTGAGTAGGTGGAGTTGAGCCGCCTTCTGGAAACACTGCAGTCCAGGTGGTGTAGGTACACCCACAGTGCTGTTAGGGAGGGAGTTCCAGGATTGTGACCCAGCGACGGTGAAGGAACGGCCGATATTTTTCCAAGTCAGGATGGTGCGTGACTTGGAGGAGAACCTCCAGGTTCCCATGTGTCAGCTGCCCTTGTCCTTCTCGGTGGCAGAGTAAAGAGGCAATGAAAATGAATCACCCTGTTCAAAAGGGAACTGGAGAAATATTGCAAAAAGGAAATCACTGCAACACGAAGGAGGAAATGCAGGAGGGGAGGGGGTACTTTTTCCCAGAACCATCCGAGCCATGACGGGCAGAATGGTCTCATTCAATGCTGCGATCCTAAGGAGGGGAAGGGCACTGTAGAATTGCCAGTGTGAAGTTTGCAGAGGAGAGAGTTGGTCTTGAACAGTCTGGAGGTGGCCAGGAGAAGGCGTTCTGGTGACCACTGTCAAAGAGCAAGAGCAGCGTTCCAATTCCTGCCAGTGACTGTGGCGGAGATTCCAACCGGGAATCACCAACCTGTCACCTCCACAGAGCCTCCCATTTCAATCCCTATCTCTATTCAGGATTCAAGTTACATCTATAACTGGCTGCCCAGAATATCAACTTCAGGAAGCGGAAAGGAGAACATGCCCCTGTCTACATCAACGGGGACGAAGTAGAAATGGTCGAGAGCTTCAAGTTTTTAGGTGTGCAGATCACCAACAACCTGTCCTGCTCCCCCCATGCCGACACTATAGTTAAGAAAGCCCCACCAACGCCTCTACTTTCTTTGGAGACTAAGGAAATTTGGCATGTCCGCTACGACTCTCACCAACGTTTACAGATGCACCATAGAAAGCATTCTTTCTGGTTGTATCACAGTTTGGTATGGCTCCTGCTCTGCCCAAGACCGCAAGAAACTACAAAGGGTCGTGAATGTAGCCCAATCCATCACGCAAACCAGCCTGCCATCCATTGACTCTGTCTACACTTCCCGCTGCCTCGGAAAAGCAGCCAGCATAATTAAGGACCCCACGCACCCCGGACATTCTCTCTTCCACCTTCTTCCGTCGGGAAAAAGATACGAAAGTCTGAGGTCACGTAGCAACCGACTCAAGAACAGCTTCTTCCCTGCTGCCTGTCAGACTTTTGAATGGACTTACCTTGCATTAAGTTGATCTTTCCCTACACCCTCGCTATGACTGTAACACTACATTCTCCACTCTCTCCTTTCCTTCTCTATGAACGGTATGCTTTGTCTGTATAGCGCGTAAGAAACAATACTTTTCACTGTATGTTAATACATGTTTTAATAATAAATCATGATTCGTCACATTGAGAGATAACCAAGGTATGAATGAGGGTTTCAGCAGCTGATAAGCTGAGATGGGGAGTGGGAAGAGTGGGCTGAGAACAGGATTGAGAATGTGAATTGTAGGTGAAAGTTGCCTTCTCTCCACCCTGATACCATCATCATTCCGAATTGATGTATCACGCAGAGTTTCCACACAGGAACCGTTCTGTGTCACAATGATACCTGTCCTTTACCCCAGGGTGTAGGCCAGTGAACTATATTCAGAAGTTCCAGGAAAGAGAATTGGAAGAAGACACTTGGATCATTCATTCCCAGATTGAGAAGGATGAATCAAGTTTCACATTCGAGCCCCTGTTCAGGTGTGGTGTAACCCGAGCTCCGAGTATTCTGTTCTGAGTGTTTGATGTGCTGGAGAAGGAGTGATTGAAGGTGTTTGTGTGTAGGTTGTTGAATATTTTTAAATCCCTGTTGAATTCCACTCCTGAGTTGGGGCAGTTTCCCATCTCCCACCACCCCGCCCCCCCCCCCCCCCCCCCCCCCTCACCTCCGCCGGGCCTGGCCTGCTTTCCGCAGAGGCCGGTCCTGCCCATGTCTACCGAGTTTGGTGTTCTCCTCCGGTTTCGCTGCCTGGGAACCTGCCGCAGCGGGGCTGCTAACGGCGGGACTGGAAAATCCCATCAGCGGAAAGGACCGGAAAATTCATCAAATTACGTTCCATCTATTGTACTCCCAGGTGGGAGTGCAGCTCCAAATGTTTTTTAAAAATTCATTCGTGGGACATGGGCGTCGCCGGCTGGGCCAGCATTTATTGCCCATCCCTAGTTGCCTGAGGGCAGTTGAGAGTCAACCACATTGCTGTGGCTCTGGAGTCACATGTAGACCAGACCAGGTAAGGATGGCAGATTTCCTTCCCTAAAGAACATTAGTGAACCAGGTGGGTTTTTCCGACAATGGTTTCATGGTCATCAGTAGATTCTTAATTCCAGATATTGTTTTATTGAATTTAAATTCCACCATCTGCCGTGGCGGGATTCGAACCCCAGTCCCCAGAACATTGGCTGAGTTTCTGGATTAATAGTCTAGCGATAATGCCACTAGACCATTGCCTTTCAAATCTTCTTGTTATTAAATTCCCATGGCGATGGGGGAAAAGGGCAGGAAGGGCCAGTACAGGCTGGATAGAGTGAATGGCCTTCATTCTGTGATTGTTTACAGGATTTCAGTTGGATTTCCTGGTGAGGTTAGAACCAGGCTGGTTGTGAATCTGGAACACAATGTCTCAGCTAATGATGTACTTCCTGCCTCCATGTCCCAGTGGGGAGCCCTTTCACCTCTGAGTCAGAAAGTTCTCAGTACAAGTCTTGCTTCAGAGACCAGCACCAATGCCTACACCTCAGCGTGGTACCGAGGGAGAGCTGCACTGTCCGAGTCAAAGACCCTCCTGCTTTGTTGGACGGACAGCTGGGATTCCCTGGAAGAGCAAGGAAGTTCTCCCCGGTCTCCCCACCAATCTTCATCCCTCAATCAACATCACAAAGAGAACAGATGGTCTGGTGTTTGTGGGATCTTGCTGTGCACAGATTGTCTCCTGACTTCCCTGAGTTACATCAGCGAGTCCACTTCAACCACTGGCTGCGAAGCATCTTGGGACAAGCCAAGGCATTCTTCCTGACTCCTGCCCTCTCTGGGAGTAATCTGCGCTGGTATTCCAGTGCTGAAGGAGTGCCGCACTGTCACCTGAAATCAAAGCTCCAAAGGTCCCAGCGCCATGGAAAGAAGGTGAGAGAGTTCTACAGTCCTGACTGACATATCTCTCTCATCGACAGCAACATAGCACCTCCACATTGTTGGAAACTGACGGGGTACAAATCACAATGACTGCATTTGTAAAGCCGTGTGTTAGTTGGGAAATGTTTGAAGGGCCTGGGGTCACGTGCTTAACAAACTCTTTCCCTCTCTTCCCACATGTTTGACATGTTAACCACGGGCAGAGCTGAGGCTGTGTCGAATGAAAATACCGATGTTCTCATTCAGTCGCCAAAGACAATTGTTTATCAGCCAGTTCCACCTCCAGAGTGATCTCAGTCTGTGTCAGATCGCAGGTGCTGATCACAGCACAGACAGTAGCACCCTCAACCTCAGACTCAGAAGACAGGTTACTTCAGAGAGTTGAGTCAGAGACCAAGGTCTGACCCTCCCAGCGCTGCACCGACAGAGTGCCGCACTGTCAGAGGTGTCGCACCATGCTCGCTCAGGCAGACGTACAAGATCACACACCGATCCCGCAGCGTGTTCTCCTCCCGATGCCCTGGCCAATACTTATCCCCCGATCAACATCACTAAAGCTGATTGTGCAGCAATCATCACATTGCTCTTTGCGGGATCTTGCTGTGCACAAAGTGGGTGCCATGTTTCCCAGATCATAATAACATTTACACTTCAGAAAGTACGTAGCTGGCTGTAAATTGCTTTGGAACTTCCCAAGGATGTGAAAGGGGGCAAGATAAATGCAAGTTCTGGTCTTGAAATGACACCAGAGCTGAATGGACCAAAGGAGTCACCTCGGAGGTTGCTTGTGTGTCTGGCCAGTCCCCAGGTGGAGAAAACAAATGGGGGGTCACCGAGACTCGGGAACGACCCACTGACGCCTTCAGGAACATTTTGTCCCATGTTTGTGATACTTGCACAGGATACTGTTGCTTTAGCGAGCCCTTGGGTTTAGAAAGCTGAACTCATTGTGTTTACACTGTTTGAAGGTTTTGCGAGATAGAGAAAGAATTTCATCCTGGGTGGGTTGAACCCAGGACAGAGGGCTGATTTCAGGAAGCTTTCCGTGTTCCCCACATTATCGAAGGGCCACGGAAACTCTCTCCCGAAAAACAGCCAGGTGTGGACGTGTTGGGGTCAACAGAGCTTTCAGAGTTGAGATTGGAAAAACATTGCGTTCAGTCAGGACGTCAAAGGACATTGAGTGAACTGGAACAAAGACAGATCAGCTATGATTCAATCAAACTGAGCAATAATGAGGGGCACAGATCAGCTAGATGGTCAACACCTTTTCCCAAAGGTAGGGGAGTCTAAAACTAGAGGGCATAGGTTTAAGGTGAGAGGGGAGAGATACAAAAGTGTCCAAAAGGAGCAATTTTTTCACACAGAGGGTGGTGAGTGTCTGGAACGAGCTGCCAGAGGTAGTAGTAGAGGCGGGTATAATTTTGTCTTTTAAAAAGCATTTAGACAGTTACATGGGTAAGATGGGTATAGAGGGATACGGGCCAAATGTGGGCAACTGGGACTAGCTTAGTGGTTAAAAACCAAAGGGTGGCATGGACAAGTTGGGCCTGTTTCCATGCTGTAAACCTCGATAACTCTATAACATGTTGGAGGGGCTGAATGGCCTCCTCCGCTACGACGGAGTTATTTTTTAAATTGCCGCGTTAATTGTG
Organism: Mustelus asterias; assembly: GCF_964213995.1. NCBI lineage: Eukaryota > Metazoa > Chordata > Chondrichthyes > Carcharhiniformes > Triakidae > Mustelus > Mustelus asterias. Next base: position 72,438,746 of record NC_135822.1, read on the forward strand.
GAATCCACTCACTGACCTGTCAATGTGGAGGTTGTGTTTTCCAGAGAGTTACAGACAACGAAAAGGGAACCTGTTGGAAGAACAAACAGCAACAAATAACAGCCATTACTGCAAAGAATGGAAAACAATATCTTGACTCAACACATTCCTTTCAAAAAAATTATCACTTACATTCCTCTCAGTTCAATGTCACTGCGAATGGAATCAATTTAATACAGACGGATTCAGAGGAGTCTTTTCTCAATTTGCAGATCCCCAGAGAACAGTTGGCCATTTGGCCCATTATCCCTGTACTAGCCCTTTGAAAGAACGATCAGTTGGTGCCACTCCCCCAACTCCTGCTCTCTCCCTGTAACATCCTCTTCCAGTACCTAAGCTAGTTGAAAGTTATTATAATGATCCATTCTCACTGACCCTCCCAAATACTCTCTGCTTCAGGGTCAGGGTTCACAAGTTCATAAGATATAGGAGCAGAATCAGGCCATTCGGCCCATCGAGTCCGCTCTGTCATTCTATCATGGCTGATAAGTTTCTCATCCCCATTGTCCTGCCTTCTCCCCATAACCCTTCAACCCATTACCTATTAAAAATCTGTCTAACTCCTCCTTAAATTTACTCACTGTTCCAGCATCCACTTTGGGGTAGCGAATTCCACAGATTCACAACCTTATGGGAGAAGTAGTTTCCCCTCAACTCTGTTTTAAATTTGCTACCCCTTATCCTAAGACTATGACCTCTCGTCCTAGAATGCCCCACAAGAGGAAGCATCCGCTCCACGTCTACTTTATCCATTCCTTTTATATACTTGAATACCCTGAATCTGATCTTCCCTCATTCTTCTCAATTCCAGAGAGTATCGGCCTAAACTGTTCAATCTCTCTTCATACGACAAACCCCTCATCTCTGGAATCAATCTAGTGAACCTCCTCTGAACTGCCTCCAATGTCATTACATCTTTCCTCAAATACGGTGACCAGAACCGTGCACAATACTCCAGGTACGGCCTCACCAATGCCTTGTATAGTTGCAGCAATACTTCCTCACCTTTATATTCTATTCCTTTAGCTATAATTGTCCACATTCCATTTGCTTTCTTTATTATCTGCTGTACCTGCATGCTAGTTTTCTGTGACTCATGAACAAGGACACCCAGATCCCTCTGCACCGGAGCACCCCGAAGTCTCTCCCCATTTATTAATCAGTCTTGTGGTCATACATTTCCCCAGTCCGGTTCCCTTGGATCTGAACTGTGGGTCCACTCTGCTGACAGGGTAGATGGGGAGATATTTCCACTAGTCGGAGAATCGCCAACAAGGGGGTATAGCTACAAGATAAAGGGTTGTCATTTAAAACTTGAGGTGCGGAGGGTGGGGAATCTCTGCTGCCTCAGAGGTGGGAATGTTACCCATCGAGCCATTCCAGGAATGTGAAAATCCTGGAACGGACCTTTCTATCCCAGTGGAATAATGATCATATCCAGAAAAGATCTTAAAGTAAAGTAAAGTTTATTTATTAGTGTCACAAGTAAGTCTTGCATTAACACTGCAATGAAGTTACTGTGAAAATCCCCCAGTCACCACACTCCAGCGTCTGTTCGGGTCCACTGAGGAAGAATTTAGCACGGCCAATGCACCTAACTTGCACGTCTTTCGGACTGTGGGAGGAAACCGGAGCACCCGGAGGAAACCCACGCAGACACGGGGAGAATGTGCAGACTCCACACAGACAGTGACCCAAGCCGGGAATCGAACCCGGGTCCCTGGCGCTGTGAAGCAGCAGTGCTAACCACTGTACCACCCCTAAACAGAGATGAGGAGAATTATTTTCTCTCTGAGGGTGGTGAATCTTTGGAACTCTTCCTCATAAAGGCAGTGGAAGCAGAGACTTTGACACAGGTTAATGGCAGGGCTGGGTAGACTCTTGATTAACGAGGGGGGGGGGTGAAAGGTTATCGGGGGGGGGGGTTAGGCAGGAGTGTGGGGCTGAGGTTACAATCAGACCAGCCAGGATCTTATTGAATTGTGGGGCAGGCTCGAGGGGCCAGGTGGCCTCACTCCTGCTCCCACTCATACACTTGTACACATATTCACACAACTTCTTAACCAGAATTATTGCTGGGGTGGAGAGGAAGGTGAGGAGGGGGGGTGGGGAGGTAGGGGGAAGATGGGGAAGGTGAGAAGGGGGAGTGGGAGGTTGGAGGGAGGGAGGGGGAAGGAGAGGGAGAAGGGGGGAGGGAGGGTGAGGAGGGGGCGGGGAGGTAGGGGGTGGATTCTTCCTGCTGCCCCCCTCCCCCGGCCGTTACTCACCCTCCCAGGGACATCACTGTGGCAATGTGCCAGCTTATTGCTGCTTCCTTCGCACTGAAGCTTTTTTTAAACATGGGTCCCCGGAGGAAACATCACTTTCAGGATTAGAAGCCAGGGCTGTGTGTGTGTGAGTGTGTGTGTTATCAGTGCTGACAGCCAGTGTGAGGGGTGGAGAGGGAGATACAGACATAAGTCTAAGTGACAAGAAGTACAAGCAGAACACATTAGGGCGCTGATCTTTCACTCTGAGCACATCCCGTTGTTCACTCACTCAACTGGAGAACAACAACCCTCACTCACTCTGCTGCAAGGTCCCATCCTCACTCACTCACATCCCCCCCCTCCGTCCCGAGAGCACGGACTTGCTCCCAGATCAAATCCCAAACATCCCGCTGAAGCTGAGGAAACGAGCATTAATATTCCCTTTGAACCAATTCCCATCCCTGTAAACCGATGGAATGAAATCAGTGGCAGCAGCAGGCAGTCAGTGCCAGGCAGATCCAATTCCACTAAAGATGTGAACACACGGGAGCCAATTCAGTCCGACAGAAGGATAGAATCTGGGTCAGCTTTGACAGAATGATCACGCAGTCAGAGTTCATTCCTAACCTGTACCCCCCCCACCCACCCCCTTGCCGCACTCCCCAAGGAATCTCTGCAGACTCCCCATGGCGCTGGAATAGGAATAGGGAGACAAGTGTTCTGGAACCACTTTTACTCAACTCCCAAATCAGCTTGCCTCTTTCTAATCCTTTCCGGACTTTGTTAAAAACCCTCAACACCATTCTAAATTGGAAATATGTCGCCGTTCCTTCACTGTCGCTGGGGCAAAATCCTGGAACTCCCTCCCTCACAGCACGCAGGGTGTACCTACATCGCATGGACCGCAGCGGTTCAAGAAGGCAGCTTATCGCCACCTTCTCAAGGGGCAATTAGAGATGGGCAATAAATGCTGGTCTTCGCCAGCGACGCCTTTGAATGAATGAAATACAAAAAGGGCAGTGGGTCTGTCAAACCATCGGATTCACTGGAATGGAAGGAGGCCATTCAGCCCACTCAAGCCTGCTGAGCCACTGACAAAAATCGTCACTTTCCTGCACTACCGCCTGGTTTCCTTGTTGCAATGGAGATCGCAATCTGAGTCCTGAGTATGCCTGGGCATCTCTGGGATGGACAATGCCAAAGACTCACAAGCCGCAGAGTGAAGACGTTTCTCTGCTTGTCAATGTCTGGCCCGCGGTTCTGAGAGTGTCCATCCCCCAGCCAGAGATAACATCCTCTCCATATCTACCCTGTCAAACCCCTCGCAACCTTGAGATCATCTCACGTTCTCCTAAACTCTGCAGAACAATTCACTTTGTAGTTTCCTGCGGTCTTGGGCAGAGCAGGAGCCATACCAAGCTGTGATACAACCAGAAAGAATGGTGCATCTGTAAAGGTTGGTGAGAATCGTAGCGGACATGCCAAATTTCCTTAGTCTTCTGAGAAAGTAGAGGCGTTGGTGGGCTTTCTTAACTATAGGGTCGGCATGGGGGGGGACCAGGACAGGTTGTTGGTGATCTGGACATCTAAAAACCTGAAGCTCTCAACCCTTTCTACTTCGTCCCCATTGATGTAGACAGGGGCATGTTCTCCTTTACGCTCCCTGAAGTCAATGACAATCTCCTTCATTTTGTTGACATTGAGTGCGAGATTATTGTCAACTTAAGAACAGCTTCTTCCCTGCTGCCATCAGATTTTTGAATGGACCAACCTCGCACTAAGTTGATCTTTCTCTACACCCTAGCTATGACTGTAACACTACATTCTGCACTCTCGCCTTTCTTTCTCTTTGAACGGTATGCTTTGTCTGTATAGCGCACAAGAAACAATATTTTTCACCGCATGGTAATGCATGTGACAATAATAAATCAAATTAAAATCTTGGCCTCTCAACACGGACCAACCCTCTCAACCTGGCAATCAGCCTCACCTCATCCCCCACCTCCAGGGGGCTAGTCTATTTTTCCTCAGGTAAGGAGGCCCAAACCATTCCCCCGCTGTGAGCTGACGAAAAGGCTGGATGATTGTTCAGCCATGGCGATATGACGGAGGAAGGAGTTTGCATCACTTACGAGAGGGTGTCATTGGGAAGTCATCAGGCACCAATCAACTCCCCCAAGTCTGGAGTTGATGACGAGCAAATCCTCCAGCGGTGACTCAGCACGTTTCATCAGCAAAGGGAAAGTCCTCAGGAAGCTCCAGTTGTCAGCCCGGGGTCATAGAGAGTCATTGAGCAATACAGCACGGAAACAGGCCCTTCAGCCCACAAGATTGGCCAAGGACTGCTGCTCCTGAACATTGCCCAGTGAACACTCCATCCTACCCTGACCTCCACTCCCCCCGTGGGGAGAAATCAGGCTGGAAAAAAAGCCCCTCACCAAAACCCCCTGTGCCTCTGACCCCCAAAACCCCACGCCCATCAGCGAACAGACCCCAGATCTCAGTGAGCTGCAGAGCTTCTAGCGGAGCTCTCTGCCTGACACCAATCATGGAGACCAATGGGAGCAGAGAGTCGGTGTTTACAGAGAGACGACGGGGGGTGCGAGCGGGGGCACAGAGGGGCATGGTAAGACCCACATACACGATGCTGGAAAATCAGGAGCACACATTGCTGACCCAGTGGTTAGCACTGCTGCCTCACAACGCCAGGGACCCGGGTTCGATTCCCGCCTCGGGTCACTGTGCGGAGTTTGCACGTTCTCCCCGTGTCTGCGGGGGTTTCCTCCGGTTGCTCCAGTTTCCTCCCACAGTCCGAAAGACGTGCGAGTTAGGTGGATTGGTCATGCTAAATTGCCCCTTAGTGTCAAGGGGGCTCGCGAGGGTAAATGCATGGGGTTATGGGGATAGATCCTGGGTGGGATTGTGGTCGGTGCAGACTCGATGGGCCGAAAGGCCTCCTTCTGCACTGCAGGGATTCTATGATTCTATGAACCCTGCCTCAAAGAGGGACTGAACTCACCAGGAAACCCAGGCACCGATAATGGGGAGAAAACCACTGGAAGACTTCCCTGTAATCGGAATCAGTCCAGATCAGTTCTCCCTCTGACTGAACAAAACCCTTTTCTAAAGTTGTATTTTCAACTCCCTCCCTATCTCTGTCACCTCCTCCAGTCCTCTGAGATCTCTGTGATCCTTCATGGCCACTTGGATATTCCTGATTTCCAATACTCCAGCAGCACCTGGATCTGAAGCTCTGGAATTCCCTTGCTAAACCACCCCGCCTGGCTCCCTTGCTTTAAGGCCCCCCCTTCCCCCCTCCCCACCCCTCGGTGACCAAACCTCAGGTCACCTGTCTCAAATGAGGTCACACATTTTCCTGTGAAGATCCTTAGGATATTTCAGGATAGAATAGGCGCTATATTAATGTAAGTTGCTGCTTGTCGAACTTCTGAATGAGTCTGACTCATTCGCAGTCTCCCTGCTTCACTGACGGGGAAGCCACAGTTGACGAGGGTTCTGAGCCAGCCGTGTAATCGGACGGTGGCGTTCTGAGACCCTCTGCTGGGCACTTTTCAAACCCCCCCCCTACCCAGCAGACAGCAGATAAATGGACAGCAGGAACACCGAATGGACGGGTATTGCTACAGCAAAGGTTTTAGTCTGAACAATCTGGATACATTGCCTGAAATGTCAGGTAGTTTGTGGGTCCAAGTCCCCAGTCCAATCACCTGAGCACAAACTCTCAGTGGGAGCGCCGTACTGTCAGAACGGCAGTACTGAGGGAGTGCCGCACTGTCAGAGGGTCAGTACTGAGGGAGTGCCGCACTGTCAGAGGGTCAGTGCTGAGGGAGTGCCGCACTGTCAGAGGGTCAGTACTGAGGGAGTGCCGCACTGTCAGAGGGTCAGTACTGAGGGAGTGCCGCACTGTCAGAGGGTCAGTGCTGAGGGAGTGCCGCACTGTCAGAAGGTCAGTATTGAGGGAGTGCTGCACTGTCAGAGGGTCAGTATTGAGGGAGTGCTGCACTGTCAGAGGGTCAGTACCGAGGGAGTGCCGCACTGTCAGAGGGTCAGTACTGAGGGAGTGCAGCACTGTCAGAGGCTCAGTACTGAGGGAGTGCAGCACTGTCAGAGGGTCAGTGCTGAGGGAGTGTGGCACTGTCAGAGGATCAGTACTGAGGGAGTGCCGCACTGTCAGAGGGTCAGTACTGAGGGAGTGCCGCACTGTCAGAGGGTCAGTACTGAGGGAGTGCCGCACTGTCAGAGGGTCAGTACTGAGGGACTGCCGCACTGTTGGGCATTGGAGGTCCCACGGTGCTATTTGAAGATGAGCAGGGGAGTTCTTTCATTTTTCCCTGTCTCGACATCACAAGAAGATAGATTCTCTGGTTGTTCTCACATTGCTTTGTGTGGGATCTTGCCGTGTGCAGGTGATTTTGCTTTTTGCACTTCCTGCAGTGACTGCAGTTCGAGAGAACCTCAGTGCCTGTGAAGTGCTTCCAGATGCCCTGAGGCAGAGGCTAGTGTTTCCTTTTTCAGATGACTGCTTAATCTGCCAGGTCATGCAGGGCTAGATCTTCGGGGACAAGGTTTGTCAGTTTACCATTTACCAGACTTCAGCTAAAACAGGGCAATCACTGCCATTCCCCTGGCTTCGAACAACTGCAACCCTCGAGAAACGTGGAACATCAACCCCGGGGCGAAAATGGGGCTTTTTAACCCCTCAACCCTCGGTACACAATGACAATGAGTTGCCCCTCTCTCCCCATCTCTTTGAGAATGTATTGAGAGCGAGAGACATTCACTGCAGCAAAAGCATTAACTGAAAGCTCTGTCAGGAAGAATAAACTTCAATCCTTCCTTCAGGCAATAAGAGTGTTGACAAAAGGCCCCTGGGGCAATTGGCTGATTTAGGGAATGGGAGAATCTACATTTCAGTCTGTATTTTCTCCCGGCGCACTGGGATTTCCAGACAATTTTTCATTTCCAGCTGATTCTTTCCGATGAGCCGGTGATTTAAATCCCATTCTAAAAGCACAGAACTCCCACTTTGCTTTGCCTTGGAGGGACTTGATTCAATTTACTGGTTCATTGAGATTGCTTTAGCTCCTTAAGCGACGGAAAGATCACTAGACTGTGACCAGGACATGAGGAAAGACTCGAATCCTGTCTCTCCTTAATGAATCAAGTTATTCGCATTGAGAACACACACACACAGGTACAGACTTAGGAAGAGACTTTCGTCAATGCCAAGCAAGATAGCACACTTTCGGCAGGAGCAAGATTCCCAGCCAGAAGGAGATGTCTCTCTTAAACGAGAAGGCTGGGGAAGCGGGGGGGGGGGGGGGGGGGTAAGCGATGATTCCTTACCTAAAAGGATGAGAATAACTTCCACACAGGAATTGAACATTGTCCTTCGCTTGCGTGCCTTCACATACACTGTGGATTGTGATGTTGCTGTGGGTTGGGCTGTAGAGTCAGAGAGAGAGAGAGTGAGTGTGTGACCAGCCAGGCAAAACTGACTCTTAAAGCTATCGTGTCCTTCACGAGGCAAATGGAAAACTGCCAATTGACACTCTGCCTGCCTCCACTTGGATCAAACCTTCACTTGTTGCGGGTGTCTCTTGAAGACTCTTGGTTTATCCCGGTTTTCTTTTAAATGCTGAACAACCAAAATTCTTTGACGTACGTCAAATAGTGACACATCCTGTGTCTGGATCATAGCATGTCTCAGTGTTTCATCATGTCCCGCTTATCCAAAGATGGATTGATGTTGATTTGATCTTCATTTCAGCAGTAATGTCACCTTTATCGCTGGACTATTAATCCAGAAACTCAGATAGTGTTCTGGGGAACCGGGTTCGAAACCTGCCCCGGCAGACAGTGGAATTTGAATTCAATCAAAACTATCTGGGATTAAGAATCTACTGATGACCATGAAACCATTGTCGATTGTCGGGAAAACCCATCTGGTTCGCGAATGTCCTTTAGCGAAGGAAATCTGCCGGCCTTACGTGGTCTGGCTTACACGTGACTCCAGAGCCACAGCAATGTGGTTGACTCTCAACAGCCCTCTGAAATGGCCGAACAAGCCAAGGGCAACTATGGATGGGCAATAAATGCAGAGTGGCACTCCCTCAGTACTGACCCTCTGACAGTGCGGCACTCCCTCAGTACTGACCCTCTGACAGTGCGGCACTCCCTCAGTACTGACCCTCTGACAGTGCGGCACTCCCTCAGTACTGACCCTCTGACAGTGCGGCAGTCCCTCAGTACTGACCCTCTGACAGTGCGGCACTCCCTCAGTACTGACCCTCTGACAGTGCGGCACTCCCTCAGTACTGACCCTCTGACAGTGCGGCACTCCCTCAGTACTGACCCTCTGACAGTGTGGCACTCCCTCAGTACTGACCCTATGACAGTGCGGCACTCCCTCAGTACTGACCCTCTGACAGTGCGGCACTCCCTCAGTACTGACCCTCTGACAGTGCGGCACTCCCTCAGTACTGACCCTCTGACAGTGCCGCACTCCCTCAGTACTGACCCTCTAACAGTGCCGCACTCTCTCAGCACTGACCCTCTGACAGTGCGGCACTCCCTCAGTACTGACCCTCTAACAGTGCCGCACTCTCTCAGCACTGACCCTCTGACAGTGCCGCACTCTCTCAGTACTGACCCTCTGACAGTGCGGCACTCTCTCAGTACTATTTCTAAAACCTGGAATTCGAGAGCCAGGGGAACTGGACTGAAGTTAAGTGTAGGTGTAGAGGGGGACATGAGGAAGAGGTTGGTTGGTGCCTGGAATTCACTGTCTGTTGGTGGAGGCAGAGACCCTAAACTCTTTTAACAAGTACCTGGATCTGCTAATCCGCTAATCCCATTTGCAGGAAAATGGGATTGGCCTGGCTTTATTGGTAGATATTGTCTGCGCAGACATGATGGGCCGAATGGCATTTTTTGCACTCTCTGCACCGTAAGTGCTGTAAGCTACAGGGCTATGGGCCGGCGGCAGGATGGTGGGATTAGAAAGGCACCTGTGTGTCCTTGGGCTGGCATGCCACAAGATGGGCCGAATGGCCTCATTTCGTGCTGTAACGTTTCTGTGGAACCAATGGCTGGGAAGGCCTTTGAGACTGATACTCATGAAAGGTGCTATGTAAATGCAAGTCTTGATTTTGGACTTGCTCTGCCGCCTTCAAAGATGCCATCATCTCCTGGGGGTTGAAGTGTGGTTTAGAAATGAAGTATTCTCCCCCGCCGCCTCAGCACATTCCCAAAGTGTGACACCCTTTGTTTTCTCACAGGTTGGGCCCAATAACCCAGCTGATCTTTGTGCAAGACGTATGTGACTCGTGGGCCCCCTCTGGTGGAGGCTTACACACAGGCTGCACACCACAAACAAGGCAGATGGCTTCTCACCCGGCTGGGTGCATGGCTCAGAATGACACATTGCTGCATCCCTGCGGGGCAGTTCAGACAATGAGACTAACTCTGTGTCTGAGGGTTGAATATTCTGTTGAAGAGCGGCGACTGGGCAATGTACCGATTTCCATAGAACCAGAGAAAGGAGGCAATTTGGCCCATCTTGTCCATACCATCAACACCTCTGGGACAAGGTATATATGATGTGGAGATGCCGGCGTTGGACTGGGGTGAAGACAGTAAGAAGTCTCACAACACCAGGTTAAAGTCCAACAGGTTTATTTGGTAGCAAAAGCCACGAGCTTTCGGGAACAGGCTGTCCCTTGCTGTACACATTGACTGTACCTTTAAGACTTGATTAGCTGTAAAGGCTCACATTCCAATCATTATTCATGTAAATTGAGTTTCTGTCTTTGTGCCTTGTTTGTAATCAGAACACCCACCCACCTGAAGAAGGGGCAGTGCTCCGAAAGCTCGTGGCTTTTGCTACCAAATAAACCTGTTGGACTTTAACCTGGTGTTGTGAGACTTCTTCCAAGGTATATAGACAGGGGAAATGGTGTTCAAAGAGGTGGATGTTTGTATGCACATATCTAATTTCGAGGCTAATGTCATAGTCAGAGAGGTTTACAGCATGGAAACAGGCCCTTCGGCCCAACTTGTCCATGCCACCCTTTTTTTTTACCATTGAGCTGGTCCCAATTGCCTGCGTTTGGCCCATATCCCTCAATACCCATCTTACCCATGTAACTGTCTAAATGCTTTTTAAAAGACAAAATTGTACCCGCCTCTACTACTACCTCTGGCAGCTTGTTCCAGACACTCACCACCCTCTGTGTGAAAAAATTGCCCCTCTGGACTCTTTTGTATCTCTCCCCTCTCACCTTAAACCTATGCCCTCTAGTTTTAGACTCCCCTACCTTTGGGAAAAGATATTGACTATCGAGCTGATCTATGCCCCTCATTATTTTATAGACCTCTATAAGATCAACCCTCAGCCTCCTACGCTCCAGAGAAAAAAGTCCCAGTCTATCCAGCCTCTCCGTATAACTCAAACCATCAAGTCCCGATAGCATCCCAGTAAATCTTTTCTGCACTCTTTCTAGTTTAATAATATCCTTTCTATAATAGGGTGACCAGAACTGTGCACAGCATTCCAAGTGTGGCCTTACCAATGTCTTGTGCATCTTCAACAAGACGTCCCAACTCCTGTATTCAATGTTCTGACCAATGAAACCAAGCATGTTGAAGCCTTCTTCACCACTCAGTCCACCTGTGACTCCAATTTCAAGGAGCTATGAACATGTACCCCAAGGTCTCTTTGTTCTGTAACTCTCCCCAACGCCCTACCATTAACTGAATAAGTCCTGCCCTGTGGCTGTTTGCAAACTATTTCCAAGCAATTGAATGTGAGAAAAATGAGAACCCCTCGATTGGGTGTTTCAGGATCACAAGGATGTTTATGTTTATTTATTAGTGTCACAAGTAGGCTTACATTAACGCTGCAATGAAGTTACTGTGAAATTCCCCGAGTCGCCACACTCCGGCGCCTGTTCGGGTACACTGAGGGGGAATTTAGCACGGCCGATGCAACAAACCGCACGTTTTTCGGACTGTGGGAGGAAACCGGAGCACCCGGAGGAAACCCACCCAGACACGGGGAGAACATGCAGACTCCACACAGACAATGACCCAAGCCGGGAATTGAACCTGGCTCCCTAGTGCTGTGAGGCAGCAGTGCTAACCACTGTGCCCCAAGCATAATAATAACAGCATAAGGTTTTATTCATGCAGGATAAATGCTTCTATCTGAGAGATGAGAGAGTTTAGACAAGCCAGACAGGGTAACAAGGTGACTTCTTTCTGGTGGCCTTTTGCCATCAATGCCAATGATGGTTTTCCCTTGTCGATGGAAGTCATGATGTGGAGATGCCGGCGTTGGACTGGGGTGAACACAGTAAGAAGTCTCACAACACCAGGTTAAAGTCCAACAGCTTTATTTGGTAGCAAAAGCCACCAGCTTTCGGAACAGGCTGTCCCTTGCTGTACACACTGTCTGTACCTTTAAGACTTGATTAGCTGTAAAGGCTCACATTCCAATCGTTATTCATGTAAATTGAGTTTGTGTCTTTGTGCCTTGTTTGTAATCAGAACACCCACCCACCTGACGAAGGGACAGCCTGTTCCGAAAGCTCGTGGCTTTTGCCACCAAATAAATCTGTTGGACTTTAACCTGGTGTTGTGAGACTTCTTCCAAGGTATATAGACAGGGGAAATCGTGTTCAAAGAGGTGGATGTTTGTATGCACATATCTAATTTTGAAGCTAATGTCATCGTCAGAGAGGTTGACAGCATGGAAACAGGCCCTTCGGCCCAACTTGTCCATGCCGCCCTTTCTTTTTACCATTGAGCTGGTCCCAATTGCCTGCGTTTGGCCCATATCCCTCAATACCCATCTTACCCATGTAACTGTCTAAATGCTTTTTAAAAGACAAAATTGTACCCGCCTCTACTACTACCTCTGGCAGCTTGTTCCAGACACTCACCACCCTCTGTGTGAACAAATTGTCCCTCTGGACACTTTTCTATCTCTCCCCTCTCATCTTAAACCTATACCCTCTAGTTTTAGACTCCCCTACCTTTGGGAAAAGATATTGACTATCTAGCTGATCTATGCCCCTCATTATTTTATAGACCTCTATAAGATCAAACCTCAGCCTTCTACGCTCCAGAGAAAAAAGTCACAGTCTATCCAGCCTCTCCTTATAACTCAAACCATCAAGTCCCGGTCGCATCCCAGTAAATCTTTTCTGCACTCTTTCTAGTTTAATAATATCCTTTCTATAATAGGGTGACCAGAACTGTGCACAGCATTCCAAGTGTGGCCTTACCAATGTCTTCTACATCTTCAACAAGACGTCCCAACTCCTGTATTCAATGTTCTGACCAATGAAACCAAGCATGTTGAATGCCTTCTTCTCCACTCTGTCCACCTGTGACTCCACTTTCAAGGAGCTATGAACATGTACCCCTTGATCTCTTCGTTCTGTAACTCTCCCCAACGCCCTACCATTAACTGAATAAGTCCTGCCCTGTGGCTGTTTGCAAACTATTTCCAAGCAATTGAATGTGAGAAAAATCAGAACCCCCCCCTTGGGTGTTTCAGGATCACAAGGATGTTTATGTTTATTTATTAGCGTCACAAGTAGGCTTACGTTAACGCTGCAATGAAGTTACTGTGAAATTTCCCTAGTCGCCACACTCCAGCGCCTGTTCGGGTACACTGAGGGAGAGTTTAGCGTGGCCAATCCACCTAACCAGCACTTCTTTCGGACGGTGGGAGGAAACCGGAGCACCCGGAGGAAACCCACGCAGGCATGGGGAGAACGTGCAGACTCCACACAGACAGTCAGCCAAGCCAAGAATCGAACCTAGGTCCCCGGATGTCACTGAATGAGCTGTCTGTAGTTTCCTCCCTGCTTGGATGTCGGAAACACAGCAGCTGAACTGTACACAGAAAGATGCCACAACAGCAATGAGATCATTATCTGCTTATCTGTTTCTCAGGGATATACACTGACCCGAGGACATGGGATAACTCAGCAACTCTGTGACCCTGCCACTTGGTCTGTTACACTAACCCCAGCGCTACGGCAGATGAGGCCTCGGTTTACTGCCTTATCCAAAAGGTGGCACTGCCAATACAGCAGCACTCCCTCGGTAATGCCTGTACAGCACTTGTAGCACCAGCGTGGGTTCTGTCTTTGCTTTCTCAGATGGAGGACTATTCAGGGTTTAATTGAATTTATTACCAGCCGCTGCTGGAATGGGATTTGAACCCATGTCCCCAGAGATTAGCCTGGGCCTCTGGGTTACTGATCCAGTGATGTTACCACTGTGTCACCGTCTGACCCAATCAGCCTGGGAGATCTGTCCTCAAAATCCGGGACACATTCGCTGAAGATGAGAGATGATTATTGAGCCCCTGTCCCATTGGGAATGATCCCTCTGAACTTTACCCCTCCGCTGTTAAGTTTACCGTTAAGTACCAATAAAGAAATGAGTTTGTATTCATATTGATCACATTTGAAAGAAAATATTGTCAGTGAGGGGAAAGGGCTGAGGGATCTTTCATCTCCCTGTAAAGATCTGAAAAGGAATTCAGTCACACGGGGGTCACTCAGCTCCCCATGCCTCTTTGACAGAACCATCTCGGTCTACCTGACTTTTCCTCATGCTCCAGCTAATTACCCCGCTCCAAGTATTGGTCCAGTTCCCTTTCGGAAGTTCCTGTTCAATTTACTTCCACCAACCTCCATATTCTTCAGAGGGATATGGTACCCGGAAGGGTAGGGGTTTTTAGTTCAGTTGGGCAGCATGGTCAGTGCAGGCTTGGAGGGCCGAAGGGCCTGTTCCTGTGCTGTAATTTTCTTTGTTCTTTGTTTGTATCACAACAAACTCACTGAGCGCGATCTTACCGGCCTGTGTGTTCCTTGATTCCTCAGTTGCTGGATCTTGCAATATCGATTTATGGCTGTCACAAGTAGGCTTACATTAACACTGCAATGAAGTTACTGTGAAAATCCCCGAGTCACCACACTCCGGCGCTTGTTCGGGTACACTGAGGGGGAATTTAGCACGGCCGATGCAACTAATCGGCACGTCTTTCGGACTGTGGGAGGAAACCGGAGCGCCCGGAGGAAACCCACCCAGACACGGGGAGAACATGCAGACTCCACACAGACAATGACCCAAGCCGGGAATCGAACCTGGCTCCCTAGCGCTGTGAGGCAGCAGTGCTAACCACTGTGCCCCTAGCATAATAATAACAGCATAAGGTTTTATTCATGCATGATAAATGCTTCTATCTGAGAGATGAGAGAGTTTAGACAAGCCAGACAGGGTAACAAGGTGACTTCTTTCTGGTGGCATTTTGCCATCAATGCCAATGATGGTTTTCCCTTGTCGATGATAGTCATGATGTGGAGATGTCGGCGTTGGACTGGGGTGAACACAGTAAGAAGTCTCACAACACCAGGTTAAAGTCCAACAGGTTTATTTGTTAGCAAATACCATATGTCTGTGTGGATATGCTCAATCCTCTTGGAGACCCTCTCCACTTGGAGCCGGCATTTTGCGGTGTCGATGGGAGTCATGATGCGGAGATGCCGGCGTTGGACTGGGGTGAACACAGTAAAAAGTCTCACAACACCAGGTTAAAGTCCAACAGGTTTATTTGGTAGCAAAAGCCACGAGCTTTCGGAACAGGCTGTCCCTTGCTGTACACATTGTCTGTACCTTTAAGACTTGATTAGCTGTAAAGGCTCACATTCCAATCATTATTCATGTAAATTGAGTTTCTGTCTTTGTGCCTTGTTTGTAATCAGAACACCCACCCACCTGACGAAGGGACAGCCTGTTCCGAAAGCTCGTGGCTTTTGCTACCAAATAAACCTGTTGGACTTTAACCTGGTGTTGTGAGACTTCTTCCAAGGTATATAGGCAGGGGATATGGTGTTCAAAGAGGTGGATGCTGCATGCACATATCTAATTTCGAGGCTAATGTCATAGTCAGAGAGGTTTACAGCATGGAAACAGGCCCTTCGGCCCAACTTGTCCATGCCGCCCTTTTTTTTTAACATTGAGCTGGTCCCAATTGCCTGCGTTTGGCCCATATCCCTCAATACCCATCTTACCCATGTAACTGTCTAAATGCTTTTTAAAAGACAAAATTGTACCCGCCTCTACAACTGCCTCTGGCAGCTTGTTCCAGACACTCACCACCCTCTGTGTGAAAAAATTGCCCCCCTGGACCCTTTTGTATCTCTCCCCTCTCATCTTAAACCTATACCCTCTAGTTGTAGACTCCCCTACCTTTGGGAAAAGATATTGACTCTCTAGCTGATCTATGCCCCTCATTATTTTATAGACCTATATAAGATCACCCCTCAGCCTCCTACGCTCCAGAGGAAAAAGTCCCAGTCGATCCAGCCTCTCCTTATAACTCAAACCATCAAGTCCCGGTAGCATCCCAGTAAATCTTTTCTGCACTCTTTCTAGTTGAATAATATCCTTTCTATAATAGGGTGACCAGAACTGTGCACAGCATTCCAAGTGTGGCCTTACCAATGTCTTGTACATCTTCAACAAGACGTCCCAACTCCTGTATTCGATGTTCTGACCAATGAAACCAAGCATGTTGAATGCCTACTTCACCACTCTGTCCACCTGTGAATCCACTTTCAAGGAGCTATGAACATGTAGCCCAAGGTCTCTTTGTTCTGTAACTTTCCCCAACGCCCTACCATTAACTGCATAAGTCCTGCCCTGTGGGTGTTTGCAAACTATTTCCAAGCAATTGAATGTGAGAAAAATCGGAACCCCTCGATTGTGTGTTTCAGAATCACAAGGATGTTTATGTTTATTTATTAGTGTCACAAGTAGGCTTACATTAACGCAGCAATGAAGTTACTGTGAAATTCCCCTAGTCGCCACACTCCAGCGCCTATTCGGGTACACTGAGGGAGAGTTTAGCCTGGCCAATCCACCTAACCAGCACTACTTTCGGACAGTGGGAGGAAACCGGAGCACCTGGAGGAAACCCAAGCAGACATGGGGAAAATGTGCAGACTCCACACAGAGAGTCACCCAAGCCAAGAATCGAACCTAGGTCCCCGGATGTCACTGAATGAGCTGTCTGTAGTTTCCTCCCTGCTTGGATGTCAGAAACACAGCAGCTGAACTGTCCACAGCAAGATGCCACAACAGCAATGAGATCATTATCGGCTTATCTGTTTCTCAGGGATATACACTGACCCGAGGACATGGGATAACTCAGCAACTCTGTGACCCTGCCACTTGGTCTGTTACACTAACCCCAGCGCTACGGCAGATGAGGCCTCGGTTTACTGCCTTATCCAAAAGGTGGCACTGGCAATACAGCAGCACTCCCTCGGTAATGCCTGTACAGCACGTGTAGCACCAGCGTGGGTTCTGTCTTTGCTTTCTCAGATGGAGGACTATTCAGGGTTTAATTGAATTTATTACCAGCCGCTGCTGGAATGGGATTTGAACCCATGTCCCCAGAGATTAGCCTGGGCCTCTGGGTTACTGATCCAGTGATGTTACCACTGTGTCACCGTCTGACCCAATCAGCCTGGGAGATCTGTCCTCAAAATCCGGGACACATTCGCTGAAGATGAGAGATGATTATTGAGCCCCTGTCCCATTGGGAATGATCCCTCTGAACTTTACCCCTCCGGTGTTGAGTTTACCGTTAAGTACCAATAAAGAAATGAGTTTGTATTCATATTGATCACATTTGAAAGGAAACATTGTCAGTGAGGGGAAAGGGCTGAGGGATCTTTCATCTCCCTGTAAAGATCTGAAAAGGAATTCAGTCACACGGGGGTCACTCAGCTCCCCATGCCTCTTTGACAGAACCATCTCGGTCTACCTGACTTTTCCTCATGCTCCAGCTAATTACCCCGCTCCAAGTATTGGTCTAGTTCCTTTTCGGAAGTTCCTGTTCAATTTACTTCCACCAACCTCCATATTCTTCAGAGGGATATGGTCCCCGGAAGGGTCGGGGTTTTAGTTCAGTTGGGCAGCATGGTCAGTGCAGGCTTGGAGGGCCGAAGGGCCTGTTCCTGTGCTGTAATTTTCTTTGTTCTTTGTTTGTATCACAACAAACTCACTGAGCGCGATCTTACCGGCCTGTGTGTTCCTTGATTCCTCAGTTGCTGGATCTTGCAATATCTATTCATGAGTGTGACAAGTAGGCTTACATTAACACTGCAATGAAGTTACTGTGAAAATCCCCCAGTCACCAGACTCCGGCGCCTGTTCGGGTACACTGAGGGGGAATTTAGCACGGCCAATCCAACGAACCGGCCAGTCTTTCGGACTGTGGGAGGAAACCGGAGCACCCGGAGGAAACCCACCCAGACACGGGGGGAACATGCAGACTCCACACAGACAATGACCCAAGCCGGGAATCGAACCTGGCTCCATAGCGCTGTGAGGCAGCAGTGCTAACCACTGTGCCCCTAGCATAATAATAACAGCATAAGGTTTTATTCATGCATGATAAATGCTTCTATCTGAGAGATGAGAGAGTTTAGACAAGCCAGACAGGGTAACAAGGTGACTTCTTTCTGGTGGCCTTTTGCCATCAATGCCAATGATGGTTTTCCCTTGTCGATGGTAGTCATGATGTGGAGATGCCGGCGTTGGACTGGGGTGAACACAGAAAGAAGTCTCACAACACCAGGTTAAAGTCCAACAGGTTTATTTGGTAGCAAAAGCCACGAGCTTTCGGAACAGGCTGTCCCTTGCTGTACACATTGTCTGTACCTTTAAGACTTGATTAGCTGTAAAGGCTCACATTCCAATCATTATTCATGTAAATTGAGTTTGTGTCTTTGTGCCTTGTTTGTAATCAGACCACCCACCCACCTGACGAAGGGACAGCCTGTTCCGAAAGCTCGTGGCTTTTGCTACCAAATAAACCTGTTGGACTTTAACCTGGTGTTGTGAGCCTTCTTCCAAGGTATATAGACAGGGGAGATGGTGTTCAAAGAGGTGGATGTTTGTATGCACATATCTAATTTTGAAGCTAATGTCATCGTCAGAGAGGTTTACAGCATGCAAACAGGCCCTTCGGCCCAACTTGTCCATGCCACCCTTTTTTTTTACCATTGAACTGGTCCCAATTGCCTGCGTTTGGCCCATATCCCTCAATACCCATCTTACCCATGTAACTATCTAAATGCTTTTTAAAAGACAAAATTGTACCCGCCTCTACTACTGCCTCTGGCAGCTTGTTTCACTCACCACCCTCTGTGTGAACAAATTGCCTCTCTGGACCCTTTTGTATCTCTCCCCTCTCATCTTAAATCTATACCCTCTAGTTTTAGACTCCCCTACCTTTGGGAAAAGATATTGACTATCTAGCTGATCTATGCCCCTCATTATTTTATAGACCTCGATAAGATCACCCCTCAGCCTCCTACGCTCCAGAGAAAAAAGTCCCAGTCTATCCAGCCTCTCCTTATAACTCAAACCATCAAGTCCCGGTAGCATCCCAGTAAATCTTTTCTGCACTCTTTCTAGTTTAATAATATCCTTTCTATAATAGGGTGACCAGAACTGTGCACAGCATTCCAAGTGTGGCCTTACCAATGTCTTGTACATCTTCAACAAGACGTCCCAACTCCTGTATTCGATGTTCTGACCAATGAAACCAAGCATGTTGAATGCCTACTTCACCACTCTGTCCACCTGTGAATCCACTTTCAAGGAGCTGTGAACATGTACCCTTGATCTCTTTGTTCTGTAACTTTCCCCAACGCCCTACCATTAACTGAATAAGTCCTGCCCTGTGGGTGTTTGCAAACTATTTCCAAGCAATTGAATGTGAGAAAAATCGGAACCCCTCGATTGTGTGTTTCAGAATCACAAGGATGTTTATGTTTATTTATTAGTGTCACAAGTAGGCTTACATTAACGCAGCAATGAAGTTACTGTGGAATTCCCCGAGTCGCCACACTCCAGCGCCTGTTCGGGTACACTGAGGGAGAGTTTAGCATGGCCAATCCACCTAACCAGCACTACTTTCGGACAGTGGGAGGAAACCGGAGCACCTGGAGGAAACCCAAGCAGACATGGGGAAAATGTGCAGACTCCACACAGACAGTCAGCCAAGCCAAGAATCGAACCTAGGTCCCCGGATGTCACTGAATGAGCTGTCTGTAGTTTCCTCCCTGCTTGGATGTCGGAAACACAGCAGCTGAACTGTCCACAGCAAGATGCCACAACAGCAATGAGATCATTATCTGCTTGTCTGTTTCTCAGGGATATACACTGACCCGAGGACATGGGATAACTCAGCAACTCTGTGACCCTGCCACTTGGTCTGTTACACTAACCCCAGCGCTACGGCAGATGAGGCCTCGGTTTACTGCCCTATCCAAAAGGTGGCACTGGCAATACAGCAGCACTCCCTCGGTAATGCCTGTACAGCACTTGTAGCACCAACGTGGGTTCTGTCTTTGCTTTCTCAGATGGAGGACTATTCAGGGTTTAATTGAATTTATTACCAGCCGCTGCTGGAATGGGATTTGAACCCATGTCCCCAGAGATTAGCCTGGGCCTCTGGGTTACTGATCCAGTGATGTTACCACTGTGTCACCGTCTGACCCAATCAGCCTGGGAGATCTGTCCTCAAATTCGCTGAAGATGAGAGATGATTATTGAGCCCCTGTCCCATTGGGAATGATCCCTCTGAACTTTACCCCTCCGCTGTTGAGTTTACCGTTAAGTACCAATAAAGAAATGAGTTTGTATTCATATTGATCACATTTGAAAGGAATCATTGTCAGTGAGGGGAAAGGGCTGAGGGATCTTTCATCTCCCTGTAAAGATCTGAAAAGGAATTCAGTCACACGGGGGTCACTCAGCTCCCCATGCCTCTTTGACAGAACCATCTCGGTCTACCTGACTTTTCCTCATGCTCCAGCTAATTACCCCGCTCCAAGTATTGGTCCAGTTCCTTTTCGGAAGTTCCTGTTCAATTTACTTCCACCAACCTCCATATTCTTCAGAGGGATATGGTCCCCGGAAGGGTAGGGGTTTTTAGTTCAGTTGGGCAGCATGGTCAGTGCAGGCTTGGAGGGCCGAAGGGCCTGTTCCTGTGCTGTAATTTTCTTTGTTCTTTGTTTGTATCACAACAAACTCACTGAGCGCGATCTTACCGGCCTGTGTGTTCCTTGATTCCTCAGTTGCTGGATCTTGCAATATCTATTCATGAGTGTGACAAGTAGGCTTACATTAACACTGCAATGAAGTTACTGTGAAAATCCCCGAGTCACCACACTCCGGCGCCTGTTCGGGTACACTGAGGGGGAATTTAGCACGGCCAATGCAACTAACCGGCACGTCATTCGGACTGTGCGAGGAAACCGGAGCACCCGGAGGAAACCCACCCAGACACGGGGAGAACATGCAGACTCCACACAGACAATGACCCAAGCCGGGAATCGAACCTGGCTCCCTAGCGCTGTGAGGCAGCAGTGCTAACCACTGTGCCCCTAGCATAATAATAACAGCATAAGGTTTTATTCATGCATGATAAATGCTTCTATCTGAGAGATGAGAGAGTTTAGACAAGCCAGACAGGGTAACAAGGTGACTTCTTTCTGGTGGCCTTTTGCCATCAATGCCAATGATGGTTTTCCCTTGTCGATGGTGGTCATGATGTGGAGATGCCGGCGTTGGACTGGGGTGAACACAGTAAGAAGTCTCACAACACCAGGTTAAAGTCCAACAGGTTTATTTGGTAGCAAAAGCCACGAGCTTTCGGAACAGGCTGTCCCTTGCTGTACACATTGTCTGTACCTTTAAGACTTGATTAGCTGTAAAGGCTCACATTCCAATCATTATTCATGTAAATTGAGTTTGTGTCTTTGTGCCTTGTTTGTAATCAGAACACCCACCCACCTGACGAAGGGACAGCCTGTTCCGAAAGCTGGTGGCTTTTGCTACCAAATAAACCAGTTGGACTTTAACCTGGTGTTGTGAGACTTCTTCCAAGGTATATAGACAGGGGAAATGGTGTTCAAAGAGGTGGATGTTTGCATGCACATAACTAATTTCGCGGCTAATGTCATAGTCAGAGAGGTTTACAGCATGGAAACAGGCCCTTCGGCCCAACTTGTCCATGCCGCCCTTTTTTTTAACCATTGAGCTGGTCCCAATTGCCTGCGTTTGGCCCATATCCCTCAATACCCATCTTACCCATGTAACTGTCTAAATGCTTTTTAAAAGACAAAATTGTACCCGCCTCTACAACTGCCTCTGGCAGCTTGTTCCAGACACTCACCACGCTCTGTGTGAAAAAATTGACCTTCTCGATCCTTTTGTATCTCTCCCCTCTCATCTTAAACCTCTCCCCTCTAGTTTTAGACTCCCCTACCTTTGGGAAAAGATATTGACTAGCTGATCTATGCCCCTCATTATTTTATAGACCTCGAGAAGATCACCCCTCAGCCTCCTACGCTCCAGAGAAGAATGTCCCAGTCTATCCAGCCTCTCCTTATAACTCAAACCATCAAGTCCCGGTAGCATCCCAGTAAATCTTTTCTGCACTCTTTCTAGTTGAATAATATCCTTTCTATAATAGGGTGACCAGAACTGTGCACAGCATTCCAAGTGTGGCCTTACCAATGTCTTGTACATCTTCAACAAGACGTCCCAACCCCTGTACTCAATGTTCTGACCAATGAAACCAAGCATGTTGAATGCCTTCTTCACCACTCTGTCCACCTGTGACAACAATTTCAAGGAGCTATGAACATGTACCCCTTGATGTCTTTGTTCTGTAACTCTCCCCAACGCCCTACCATTAACTGAATAAGTCCTGCCCTGTGGGTGTTTGCAAACTATTTCCAAGCAATTGAATGTGAGAAAAATCAGAACCCCTCGATTGGTTGTTTCAGGATCACAAGGATGTTTATGTTTATTTATTAGTGTCACAAGTAGGCTTACGTTAACGCTGCAATGAAGTTACTGTGAAATTCCCCTAGTCGCCACACTCCGGCGCCTGTTCGGGTACACTGAGGGAGAGTTTAGCGTGGCCAATCCACCTAACCAGCACTTCTTTCGGACGGTGGGAGGAAACCGCAGCACCCGGAGAAAACACACGCAGGCATGGGGAGAACGTGCAGACTCCACACAGACAGTCACCCAAGCCAAGAATCGAACCTAGGTCCCCGGATGTCACTGAATGAGCTGTCTGTAGTTTCCTCCCTGCTTGGATGTCGGAAACACAGCAGCTGAACTGTACACAGCAAGATGCCACAACAGCAATGAGATCATTATCTGCTTATCTGTTTCTCAGGGATATACACTGACCCGAGGACATGGGATAACTCAGCAACTCTGTGACCCTGCCACTTGGTCTGTTACACTAACCCCAGCGCTACGGCAGATGAGGCTTCGGTTTACTGCCTTATCCAAAAGGTGGCACTGGCAATACAGCAGCACTCCCTCGGTAATGCCTGTACAGCACTTGTAGCACCAGCGTGGGTTCTGTCTTTGCTTTCTCAGATGGAGGACTATTCAGGGTTTAATTGAATTTATTACCAGCCGCTGCTGGAATGGGATTTGAACCCATGTCCCCAGAGATTAGCCTGGGCCTCTGGGTTACTGATCCAGTGATGTTACCACTGTGTCACCGTCTGACCCAATCAGCCTGGGAGATCTGTCCTCAAATTCGCTGAAGATGAGAGATGATTATTGAGCCCCTGTCCCATTGGGAATGATCCCTCTGAACTTTACCCCTCCGCTGTTAGGTTTACCGTTAAGTACCAATAAAGAAATGAGTTTGTGTTCATATTGACCACATTTGAAAGGAAACATTGTCAGTGAGGCGAAAGGGCTGAGGGATCTTTCATCTCCCTGTAAAGATCTGAAAAGGAATTCAGTCACACGGGGGTCACTCAGCTCCCCATGCCTCTTTGACAGAACCATCTCGGTCTACCTGACTTTTCCTCATGCTCCAGCTAATTACCCCGCTCCAAGTATTGGTCCAGTTCCCTTTCGGAAGTTCCTGTTCAATTTACTTCCACCAACCTCCATATTCTTCAGAGGGATATGGTACCCGGAAGTGTAGGGGTTTTCAGTTCAGTCGGGCAGCATGGTCAGTGCAGGCTTGGAGGGCCGAAGGGCCTGTTCCTGTGCTGTAATTTTCTTTGTTCTTTGTTTGTATCACAACAAACTCACTGAGCGCGATCTTACCGGCCTGTGTGTTCCTTGATTCCTCAGTTGCTGGATCTTGCAATATCTATTCATGAGTGTCACAAGGAGGCTTACATTAACACTGCAATGAAGTTACTGTGAAAATCCCCGAGTCACCACACTCCGGCGCCTGTTCGGGTACACTGAGGGGGAATTTAGCACGGCCGATGCAACCAACCGGCACGTCTTTCGGACTGTGGGAGGAAACCGGAGCACCCAGAAGAAACCCACCCAGACACGGGGAGAACATGCAGACTCCACACAGACAATGACCCAAGCCGGGAATTGAACCTGGCTCCCTAGCGCTGTGAGGCAGCAGTGCTAACCACTGTGCCCCTAGCATAATAATAACAGCATAAGGTTTTATTCATGCAGGATAAATGCTTCTATCTGAGAGATGAGAGAGTTTAGACAAGCCAGACAGGGTAACAAGGTGACTTTTTCTGGTGGCCTTTTGCCATCAATGCCAATGATGGTTTTCCCTTGTCGATGGTAGTCATGATGTGGAGATGCCGGCGTTGGACTGGGGTGAACACAGGAAGAAGTCTCACAACACCAGGTTAAAGTCCAACACGTTTATTTGGTAGCAAAAGCCACGAGCTTTCGGAACAGGCTGTCCCTTGCTGTACACATTGACTGTACCTTTAAGACTTGATTAGCTGTAAAGGCTCACATTCCAATCATTATTCATGTAAATTGAGTTTGTGTCTTTGTGCCTTGTTTGTGATCAGAACACCCACCCACCTGACGAAGGGACAGCCTGTTCCGAAAGCTCATGGCTTTTGCCACCAAATAAACCTGTTGGACTTTAACCTGGTGTTGTGAGACTTCTTCCAAGGTATACAGACAGGGGAAATGGTGTTCAAAGAGGTGGATGTTTGTATGCACATGTCTAATTTCGAGGCTAATGTCATAGTCAGAGAGGTTTACAGCATGGAAACAGGCCCTTCGGCCCACCTTGTCCATGCCGCCCTTTTTTTTTACCATTGAGCTGGTCCCAATTGCCTGCGTTTGGCCCATATCCCTCAATACCCATCTTACCCATGTAACTGTCTAAATGCTTTTTAAAAGACAAAATTGTACCCGCCTCTACTACTGCCTCTGGCAGCTTGTTCCAGACACTCACCACCCTCTGTGTGAAACAATTGCCCCCCTGGACCCTTTTGTATCTCTCCCCTCTCATCTTAAACCTATACCCTCTAGTTTTAGAATCCCCTACCTTTGGGAAAAGCTATTGACGATCTAGCTGATCTATGCCCCTCATTATTTTATAGACCTCTATAAGATCACCCCTCAGCCTCCTACGCTTAAGAGAAAAAAGTCCCAGTCTATCCAGCCTCTCCTTATAACTCAAACCATCAAGTCCCAGTAGCATCCCAGTAAATCTTTCTGCACTCTTTCTAGTTTAATAATATCCTTTCTATAATAGGGTGACCAGAACTGTGCACAGCATTCCAAGTGTGGCCTTACCAATGTCTTCTACATCTTCAACAAGACGTCCCAACTCCTGTATTCAATGTTCTGACCAATGAAAGCAAGCATGCTGAATGCCTTCTTCTCCACTCTGTCCACCTGTGACTCCACTTTCAAGGAGATGTGAACATGTACCCCTTGATGTCTTTGTTCTGTAACTCTCCCCAACGCCCTACCATTAACTGAATAAGTCCTGCCCTGTGGGTGTTTGCAAACTATTTCCAAGCAATTGAATGTGAGAAAAAACAGAACCCCCCCCCTTGGGTGTTTCAGGATCACAAGGATGTTTATGTTTATTTATTAGTGTCACAAGTAGGCTTACATTAACGCTGCAATGAAGTTACTGTGAAATTCCCCTCGTCGCCACACTCCAGCACCAGTTCGGGTACTCTGAGGGAGAGTTTAGCGTGGCCAATCCACCTAACCAGCACTTCATTCAGACGGTGGGAGGAAACCGGAGCACCCGGAGGAAACCCACGCAGACATGGGGAGAACGTGCAGACTCCACACAGACAGTCACCCAAGCCAAGAATCGAACCTAGGTCCCCGGATGTCACTGAATGCGCTGTCTGTAGTTTCCTCCCTGCTTGGATGTCGGAAACACAGCAGCTGAACTGTACACAGCAAGATGCCACAACAGCAATGAGATCATTATCTGCTTATCTGTTTCTCAGGGATATACACTGACCCGAGGACATGGGATAACTCAGCAACTCTGTGACCCTGCCACTTGGTCTGTTACACTAACCCCAGCGCTACGGCAGATGAGGCCTCGGTTTACTGCCTTATCCAAAAGGTGGCACTGGCAATACAGCAGCACTCCCTCGGTAATGCCTGTACAGCACTTGTAGCACCAGCGTGGGTTCTGTCTTTGCTTTCTCAGATGGAGGACTATTCAGGGTTTAATTGAATTTATTACCAGCCGCTGCTGGAATGGGATTTGAACCCATGTCCCCAGAGATTAGCCTGGGCCTCTGGGTTACTGATCCAGTGATGTTACCACTGTGTCACCGTCTGACCCAATCAGCCTGGGAGATCTGTCCTCAAAATGCAGGACACATTCGCTGGAGATGAGAGATGATTATTGAGCCCCTGTCCCATTGGGAATGATCCCTCTGAACTTTACCCCTCCGCTGTTAAGTTTACCGTTAAGTACCAATAAAGAAATGAGTTTGTATTCATATTGATCACATTTGAAAGGAAACATTGTCAGTGAGGGGAAAGGGCTGAGGGATCTTTCATCTCCCTGTAAAGATCTGAAAAGGAATTCAGTCACACGGGGGTCACTCAGCTCCCCATGCCTCTTTGACAGAACCATCTCGGTCTACCTGACTTTTCCTCATGCTCCAGCTAATTACCCCGCTCCAAGTATTGGTCCAGTTCCCTTTCGGAAGTTCCTGTTCAATTTACTTCCACCAACCTCCATATTCTTCAGAGGGATATGGTCCCCGGAAGGGTCGGGGTTTTAGTTCAGTTGGGCAGCATGGTCAGTGCAGGCTTGGAGGGCCGAAGGGCCTGTTCCTGTGCTGTAATTTTCTTTGTTCTTTGTTTGTATCACAACAAACTCACTGAGCGCGATCTTACCGGCCTGTGTGTTCCTTGATTCCTCAGTTGCTGGATCTTGCAATATCTATTCATGAGTGTCACAAGTAGGCTTACATTAACACTGCAATGAAGTTGCTGTGAAAATCCCCGAGTCACCACACTCCGGCGCCTGTTCGGGTACACTGAGGGTGAATTTAGCACGGCCGATGCAACTAACCGGCACGTCTTTCGGACTGTGGGAGGAAACCGGAGCACCCGGAGGAAACCCACCCAGACACGGGGAGAACATGCAGACTCCACACAGACAATGACCCAAGCCGGGAATCGAACCTGGCTCCCTAGCGCTGTGAGGCAGCAGTGCTAACCACTGTGCCCCTGGCATAATAATAACAGCATAAGGTTTTATTCATGCAGGATAAATGCTTCTATTTGACAGATGAGAGAGTTTAGACAAGCCAGACAGGGTAACAAGGTGACTTCTTTCTGGTGGCGTTTTGCCATCAATGCCAATGATGGTTTTCCCTTGTCGATGGTAGTCATGATGTGGAGATGCCGGCGTTGGACTGGGGTGAACACAGGAAGAAGTCTCACAACACCAGGTTAAAGTCCAACACGTTTATTTGGTAGCAAAAGCCACGAGCTTTCGGAACAGGCTGTCCCTTGCTGTACACATTGACTGTACCTTTAAGACTTGATTAGCTGTAAAGGCTCACATTCCAATCATTATTCATGTAAATTGAGTTTGTGTCTTTGTGCCTTGTTTGTGATCAGAACACCCACCCACCTGACGAAGGGACAGCCTGTTCCGAAAGCTCATGGCTTTTGCCACCAAATAAACCTGTTGGACTTTAACCTGGTGTTGTGAGCCTTCTTCCAAGGTATATAGACAGGGGAAATGGTGTTCAAAGAGGTGGATGTTTGTATGCACATATCTAATTTCGAGGCTAATGTCATAGTCAGAGAGGTTTACAGCATGGAAACAGGCCCTTCGGCCCAACTTGTCCATGCCGCCCTTTTTTTTTACCATTGAGCTGGTCCCAATTGCCTGCGTTTGGTCCATATCCCTCAATACCCATCTTACCCATGTAACTGTCTAAATGCTTTTTAAAAGACAAAATTGTACCCGCCTCTACTACTACCTCTGGCAGCTTGTTCCAGACACTCACCACCCTCTGTGTGACCAAATTGCCCCTCTGGACCCTTTTGTATCTCTCCCCTCTCATCTTAAACCTATACCCTTTAGTTTTAGACTCCCCTACCTTTGGGAAAAGATATTGACTATCTAGCTGATCTCTGCCCCTCATTATTTTATAGACCTCGATAAGATCTCCCCTCAGCCTCCTACGCTCCAGAGAAAAAAGTCCCAGTCTATCCAGCCTCTCCTTATAACTCAAACCATCAAGTCCCGGTAGCATCCCTGTAAATCTTTTCTGCACTCTTTCTAGTTTAATAATATCCTTTTTATAATAGGGTGACCAGAACAGTGCACAGCATTCCAAGTGTGGCCTTACCAATGTCTTGTACATCTTCAACAAGACGTCCCAACTCCTGTATTCAATCTTCTGACCAGTGAAACCAAGCATGTTGAATGCCTTCTTCACCACTCTCTCCACCTGTGACTCCACTTTCCAGGAGCTATGAACATGTACCCCATGATCTCTTTGTTCTGTAACTCTCCCCAACGCCCTACCATTAACTGAATAAGTCCTGCCCTGTGGGTGTTTGCAAACTATTTCCAAGCAATTGAATGTGAGAAAAATCAGAACCCCTCGATTGGGTGTTTCAGAATCACAAGGATGTTTATGTTTATTTATTAGTGTCACAAGTAGGCTTACATTAACGCTGCAATGAAGTTACTGTGAAATTCCCCTCGTCGCCACACTCCGGCGCCTGTTCGGGTACACTGAGGGAGAGTTTAGCGTGGCCAATCCACCTAACCAGCACTTCTTTCGGACGGTGGGAGGAAACCGGAGTACCCGGAGGAAACCCACGCAGGCATGGGGAGAACGTGCAGACTCCACACAGATAGTCAGCCAAGCCAAGAATCGAACCTAGGTCCCCGGATGTCACTGAATGAGCTGTCTGTAGTTTCCTCCCTGCTTGGATGTCGGAAGCACAGCAGCTGAACTCTACACAGCAAGATGCCACAACAGCAATGAGATCATTATCTGCTTACCTGTTTCTCAGGGATATACACTGACCCGAGGACATGGGATAACTCAGCAACTCTGTGACCCTGCCACTTGGTCTGTTACACTAACCCCAGCGCTACGGCAGATGAGGCCTCGGTTTACTGCCTTAGCCAAAAGGTGGCACTGGCAATACAGCAGCACTCCCTCGGTAATGCCTGTACAGCACTTGTAGCACCAGCGTGGGTTCTGTCTTTGCTTTCTCAGATGGAGGACTATTCAGGGTTTAATTGAATTTATTACCAGCCGCTGCTGGAATGGGATTTGAACCCATGTCCCCAGAGATTAGCCTGGGCCTCTGGGTTACTGATCCAGTGATGTTACCACTGTGTCACCGTCTGACCCAATCAGCCTGGGAGATCTGTCCTCAAAATCCGGGACACATTCGCGGAAGATGAGAGATGATTATTGAGCCCCTGTCCCATTGGGAATGATCCCTCTGAACTTTACCCCTCCGGTGTTAAGTTTACCGTTAAGTATCAATAAAGAAATGAGTTTGTGTTCATATTGATCACATTTGAAAGGAAACATTGTCAGTGAGGGGAAAGGGCTGAGGGATCTTTCATCTCCCTGTAAAGATCTGAAAAGGAATTCAGTCACACGGGGGTCACTCAGCTCCCCATGCCTCTTTGACAGAACCATCTCGGTCTACCTGACTTTTCTTCATGCTCCAGCTAATTACCCCGCTCCAAGTATTGGTCCAGTTCCCTTTCGGAAGTTCCTGTTCAAATTACTTTCACCAACCTCCATATTCTTCAGAGGGATATGGTCCCCGGAAGGGTAGGGGTTTTTAGTTCAGTTGGGCAGCATGGTCAGTGCAGGCTTGGAGGGCCGAAGGGCCTGTTCCTGTGCTGTAATTTTCTTTGTTCTTTGTTTGTATCACAACAAACTCACTGAGCGCGATCTTACCGGCCTGTGTGTTCCTTGATTCCTCAGTTGCTGGATCTTGCAATATCGATTTATGAGTGTCACAAGTAGGCTTACATTAACACTGCAATGAAGTTACTGTGAAAATCCCCCAGTCACCACACTCCGGCGCCTGTTCGGGTACACTGAGGGGGAATTTAGCACGGCCAATGCAACTAACCGGCACGTCTTTCGGACTGTGGGAGGAAACCGGAGCGCCCGGAGGAAACCCACCCAGACACGGGGAGAACATGCAGACTCCACACAGACAATGACCCAAGCCGGGAATCGAACCTGGCTCCCTAGCGCTGTGAGGCAGCAGTGCTAACCACTGTGCGCCTAGCATAATAATAACAGCATAAGGTTTTATTCATGCATGATAAATGCTTCTATCTGAGAGATGAGAGAGTTTAGACAAGCCAGACAGGGTAACAAGGTGACTTCTTTCTGGTGGCCTTTTGCCATCAATGCCAATGATGGTTTTCCCTTGTCGATGGAAGTCATGATGTGGAGATGCCGGCGATGGACTGGGGTGAACACAGTAAGAAGTCTCACAACACCAGGTTTAAGTCCAACAGGTTTATTTGGTAGCAAAAGCCACGAGCTTTCGGAACAGGCTGTCCCTTGCTGTACACATTGACTGTACCTTTAAGACTTGATTAGCTGTAAAGGCTCACATTCCAATCATTATTCATGTAAATTGAGTTTGTGTCTTTGTGCCTTGTTTGTAATCAGAACACCCACCCACCTGACGAAGGGACAGCCTGTTCCGAAAGCTCGTGGCTTTTGCTACCAAATAAACCTGTTGGACTTTAACCAGGTGTTGTGAGACTTCTTCCAAGGTATATAGACAGGGGAAATGGTGTTCAAAGAGGTGGATGCTGTATGCACATATCTAATTTCGAGGCTAATGTCATCGTCAGAGAGGTTTACAGCATGGAAACAGGCCCTTCGGCCCAACTTGTCCATGCCGCCCTTTTTTTTACCATTGAACTGGTCCCAATTGCCTGCGTTTGGCCCATATCCCTCAATACCCATCTTACCCATGTAACTGTCTAAATGCTTTTTAAAAGACAAAATTGTACCCGCCTCTACTACTGCCTCTGGCAGCTTGTTTCACTCACCACCTTCTGTGTGAAAAAATTGCCTCTCTGGACCCTTTTGTATCTCTCCCCTCTCATCTTAAATCTATACCCTCTAGTTTTAGACTCCCCTACCTTTGGGAAAAGATATTGACTATCTAGCTGATCTATGCCCCTCATTATTTTATAGACCTCTATAAGATCACCCCTCAGCCTCCTACGCTCCAGAGAAAAAAGTCCCAGTCTATCCAGCCTCTCCTTATAACTCAAACCATCAAGTCCCGGTAGCATCCCAGTAAATCTTTTCTGCACTCTTTCTAGTTTAATAATATCCTTTCTATAATAGGGTGACCAGAACTGTGCACAGCATTCCAAGTGTGGCCTTACCAATGTCTTGTACATCTTCAACAAGACGTCCCAACTCCTGTATTCAATGTTCTGACCAATGAAACCAAGCATGTTGAATGCCTACTTCACCACTCTGTCCACCTGTGACTCCACTTTCAAGGAGCTATGAACATGTAGCCCAAGGTCTCTTTGTTCTGTAACTCTCCCCAACACCCTACCATTAACTGAATAAGTCCTGCCCTGTGGGTGTTTGCATACTATTTCCAAGCAATTGAATGTGAGAAAAATCGGAACCCCTCGATTGTGTGTTTCAGAATCACAAGGATGTTTATGTTTATTTATTAGTGTCACAAGTAGGCTTACATTAACGCAGCAATGAAGTTACTGTGGAATTCCCCGAGTCGCCACACTCCACCGCCTGTTCGGGTACACTGAGGGAGAGTTTACAACGGCCAATCCACCTAACCAGCACTACTTTCGGACAGTGGGAGGAAACCGGAGCACCTGGAGGAAACCCAAGCAGACATGGGGAAAATGTGCAGACTCCACACAGACAGTCACCCAAGCCAAGAATCGAACCTAGGTCCCCGGATGTCACTGAATGAGCTGTCTGTAGTTTCCTCCCTGCTTGGATGTCGGAAACACAGCAGCTGAACTGTCCACAGCAAGATGCCACAACAGCAATGAGATCATTATCGGCTTATCTGTTTCTCAGGGATATACACTGACCCGAGGACATGGGATAACTCAGCAACTCTGTGACCCTGCCACTTGGTCTGTTACACTAACCCCAGCGCTACGGCAGATGAGGCCTCGGTTTACTGCCTTATCCAAAAGGTGGCACTGCCAATACAGCAGCACTCCCTCGGTAATGCCTGTACAGCACTTGTAGCACCAGCGTGGGTTCTGTCTTTGCTTTCTCAGATGGAGGACTATTCAGGGTTTAATTGAATTTATTACCAGCCGCTGCTGGAATGGGATTTGAACCCATGTCCCCAGAGATTAGCCTGGGCCTCTGGGTTACTGATCCAGTGATGTTACCACTGTGTCACCGTCTGACCCAATCAGCCTGGGAGATCTGTCCTCAAATTCGCTGAAGATGAGAGATGATTATTGAGCCCCTGTCCCATTGGGAATGATCCCTCTGAACTTTACCCCTCCGCTGTTGAGTTTACCGTTAAGTACCAATAAAGAAATGAGTTTGTATTCATATTGATCACATTTGAAAGGAATCATTGTCAGTGAGGGGAAAGGGCTGAGGGATCTTTCATCTCCCTGTAAAGATCTGAAAAGGAATTCAGTCACACGGGGGTCACTCAGCTCCCCATGCCTCTTTGACAGAACCATCTCGGTCTACCTGACTTTTCCTCATGCTCCAGCTAATTACCCCGCTCCAAGTATTGGTCCAGTTCCTTTTCGGAAGTTCCTGTTCAATTTACTTCCACCAACCTCCATATTCTTCAGAGGGATATGGTCCCCGGAAGGGTAGGGGTTTTTAGTTCAGTTGGGCAGCATGGTCAGTGCAGGCTTGGAGGGCCGAAGGGCCTGTTCCTGTGCTGTAATTTTCTTTGTTCTTTGTTTGTATCACAACAAACTCACTGAGCGCGATCTTACCGGCCTGTGTGTTCCTTGATTCCTCAGTTGCTGGATCTTGCAATATCTATTCATGAGTGTGACAAGTAGGCTTACATTAACACTGCAATGAAGTTACTGTGAAAATCCCCGAGTCACCACACTCCGGCGCCTGTTCGGGTACACTGAGGGGGAATTTAGCACGGCCAATGCAACTAACCGGCACGTCATTCGGACTGTGCGAGGAAACCGGAGCACCCGGAGGAAACCCACCCAGACACGGGGAGAACATGCAGACTCCACACAGACAATGACCCAAGCCGGGAATCGAACCTGGATCCCTAGCGCTGTGAGGCAGCAGTGCTAACCACTGTGCCCCTAGCATAATAATAACAGCATAAGGTTTTATTCATGCATGATAAATGCTTCTATCTGAGAGATGAGAGAGTTTAGACAAGCCAGACAGGGTAACAAGGTGACTTCTTTCTGGTGGCCTTTTGCCATCAATGCCAATGATGGTTTTCCCTTGTCGATGGTGGTCATGATGTGGAGATGCCGGCGTTGGACTGGGGTGAACACAGTAAGAAGTCTCACAACACCAGGTTAAAGTCCAACAGGTTTATTTGGTAGCAAAAGCCACGAGCTTTCGGAACAGGCTGTCCCTTGCTGTACACATTGTCTGTACCTTTAAGACTTGATTAGCTGTAAAGGCTCACATTCCAATCATTATTCATGTAAATTGAGTTTGTGTCTTTGTGCCTTGTTTGTAATCAGAACACCCACCCACCTGACGAAGGGACAGCCTGTTCCGAAAGCTGGTGGCTTTTGCTACCAAATAAACCAGTTGGACTTTAACCTGGTGTTGTGAGACTTCTTCCAAGGTATATAGACAGGGGAAATGGTGTTCAAAGAGGTGGATGTTTGCATGCACATAACTAATTTCGAGGCTAATGTCATAGTCAGAGAGGTTTACAGCATGGAAACAGGCCCTTCGGCCCAACTTGTCCATGCCGCCCTTTTTTTTAACCATTGAGCTGGTCCCAATTGCCTGCGTTTGGCCCATATCCCTCAATACCCATCTTACCCATGTAACTGTCTAAATGCTTTTTAAAAGACAAAATTGTACCCGCCTCTACAACTGCCTCTGGCAGCTTGTTCCAGACACTCACCACGCTCTGTGTGAAAAAATTGACCTTCTCGATCCTTTTGTATCTCTCCCCTCTCATCTTAAACCTCTCCCCTCTAGTTTTAGACTCCCCTACCTTTGGGAAAAGATATTGACTAGCTGATCTATGCCCCTCATTATTTTATAGACCTCGAGAAGATCACCCCTCAGCCTCCTACGCTCCAGAGAAGAATGTCCCAGTCTATCCAGCCTCTCCTTATAACTCAAACCATCAAGTCCCGGTAGCATCCCAGTAAATCTTTTCTGCACTCTTTCTAGTTGAATAATATCCTTTCTATAATAGGGTGACCAGAACTGTGCACAGCATTCCAAGTGTGGCCTTACCAATGTCTTGTACATCTTCAACAAGACGTCCCAACCCCTGTACTCAATGTTCTGACCAATGAAACCAAGCATGTTGAATGCCTTCTTCACCACTCTGTCCACCTGTGACAACAATTTCAAGGAGCTATGAACATGTACCCCTTGATGTCTTTGTTCTGTAACTCTCCCCAACGCCCTACCATTAACTGAATAAGTCCTGCCCTGTGGGTGTTTGCAAACTATTTCCAAGCAATTGAATGTGAGAAAAATCAGAACCCCTCGATTGGTTGTTTCAGGATCACAAGGATGTTTATGTTTATTTATTAGTGTCACAAGTAGGCTTACGTTAACGCTGCAATGAAGTTACTGTGAAATTCCCCTAGTCGCCACACTCCGGCGCCTGTTCGGGTACACTGAGGGAGAGTTTAGCGTGGCCAATCCATCTAACCAGCACTTCTTTCGGACGGTGGGAGGAAACCGCAGCACCCGGAGAAAACACACGCAGGCATGGGGAGAACGTGCAGACTCCACACAGACAGTCACCCAAGCCAAGAATCGAACCTAGGTCCCCGGATGTCACTGAATGAGCTGTCTGTAGTTTCCTCCCTGCTTGGATGTCGGAAACACAGCAGCTGAACTGTACACAGCAAGATGCCACAACAGCAATGAGATCATTATCTGCTTATCTGTTTCTCAGGGATATACACTGACCCGAGGACATGGGATAACTCAGCAACTCTGTGACCCTGCCACTTGGTCTGTTACACTAACCCCAGCGCTACGGCAGATGAGGCTTCGGTTTACTGCCTTATCCAAAAGGTGGCACTGGCAATACAGCAGCACTCCCTCGGTAATGCCTGTACAGCACTTGTAGCACCAGCGTGGGTTCTGTCTTTGCTTTCTCAGATGGAGGACTATTCAGGGTTTAATTGAATTTATTACCAGCCGCTGCTGGAATGGGATTTGAACCCATGTCCCCAGAGATTAGCCTGGGCCTCTGGGTTACTGATCCAGTGATGTTACCACTGTGTCACCGTCTGACCCAATCAGCCTGGGAGATCTGTCCTCAAATTCGCTGAAGATGAGAGATGATTATTGAGCCCCTGTCCCATTGGGAATGATCCCTCTGAACTTTACCCCTCCGCTGTTAAGTTTACCGTTAAGTACCAATAAAGAAATGAGTTTGTGTTCATATTGACCACATTTGAAAGGAAACATTGTCAGTGAGGGGAAAGGGCTGAGGGATCTTTCATCTCCCTGTAAAGATCTGAAAAGGAATTCAGTCACACGGGGGTCACTCAGCTCCCCATGCCTCTTTGACAGAACCATCTCGGTCTACCTGACTTTTCCTCATGCTCCAGCTAATTACCCCGCTCCAAGTATTGGTCCAGTTCCCTTTCGGAAGTTCCTGTTCAATTTACTTCCACCAACCTCCATATTCTTCAGAGGGATATGGTACCCGGAAGTGTAGGGGTTTTCAGTTCAGTCGGGCAGCATGGTCAGTGCAGGCTTGGAGGGCCGAAGGGCCTGTTCCTGTGCTGTAATTTTCTTTGTTCTTTGTTTGTATCACAACAAACTCACTGAGCGCGATCTTACCGGCCTGTGTGTTCCTTGATTCCTCAGTTGCTGGATCTTGCAATATCTATTCATGAGTGTCACAAGGAGGCTTACATTAACACTGCAATGAAGTTACTGTGAAAATCCCCGAGTCACCACACTCCGGCGCCTGTTCGGGTACACTGAGGGGGAATTTAGCACGGCCGATGCAACCAACCGGCACGTCTTTCGGACTGTGGGAGGAAACCGGAGCACCCAGAAGAAACCCACCCAGACACGGGGAGAACATGCAGACTCCACACAGACAATGACCCAAGCCGGGAATTGAACCTGGCTCCCTAGCGCTGTGAGGCAGCAGTGCTAACCACTGTGCCCCTAGCATAATAATAACAGCATAAGGTTTTATTCATGCAGGATAAATGCTTCTATCTGAGAGATGAGAGAGTTTAGACAAGCCAGACAGGGTAACAAGGTGACTTTTTCTGGTGGCCTTTTGCCATCAATGCCAATGATGGTTTTCCCTTGTCGATGGTAGTCATGATGTGGAGATGCCGGCGTTGGACTGGGGTGAACACAGGAAGAAGTCTCACAACACCAGGTTAAAGTCCAACACGTTTATTTGGTAGCAAAAGCCACGAGCTTTCGGAACAGGCTGTCCCTTGCTGTACACATTGACTGTACCTTTAAGACTTGATTAGCTGTAAAGGCTCACATTCCAATCATTATTCATGTAAACTGAGTTTGTGTCTTTGTGCCTTGTTTGTGATCAGAACACCCACCCACCTGACGAAGGGACAGCCTGTTCCGAAAGCTCATGGCTTTTGCCACCAAATAAACCTGTTGGACTTTAACCTGGTGTTGTGAGACTTCTTCCAAGGTATATAGACAGGGGAAATGGTGTTCAAAGAGGTGGATGTTTGTATGCACATGTCTAATTTCGAGGCTAATGTCATAGTCAGAGAGGTTTACAGCATGGAAACAGGCCCTTCGGCCCACCTTGTCCATGCCGCCCTTTTTTTTTACCATTGAGCTGGTCCCAATTGCCTGCGTTTGGCCCATATCCCTCAATACCCATCTTACCCATGTAACTGTCTAAATGCTTTTTAAAAGACAAAATTGTACCCGCCTCTACTACTGCCTCTGGCAGCTTGTTCCAGACACTCACCACCCTCTGTGTGAAACAATTGCCCCCCTGGACCCTTTTGTATCTCTCCCCTCTCATCTTAAACCTATACCCTCTAGTTTTAGAATCCCCTACCTTTGGGAAAAGCTATTGACGATCTAGCTGATCTATGCCCCTCATTATTTTATAGACCTCTATAAGATCACCCCTCAGCCTCCTACGCTTAAGAGAAAAAAGTCCCAGTCTATCCAGCCTCTCCTTATAACTCAAACCATCAAGTCCCAGTAGCATCCCAGTAAATCTTTCTGCACTCTTTCTAGTTTAATAATATCCTTTCTATAATAGGGTGACCAGAACTGTGCACAGCATTCCAAGTGTGGCCTTACCAATGTCTTCTACATCTTCAACAAGACGTCCCAACTCCTGTATTCAATGTTCTGACCAATGAAAGCAAGCATGCTGAATGCCTTCTTCTCCACTCTGTCCACCTGTGACTCCACTTTCAAGGAGATGTGAACATGTACCCCTTGATGTCTTTGTTCTGTAACTCTCCCCAACGCCCTACCATTAACTGAATAAGTCCTGCCCTGTGGGTGTTTGCAAACTATTTCCAAGCAATTGAATGTGAGAAAAAACAGAACCCCCCCCTTGGGTGTTTCAGGATCACAAGGATGTTTATGTTTATTTATTAGTGTCACAAGTAGGCTTACATTAACGCTGCAATGAAGTTACTGTGAAATTCCCCTCGTCGCCACACTCCAGCACCAGTTCGGGTACTCTGAGGGAGAGTTTAGCGTGGCCAATCCACCTAACCAGCACTTCATTCAGACGGTGGGAGGAAACCGGAGCACCCGGAGGAAACCCACGCAGACATGGGGAGAACGTGCAGACTCCACACAGACAGTCACCCAAGCCAAGAATCGAACCTAGGTCCCCGGATGTCACTGAATGCACTGTCTGTAGTTTCCTCCCTGCTTGGATGTCGGAAACACAGCAGCTGAACTGTACACAGCAAGATGCCACAACAGCAATGAGATCATTATCTGCTTATCTGTTTCTCAGGGATATACACTGACCCGAGGACATGGGATAACTCAGCAACTCTGTGACCCTGCCACTTGGTCTGTTACACTAACCCCAGCGCTACGGCAGATGAGGCCTCGGTTTACTGCCTTATCCAAAAGGTGGCACTGGCAATACAGCAGCACTCCCTCGGTAATGCCTGTACAGCACTTGTAGCACCAGCGTGGGTTCTGTCTTTGCTTTCTCAGATGGAGGACTATTCAGGGTTTAATTGAATTTATTACCAGCCGCTGCTGGAATGGGATTTGAACCCATGTCCCCAGAGATTAGCCTGGGCCTCTGGGTTACTGATCCAGTGATGTTACCACTGTGTCACCGTCTGACCCAATCAGCCTGGGAGATCTGTCCTCAAATTCGCTGAAGATGAGAGATGATTATTGAGCCCCTGTCCCATTGGGAATGATCCCTCTGAACTTTACCCCTCCGCTGTTAAGTTTACCGTTAAGTACCAATAAAGAAATGAGTTTGTGTTCATATTGACCACATTTGAAAGGAAACATTGTCAGTGAGGGGAAAGGGCTGAGGGATCTTTCATCTCCCTGTAAAGATCTGAAAAGGAATTCAGTCACACGGGGGTCACTCAGCTCCCCATGCCTCTTTGACAGAACCATCTCGGTCTACCTGACTTTTCCTCATGCTCCAGCTAATTACCCCGCTCCAAGTATTGGTCCAGTTCCCTTTCGGAAGTTCCTGTTCAATTTACTTCCACCAACCTCCATATTCTTCAGAGGGATATGGTACCCGGAAGTGTAGGGGTTTTCAGTTCAGTCGGGCAGCATGGTCAGTGCAGGCTTGGAGGGCCGAAGGGCCTGTTCCTGTGCTGTAATTTTCTTTGTTCTTTGTTTGTATCACAACAAACTCACTGAGCGCGATCTTACCGGCCTGTGTGTTCCTTGATTCCTCAGTTGCTGGATCTTGCAATATCTATTCATGAGTGTCACAAGGAGGCTTACATTAACACTGCAATGAAGTTACTGTGAAAATCCCCGAGTCACCACACTCCGGCGCCTGTTCGGGTACACTGAGGGGGAATTTAGCACGGCCGATGCAACCAACCGGCACGTCTTTCGGACTGTGGGAGGAAACCGGAGCACCCAGAAGAAACCCACCCAGACACGGGGAGAACATGCAGACTCCACACAGACAATGACCCAAGCCGGGAATTGAACCTGGCTCCCTAGCGCTGTGAGGCAGCAGTGCTAACCACTGTGCCCCTAGCATAATAATAACAGCATAAGGTTTTATTCATGCAGGATAAATGCTTCTATCTGAGAGATGAGAGAGTTTAGACAAGCCAGACAGGGTAACAAGGTGACTTTTTCTGGTGGCCTTTTGCCATCAATGCCAATGATGGTTTTCCCTTGTCGATGGTAGTCATGATGTGGAGATGCCGGCGTTGGACTGGGGTGAACACAGGAAGAAGTCTCACAACACCAGGTTAAAGTCCAACACGTTTATTTGGTAGCAAAAGCCACGAGCTTTCGGAACAGGCTGTCCCTTGCTGTACACATTGACTGTACCTTTAAGACTTGATTAGCTGTAAAGGCTCACATTCCAATCATTATTCATGTAAATTGAGTTTGTGTCTTTGTGCCTTGTTTGTGATCAGAACACCCACCCACCTGACGAAGGGACAGCCTGTTCCGAAAGCTCATGGCTTTTGCCACCAAATAAACCTGTTGGACTTTAACCTGGTGTTGTGAGACTTCTTCCAAGGTATACAGACAGGGGAAATGGTGTTCAAAGAGGTGGATGTTTGTATGCACATGTCTAATTTCGAGGCTAATGTCATAGTCAGAGAGGTTTACAGCATGGAAACAGGCCCTTCGGCCCACCTTGTCCATGCCGCCCTTTTTTTTTACCATTGAGCTGGTCCCAATTGCCTGCGTTTGGCCCATATCCCTCAATACCCATCTTACCCATGTAACTGTCTAAATGCTTTTTAAAAGACAAAATTGTACCCGCCTCTACTACTGCCTCTGGCAGCTTGTTCCAGACACTCACCACCCTCTGTGTGAAACAATTGCCCCCCTGGACCCTTTTGTATCTCTCCCCTCTCATCTTAAACCTATACCCTCTAGTTTTAGAATCCCCTACCTTTGGGAAAAGCTATTGACGATCTAGCTGATCTATGCCCCTCATTATTTTATAGACCTCTATAAGATCACCCCTCAGCCTCCTACGCTTAAGAGAAAAAAGTCCCAGTCTATCCAGCCTCTCCTTATAACTCAAACCATCAAGTCCCAGTAGCATCCCAGTAAATCTTTCTGCACTCTTTCTAGTTTAATAATATCCTTTCTATAATAGGGTGACCAGAACTGTGCACAGCATTCCAAGTGTGGCCTTACCAATGTCTTCTACATCTTCAACAAGACGTCCCAACTCCTGTATTCAATGTTCTGACCAATGAAAGCAAGCATGCTGAATGCCTTCTTCTCCACTCTGTCCACCTGTGACTCCACTTTCAAGGAGATGTGAACATGTACCCCTTGATGTCTTTGTT
Organism: Mustelus asterias; assembly: GCF_964213995.1. Taxonomy (NCBI): domain Eukaryota; kingdom Metazoa; phylum Chordata; class Chondrichthyes; order Carcharhiniformes; family Triakidae; genus Mustelus; species Mustelus asterias. The sequence goes on from NC_135822.1 coordinate 72,479,120, forward strand.
CTGTAACTCTCCCCAACGCCCTACCATTAACTGAATAAGTCCTGCCCTGTGGGTGTTTGCAAACTATTTCCAAGCAATTGAATGTGAGAAAAAACAGAACCCCCCCCCTTGGGTGTTTCAGGATCACAAGGATGTTTATGTTTATTTATTAGTGTCACAAGTAGGCTTACATTAACGCTGCAATGAAGTTACTGTGAAATTCCCCTCGTCGCCACACTCCAGCACCAGTTCGGGTACTCTGAGGGAGAGTTTAGCGTGGCCAATCCACCTAACCAGCACTTCATTCAGACGGTGGGAGGAAACCGGAGCACCCGGAGGAAACCCACGCAGACATGGGGAGAACGTGCAGACTCCACACAGACAGTCACCCAAGCCAAGAATCGAACCTAGGTCCCCGGATGTCACTGAATGCGCTGTCTGTAGTTTCCTCCCTGCTTGGATGTCGGAAACACAGCAGCTGAACTGTACACAGCAAGATGCCACAACAGCAATGAGATCATTATCTGCTTATCTGTTTCTCAGGGATATACACTGACCCGAGGACATGGGATAACTCAGCAACTCTGTGACCCTGCCACTTGGTCTGTTACACTAACCCCAGCGCTACGGCAGATGAGGCCTCGGTTTACTGCCTTATCCAAAAGGTGGCACTGGCAATACAGCAGCACTCCCTCGGTAATGCCTGTACAGCACTTGTAGCACCAGCGTGGGTTCTGTCTTTGCTTTCTCAGATGGAGGACTATTCAGGGTTTAATTGAATTTATTACCAGCCGCTGCTGGAATGGGATTTGAACCCATGTCCCCAGAGATTAGCCTGGGCCTCTGGGTTACTGATCCAGTGATGTTACCACTGTGTCACCGTCAGACCCAATCAGCCTGGGAGATCTGTCCTCAAAATCCAGGACACATTCGCTGGAGATGAGAGATGATTATTGAGCCCCTGTCCCATTGGGAATGATCCCTCTGAACTTTACCCCTCCGCTGTTAAGTTTACCGTTAAGTACCAATAAAGAAATGAGTTTGTATTCATATTGATCACATTTGAAAGGAAACATTGTCAGTGAGGGGAAAGGGCTGAGGGACCTTTCATCTCCCTGTAAAGATCTGAAAAGGAATTCAGTCACACGGGGGTCACTCAGCTCCCCATGCCTCTTTGACAGAACCATCTCGGTCTACCTGACTTTTCCTCATGCTCCAGCTAATTACCCCGCTCCAAGTATTGGTCCAGTTCCCTTTCGGAAGTTCCTGTTCAATTTACTTCCACCAACCTCCATATTCTTCAGAGGGATATGGTCCCCGGAAGGGTCGGGGTTTTAGTTCAGTTGGGCAGCATGGTCAGTGCAGGCTTGGAGGGCCGAAGGGCCTGTTCCTGTGCTGTAATTTTCTTTGTTCTTTGTTTGTATCACAACAAACTCACTGAGCGCGATCTTACCGGCCTGTGTGTTCCTTGATTCCTCAGTTGCTGGATCTTGCAATATCTATTCATGAGTGTCACAAGTAGGCTTACATTAACACTGCAATGAAGTTACTGTGAAAATCCCCGAGTCACCACACTCCGGCGCCTGTTCGGGTACACTGAGGGGGAATTTAGCGCGGCCGATGCAACTAACCGGCACGTCTTTCGGACTGTGGGAGGAAACCGGAGCACCCGGAGGAAACCCACCCAGACACGGGGAGAACATGCAGACTCCACACAGACAATGACCCAAGCCGGGAATCGAACCTGGCTCCCTAGCGCTGTGAGGCAGCAGTGCTAACCACTGTGCCCCTGGCATAATAATAACAGCATAAGGTTTTATTCATGCAGGATAAATGCTTCTATTTGACAGATGAGAGAGTTTAGACAAGCCAGACAGGGTAACAAGGTGACTTCTTTCTGGTGGCGTTTTGCCATCAATGCCAATGATGGTTTTCCCTTGTCGATGGTAGTCATGATGTGGAGATGCCGGCGTTGGACTGGGGTGAACACAGGAAGAAGTCTCACAACACCAGGTTAAAGTCCAACACGTTTATTTGGTAGCAAAAGCCACGAGCTTTCGGAACAGGCTGTCCCTTGCTGTACACATTGACTGTACCTTTAAGACTTGATTAGCTGTAAAGGCTCACATTCCAATCATTATTCATGTAAATTGAGTTTGTGTCTTTGTGCCTTGTTTGTGATCAGAACACCCACCCACCTGACGAAGGGACAGCCTGTTCCGAAAGCTCATGGCTTTTGCCACCAAATAAACCTGTTGGACTTTAACCTTGTGTTGTGAGCCTTCTTCCAAGGTATATAGACAGGGGAAATGGTGTTCAAAGAGGTGGATGTTTGTATGCACATATCTAATTTCGAGGCTAATGTCATAGTCAGAGAGGTTTACAGCATGGAAACAGGCCCTTCGGCCCAACTTGTCCATGCCGCCCTTTTTTTTTACCATTGAGCTGGTCCCAATTGCCTGCGTTTGGTCCATATCCCTCAATACCCATCTTACCCATGTAACTGTCTAAATGCTTTTTAAAAGACAAAATTGTACCCGCCTCTACTACTACCTCTGGCAGCTTGTTCCAGACACTCACCACCCTCTGTGTGACCAAATTGCCCCTCTGGACCCTTTTGTATCTCTCCCCTCTCATCTTAAACCTATACCCTTTAGTTTTAGACTCCCCTACCTTTGGGAAAAGATATTGACTATCTAGCTGATCTCTGCCCCTCATTATTTTATAGACCTCGATAAGATCTCCCCTCAGCCTCCTACGCTCCAGAGAAAAAAGTCCCAGTCTATCCAGCCTCTCCTTATAACTCAAACCATCAAGTCCCGGTAGCATCCCTGTAAATCTTTTCTGCACTCTTTCTAGTTTAATAATATCCTTTTTATAATAGGGTGACCAGAACAGTGCACAGCATTCCAAGTGTGGCCTTACCAATGTCTTGTACATCTTCAACAAGACGTCCCAACTCCTGTATTCAATCTTCTGACCAGTGAAACCAAGCATGTTGAATGCCTTCTTCACCACTCTCTCCACCTGTGACTCCACTTTCCAGGAGCTATGAACATGTACCCCATGATCTCTTTGTTCTGTAACTCTCCCCAACGCCCTACCATTAACTGAATAAGTCCTGCCCTGTGGGTGTTTGCAAACTATTTCCAAGCAATTGAATGTGAGAAAAATCAGAACCCCTCGATTGGGTGTTTCAGAATCACAAGGATGTTTATGTTTATTTATTAGTGTCACAAGTAGGCTTACATTAACGCTGCAATGAAGTTACTGTGAAATTCCCCTCGTCGCCACACTCCGGCGCCTGTTCGGGTACACTGAGGGAGAGTTTAGCGTGGCCAATCCACCTAACCAGCACTTCTTTCGGACGGTGGGAGGAAACCGGAGTACCCGGAGGAAACCCACGCAGGCATGGGGAGAACGTGCAGACTCCACACAGACAGTCAGCCAAGCCAAGAATCGAACCTAGGTCCCCGGATGTCACTGAATGAGCAGTCTGTAGTTTCCTCCCTGCTTGGATGTCGGAAGCACAGCAGCTGAACTCTACACAGCAAGATGCCACAACAGCAATGAGATCATTATCTGCTTACCTGTTTCTCAGGGATATACACTGACCCGAGGACATGGGATAACTCAGCAACTCTGTGACCCTGCCACTTGGTCTGTTACACTAACCCCAGCGCTACGGCAGATGAGGCCTCGGTTTACTGCCTTAGCCAAAAGGTGGCACTGGCAATACAGCAGCACTCCCTCGGTAATGCCTGTACAGCACTTGTAGCACCAGCGTGGGTTCTGTCTTTGCTTTCTCAGATGGAGGACTATTCAGGGTTTAATTGAATTTATTACCAGCCGCTGCTGGAATGGGATTTGAACCCATGTCCCCAGAGATTAGCCTGGGCCTCTGGGTTACTGATCCAGTGATGTTACCACTGTGTCACCGTCTGACCCAATCAGCCTGGGAGATCTGTCCTCAAAATCCGGGACACATTCGCGGAAGATGAGAGATGATTATTGAGCCCCTGTCCCATTGGGAATGATCCCTCTGAACTTTACCCCTCCGGTGTTAAGTTTACCGTTAAGTATCAATAAAGAAATGAGTTTGTGTTCATATTGATCACATTTGAAAGGAAACATTGTCAGTGAGGGGAAAGGGCTGAGGGATCTTTCATCTCCCTGTAAAGATCTGAAAAGGAATTCAGTCACACGGGGGTCACTCAGCTCCCCATGCCTCTTTGACAGAACCATCTCGGTCTACCTGACTTTTCTTCATGCTCCAGCTAATTACCCCGCTCCAAGTATTGGTCCAGTTCCCTTTCGGAAGTTCCTGTTCAAATTACTTTCACCAACCTCCATATTCTTCAGAGGGATATGGTCCCCGGAAGGGTAGGGGTTTTTAGTTCAGTTGGGCAGCATGGTCAGTGCAGGCTTGGAGGGCCGAAGGGCCTGTTCCTGTGCTGTAATTTTCTTTGTTCTTTGTTTGTATCACAACAAACTCACTGAGCGCGATCTTACCGGCCTGTGTGTTCCTTGATTCCTCAGTTGCTGGATCTTGCAATATCGATTTATGAGTGTCACAAGTAGGCTTACATTAACACTGCAATGAAGTTACTGTGAAAATCCCCCAGTCACCACACTCCGGCGCCTGTTCGGGTACACTGAGGGGGAATTTAGCACGGCCAATGCAACTAACCGGCACGTCTTTCGGACTGTGGGAGGAAACCGGAGCGCCCGGAGGAAACCCACCCAGACACGGGGAGAACATGCAGACTCCACACAGACAATGACCCAAGCCGGGAATCGAACCTGGCTCCCTAGCGCTGTGAGGCAGCAGTGCTAACCACTGTGCGCCTAGCATAATAATAACAGCATAAGGTTTTATTCATGCAGGATAAATGCTTCTATCTGAGAGATGAGAGAGTTTAGACAAGCCAGACAGGGTAACAAGGTGACTTCTTTCTGGTGGCCTTTTGCCATCAATGCCAATGATGGTTTTCCCTTGTCGATGGAAGTCATGATGTGGAGATGCCGGCGATGGACTGGGGTGAACACAGTAAGAAGTCTCACAACACCAGGTTTAAGTCCAACAGGTTTATTTGGTAGCAAAAGCCACGAGCTTTCGGAACAGGCTGTCCCTTGCTGTACACATTGACTGTACCTTTAAGACTTGATTAGCTGTAAAGGCTCACATTCCAATCATTATTCATGTAAATTGAGTTTGTGTCTTTGTGCCTTGTTTGTAATCAGAACACCCACCCACCTGACGAAGGGACAGCCTGTTCCGAAAGCTCGTGGCTTTTGCTACCAAATAAACCTGTTGGACTTTAACCAGGTGTTGTGAGACTTCTTCCAAGGTATATAGACAGGGGAAATGGTGTTCAAAGAGGTGGATGCTGTATGCACATATCTAATTTCGAGGCTAATGTCATCGTCAGAGAGGTTTACAGCATGGAAACAGGCCCTTCGGCCCAACTTGTCCATGCCGCCCTTTTTTTTAACCATTGAACTGGTCCCAATTGCCTGCGTTTGGCCCATATCCCTCAATACCCATCTTACCCATGTAACTGTCTAAATGCTTTTTAAAAGACAAAATTGTACCCGCCTCTACTACTGCCTCTGGCAGCTTGTTTCACTCACCACCTTCTGTGTGAAAAAATTGCCTCTCTGGACCCTTTTGTATCTCTCCCCTCTCATCTTAAATCTATACCCTCTAGTTTTAGACTCCCCTACCTTTGGGAAAAGATATTGACTATCTAGCTGATCTATGCCCCTCATTATTTTATAGACCTCTATAAGATCACCCCTCAGCCTCCTACGCTCCAGAGAAAAAAGTCCCAGTCTATCCAGCCTCTCCTTATAACTCAAACCATCAAGTCCCGGTAGCATCCCAGTAAATCTTTTCTGCACTCTTTCTAGTTTAATAATATCCTTTCTATAATAGGGTGACCAGAACTGTGCACAGCATTCCAAGTGTGGCCTTACCAATGTCTTGTACATCTTCAACAAGACGTCCCAACTCCTGTATTCGATGTTCTGACCAATGAAACCAAGCATGTTGAATGCCTACTTCACCACTCTGTCCACCTGTGAATCCACTTTCAAGGAGCTATGAACATGTAGCCCAAGGTCTCTTTGTTCTGTAACTTTCCCCAACGCCCTACCATTAACTGCATAAGTCCTGCCCTGTGGGTGTTTGCATACTATTTCCAAGCAATTGAATGTGAGAAAAATCGGAACCCCTCGATTGTGTGTTTCAGAATCACAAGGATGTTTATGTTTATTTATTAGTGTCACAAGTAGGCTTACATTAACGCAGCAATGAAGTTACTGTGGAATTCCCCGAGTCGCCACACTCCACCGCCTGTTCGGGTACACTGAGGGAGAGTTTAGCACGGCCAATCCACCTAACCAGCACTACTTTCGGACAGTGGGAGGAAACCGGAGCACCTGGAGGAAACCCAAGCAGACATGGGGAAAATGTGCAGACTCCACACAGACAGTCACCCAAGCCAAGAATCGAACCTAGGTCCCCGGATGTCACTGAATGAGCTGTCTGTAGTTTCCTCCCTGCTTGGATGTCGGAAACACAGCAGCTGAACTGTCCACAGCAAGATGCCACAACAGCAATGAGATCATTATCGGCTTATCTGTTTCTCAGGGATATACACTGACCCGAGGACATGGGATAACTCAGCAACTCTGTGACCCTGCCACTTGGTCTGTTACACTAACCCCAGCGCTACGGCAGATGAGGCCTCGGTTTACTGCCTTATCCAAAAGGTGGCACTGGCAATACAGCAGCACTCCCTCGGTAATGCCTGTACAGCACTTGTAGCACCAGCGTGGGTTCTGTCTTTGCTTTCTCAGATGGAGGACTATTCAGGGTTTAATTGAATTTATTACCAGCCGCTGCTGGAATGGGATTTGAACCCATGTCCCCAGAGATTAGCCTGGGCCTCTGGGTTACTGATCCAGTGATGTTACCACTGTGTCACCGTCTGACCCAATCAGCCTGGGAGATCTGTCCTCAAAATCCGGGACACATTCGCTGAAGATGAGAGATGATTATTGAGCCCCTGTCCCATTGGGAATGATCCCTCTGAACTTTACCCCTCCGCTGTTAAGTTTACCGTTAAGTACCAATAAAGAAATGAGTTTGAATTCATATTGATCACATTTGAAAGGAAACATTGTCAGTGAGGGGAAAGGGCTGAGGGACCTTTCATCTCCCTGTAAAGATCTGAAAAGGAATTCAGTCACACGGGGGTCACTCAGCTCCCCATGCCTCTTTGACAGAACCATCTCGGTCTACCTGACTTTTCCTCATGCTCCAGCTAATTACCCCGCTCCAAGTATTGGTCCAGTTCCTTTTCGGAAGTTCCTGTTCAATTTACTTCCACCAACCTCCATATTCTTCAGAGGGATATGGTCCCCGGAAGGGTCGGGGTTTTAGTTCAGTTGGGCAGCATGGTCAGTGCAGGCTTGGAGGGCCGAAGGGCCTGTTCCTGTGCTGTAATTTTCTTTGTTCTTTGTTTGTATCACAACAAACTCACTGAGCGCGATCTTACCGGCCTGACTGTTCCTTGATTCCTCAGTTGCTGGATCTTGCAATATCTATTTATGAGTGTGACAAGTAGGCTTACATTAACACTGCAATGAAGTGACTGTGAAAATCCCCGAGTCACCAGACTCCGGCGCCTGTTCGGGTACACTGAGGGGGAATTTAGCACGGCCAATCCATCTAACCGGCCAGTCTTTCGGACTGTGGGAGGAAACCGGAGCACCCGGAGGAAACCCACCCAGACACGGGGAGAACATGCAGACTCCACACAGACAATGACCCAAGCCGGGAATCGAACCTGGCTCCCTAGCGCTGTGAGGCAGCAGTGCTAACCACTGTGCCCCTGGCATAATAATAACAGCATAAGGTTTTATTCATGCAGGATAAATGCTTCTATCTGAGAGATGAGAGAGTTTAGACAAGCCAGACAGGGTAACAAGGTGACTTCTTTCTGGTGGCCTTTTGCCATCAATGCCAATGATGGTTTTCCCTTGTCGATGGTAGTCATGATGTGGAGATGCCGGCGTTGGACTGGGATGAACACAGTAAGAAGTCTCACAACACCAGGTTAAAGTCCAACAGGTTTATTTGGTAGCAAAAGCCACAAGCTTTCGGAACAGGCTGTCCCTTGCTGTACACATTGACTGTACCTTTAAGACTTGATTAGCTGTAAAGGCTCACATTCCAATCATTATTCATGTAAATTGAGTTTGTGTCTTTGTGCCTTGTTTGTAATCAGAACACCCACCCACCTGACGAAGGGACAGCCTGTTCCGAAAGCTCGTGGCTTTTGCTACCAAATAAACCTGTTGGACTTTAACCTGGTGTTGTGAGACTTCTTCCAAGGTATATAGACAGGGGAAATGGTGTTCAAAGAGGTGGATGTCTGTATGCACATATCTAATTTCGAGGCTAATGTCATAGTCAGAGAGGTTTACAGCATGGAAACAGGCCCTTCGGCCCAACTTGTCCATGCCGCCCTATTTTTTTACCATTGAGCTTAAGAACGTAAGAACATAAGAAATAGGAGCAGGAGTAGGCCATCTGGCCCTTCGAGCCTGCCCCGCCATTCAACAAGATCATGACTGATCTGAAGCGAATCAGTTCCACTTACCCGCCTGCTCCCCATAACCCCTAATTCCCTTATCGATCAGAAAGCTATCTACCCGTGATTTAAACATATTCAACGAGGAAGCCTCCACCACTTCAATGGGCAGAGAAATCCAGAGATTCACTACCCTCTGAGAGAAGAAGATCCCCCTCAACTCTGTTCTGAACCGGCCCCCCCTTATTTTGAGGTTGTGCCCTCTTGTTCTGGTTTCCCTTCTAAGTGGAAAGAATCTCTCCACCTCTACCCTATCCAGCCCCTTCATTATCTTATATGACTCTATAAGATCACCCCTCATCCTTCTAAACTCCAACGAGTACAGACCCAATCTGTTTAATCTGTCCTCATAAACTACACCCCTCATCTCCGGTATCAACCTGGTGAACCTTCTCTGCACTCCCTCCAAGGCCAATATATCCTTTCGCAAATAAGGGGACCAAAACTGCACACAGTACTCCAGTTGCGGCCTCACCAGTGCCTTGTACAGTTGCAGCAAGACCTCCCTGCTTTTATATTCTATCCCCCTCGCGATAAAGGCCAACATTCCATTCGCCTTCTTGATCACCTGCTGCACCTACAGACTGAGTTTTTGCGATTCGTGCACAAGGACCTCCAGGTCCCTCTGCACAGTCGCACGATGTAATTTTTCTCCATTTAAATAATATTCCAATTTACTATTATTTCTTCCAAAGTGGATAACCTCACATTTGCTAACGTTATATTCCATCTGCCAGATCCTCGCCCACTCGCTCAGCCTATCCAAATCTCTCTGCAGACTTTCCGCGTCCTCCACGCAATTCGCTTTCCCACTCACCTTCGTGTCATCAGCAAACTTGAATACCCTACATTCAGTCCCCTCCTCCAGATCATCTATGTAAATGGTAAACAATTGAGGCCCCAGCACCGATCCCTGCGGCACGCCACTGGTCACCAACTGCCAACCAGAAAAGCACCCATTTATCCCAACTCTCTGCTTCCTGTTAGATAGCCAATCCCCAATCCACGCCAACACCTTACCCCTAACTCCGTGTACCCCAATCTTCTGCAGCAACCTTTTGTGAGGCACCTTATCGAACGCCTTCTGGAAATCTAAAAACACCACATCCACCGGTTCCCCTCTGTCAACCGCACTAGTGACATCTTCATAAAAGTCCAGTAGATTCGTCAAACACGACTTTCCCTTCATGAATCCATGCTGCGTTTGCTTGATCGAACCATTCTTATTCAGGTGCTCTGTTATTTCCTCTTTAATAATGGACTCTAGCATCTTCCCAACTACGGACGTTAAGCTAACCGGCTTGTAGTTACCCGCCTTTTGTCTACTTCCTTTTTTAAACAGCGGCGTAACAGTAGCTGTTTTCCAGTCAGCCGGCACTACCCCAGAGTCCAGCGAATTTTGATAAATTACTACTAAAGCATCTGCTATTACCTCAGCCATTTCTTTCAGTACCCTGGGATGCATTCCATCCGGGCCCGGGGACTTGTCTACCTTCAGTCCTATTAGTCTACCAAGCACCACCTCCTTAGTAACAGTAATTGTATTAAGGACCTCCCCTCCCACCAACTCTCGATCTCTAATATTCGGCAAACTATTTGTGTCTTCCACCGTGAAGACCGACACAAAGAACTTATTTAACGTCTCAGCCATTTCCTCCTTTTCCACTATTAAATCCCCCCTCTCATCTTCCAAGGGTCCAACATTCACTCTAGCCACTCTATTCCTTTGTATATACTTGTAAAAACTTTTACTATCATTTTTTATATTTTGAGCTAGTTTAGTTTCATAATCTATCTTTCCTTTCTTAATCGCTTTCTTAGTCGTTCTTTGTTTTTCTTTAAAGCTTTCCCAATCCACTAATTCTCCACTATTTTTGGCCACTCTGTACGCATCTGATTTTATTTTAATATTCTCCTTTATTCCCTTCGTTATCCACGTCCGGTTATCCTTTTTCTTACAGTCCTTCTTTATCACCGGAATATATTTTTGCTGAGTACTTAAAAAAATCTCCTTAAAAATCCTCCACTGTTCCTCAGCTGTCCTACCTACCAGTCTGCTCGCCCAGTCTACATTAGCCAATTCCACCCTCATCCTATCGTACTCCCCTCTGTTCAAGCAGAGGACACTGGTTTGGGACCCTACTTTCTCACCCTCCATCTGTATCAGAAATTCCACCATATTATGATCACTCATCCCAAGAGGATCCTTCACAAGAAGATCCTTAATCCTACCTGTCTCATTGCACAGAACCAGATCCAAGATAGCTCGCTCTCTCGTAGGTTCTGTAACATACTGTTCAATGAAACAATCCCGACAGCATTCCGAGAACTCTTCCTCAAGCCCTCCACGTCCAATTTGAGTTGACCAATCAATATGTAGGTTAAAATCCCCCATGATTATTGCCGTTCCACTTTTGCACGCATCCATTATTTGCTTGTTTATAGCCCTCCCCACCTCTAAGTTATTATTTGGGGGCCTATAGACCACGCCTACCAGTGTCTTTCTCCCCCTACTATTCCTTATCTCCACCCACAACGATTCCACGTTTTGCTCCTTAGAGCCTATGTCGTCTCTCACTACCGTCCTGATATTATCCTTTATTAACAAAGCTACCCCACCTCCTTTTTCTACCTGTCTATCCTTCCTAAATGCCTGATAACCCTGTATATTCAGTTCCCAGTCCCGGTCACCCTGCAACCACGTTTCTGTGATGGACACTAGATCATATTCATTTGTATGGATTTGTGCCATCAACTCATTTACTTTGTTTCGAATGCTTCGTGCATTCAGGCAAAGTGTCTTTATGCCAGCCTTTATCTGGACCCGGTTCGTTGAAGCGCTACTAACATCTCCCAAGCCCTCTCCTCCTTTAGCTAGTTGTTTATTCACTATACTCCTGGCATTAGAGTAGACACCTCTCAATCCTATGGTCTGACCTCTCCCCTTCTCTGTTCCCAGTCCACCTGCCCTCTTGCACTGCCTGTAACCCTTCTCTGTTTGCGAGCTACCTTCCTCACTCTCAGTCACGTCGCTTTGATCCCCTCCCCCCAACCTATCTAGTTTAAACTCTCCCCAGTAGCCTTAGCCAACCTTCCTGCCAGGATATTGGTCCCCCTGGGATTCAAGTGCCACCCGTTTTTAGTATACAGGTCACACCTGCCCCTAAAGAGGTCCCAATGGTCCAGGAACCTGAATCCCTGCCCCCTGCACCATTCCCTCAGCCACACATTCATCCTCCACCTCATTCCATTCCTTTCCTCACCTTCCCGTGGCACAGATAGCAATCCCGAGATTACTACCTTTGCTTTCCTCCTTCTCAGCTGTCTCCCTCATTCCCTATACTCTTTTTTCATGTTCCCTTCCCCCTTCTTACCCACATCAGCGGTACCAATATGTACCGCTACCTCCGGCTCCTCTCCCTCCCACCTCAGAATTTCTGGGACTCGCCCAGCGACATCCTGGATCCCAGCCCCAGGGAGGCAGACCACCATGCGAGACTCCCCCTGACTGTCGAGTCCCCGATTAATACCGCCTTCCTCCTCCTTTCCTTAGCCCTCTGAGTTACAGGGCCGGGCTCCACCCCGGAGACACGGCCACTGCTGCTTCCCCCAGATGGGCTGTCCCTCCCAACAGTACTCAGACAGGAGTACTTGTGATGTAGGGGCACTTCCACCGGGGTGCTCTCAATCACCCGTGTTTTACCCTTCCTGGCTGTCACCCACTTGGCCTCCTCCCGTGGCCCTGGTCCCAATTGCCTGCGTTTGGCCCATGTCCCTCAATACCCATCTTACCCATGTAACTGTCTAAATGCTTTATAAAAGACAAAATTGTACCCGCCTCTACTACTACCTCTGGCAGCTTGTTTCACTCACCACCCTTTGTGTGAAAAAATTGCCCCTCTGGACCCTTTTGTATTTCTCCCCTCTCATCTTAAACCTATACCCTCTAGTTTTAGACTCCCCTACCTTTGGGAAAAGATATTGACTATCTAGCTGATCTATGCCCCTCATTATTTTATAGACCTCTATAAGTTCACCCCTCAGCCTCCTACACTCCAGAGAAAAAAGTCCCAGTCTATCCAACCTCTCCTTATAACTCAAACCATCAAGTCCCGGTCGCATCCCAGTAAATCTTTTCTGCACTCTTTCTAGTTTAATAATATCCTTTCTATAATAGGGTGACCAGAACTGTGCACAGCATTCCAAGTGTGGCCTTACCAATGTCTTGTACATCTTCAACAAGACGTCCCAACTCCTGTATTCAATGATCTGACCAATGAAACCAAGCATGTTGAATGCCTTCTTCACCACTCTGTCCACCTGTGACTCCACTTTCAAGGAGCTATGAACATGTACCCCTTGATGTCTTTGTTCTGTAACTCTCCCCAACGCCCTACCATTAACTGAATAAGTCCTGCCCTGTGGGTGTTTGCAAACTATTTCCAAGCAATTGAATGTGAGAAGAATCAGAACCCCTCGATTGGGTGTTTCAGGATCACAAGGATGTTTATGTTTATTTATTAGTGTCACAAGTAGGCTTACATTAACACTGCAATGAAGTTACTGTGAAATTCCCCTAGTCGCCACACTCCAGCGCCTGTTCGGGTACACTGAGGGAGAGTTTAGCACGGCCAATCCACCTAACCAGCACATCTATCGGACGGTGGGAGGAAACCGCAGCACCCGGAGGAAACCCACGCAGACATGGGGAGAATGTGCAGACTCCACACAGACAGTCAGCCAAGCCAAGAATCGAACCTAGGTCCCCGGATGTCACTGAATGAGCTGTCTGTAGTTTCCTCCCTGCTTGGATGTCGGAAACACAGCAGCTGAACTGTCCACAGCAAGATGCCACAACAGCAATGAGATCATTATCTGCTTATCTGTTTCTCAGGGATATACACTGACCCGAGGACATGGGATAACTCAGCAACTCTGTGACCCTGCCACTTGGTCTGTTACACTAACCCCAGCGCTACGGCAGATGAGGCCTCGGTTTACTGCCTTATCCAAAAGGTGGCACTGCCAATACAGCAGCACTCCCTCGGTAATGCCTGTACAGCACTTGGAGCACCAGCGTGGGTTCTGTCTTTGCTTTCTCAGATGGAGGACTATTCAGGGTTTAATTGAATTTATTACCAGCCGCTGCTGTAATGGGATTTGAACCCATGTCCATAAGACCATAAGACCATAAGACATAGGAGCGGAAGTAAGGCCATTCGGCCCATCGAGTCCACTCCACCATTCAATCATGGTTGATTTCAACTCCATTTACCCGCTCTCTCCCCATAGCCCTTAATTCCTCGAGAAATCAAGAATTTATCAATTTCTGTCTTGAAGACGCTCAACGTCTCGGCCTCCACAGCCCTCTGTGGCAATGAATTCCACAGACCCACCACTCTCTGGCTGAAGAAATTTCTCCTCATCTCTGTTCTAAAGTGACTCCCTTTTATTCTAAGGCTGTGCCCCCGCGTCCCCAGAGTTTAGCCTGGGCCTCTGGGTTACTGATCCAGTGATGTTAGCACTGTGTCACCGTCTGACCCAATCAGCCTGGGAGATCTGTCCTCAAAATCCGGGACACATTCGCTGGAGATGAGGGATGATTATTGAGCCCCTGTCCCATTGGGAATGATCCCTCTGAACTTTACCCCTCCGCTGTTAAGTTTACCGTTAAGTACCAATAAAGAAATGAGTTTGTATTCATATTGATCACATTTGAAAGGAAACCTTGTCAGTGAGGGGAAAGGGCTGAGGGATCTTTCATCTCCCTGTAAAGATCTGAAAAGGAATTCAGTCACACGGGGGTCACTCAGCTCCCCATGCCTCTTTGACAGAACCATCTCGGTCTACCTGACTTTTCCTCATGCTCCAGCTAATTACCCCGCTCCAAGTATTGGTCCAGTTCCTTTTCGGAAGTTCCTGTTCAATTTACTTCCACCAACCTCCATATTCTTCAGAGGGATATGGTCCCCGGAAGGGTAGGGGTTTTAGTTCAGTTGGGCAGCATGGTCAGTGCAGGCTTGGAGGGCCGAAGGGCCTGTTCCTGTGCTGTAATTTTCTTTGTTCTTTGTTTGTATCACAACAAACTCACTGAGCGCGATCTTACCGGCCTGACTGTTCCTTGATTCCTCAGTTGCTGGATCTTGCAATATCGATTTATGGCTGTCACAAGTAGGCTTACATTAACACTGCAATGAAGTTACTGTGAAAATCCCCGAGTCACCACACTCCGGCGGCTGTTCGGGTACACTGAGGGGGAAGTTAGCACGGCCGATGCAACAAACCGGCACGTCTTTCGGACTGTGGGAGGAAACCGGAGCACCCGGAGGAAACCCACCCAGACACGGGGAGAACATGCAGACGCCACACAGACAATGACCCAAGCCGGGAATCGAACCTGGCTCCCTAGCGCTGTGAGGCAGCAGTGCTAACCACTGTGCCCCTAGCATAATAATAACAGCATAAGGTTTTATTCATGCATGATAAATGCTTCTATCTGAGAGATGAGAGAGTTTAGACAAGCCAGACAGGGTAACAAGGTGACTTCTTTCTGGTGGCCTTTTGCCATCAATGCCAATGATGGTTTTCCCTTGTCGATGGTAGTCATGATGTGGAGATGCCGGCGTTGGACTGGGGTGAACACAGGAAGAAGTCTCACAACACCAGGTTAAAGTCCAACACGTTTATTTGGTAGCAAAAGCCACGAGCTTTCGGAACAGGCTGTCCCTTGCTGTACACATTGTCTGTACCTTTAAGACTTGATGAGCTGTAAAGGCTCACATTCCAATCATTATTCATGTCAATTGAGTTTGTGTCTTTGTGCCTTGTTTGTAATCAGAACACCCACCCACCTGACAAAGGGACAGCCTGTTCCGAAAGCTCGTGGCTTTTGCTACCAAATAAACCTGTTGGACTTTAACCTGGTGTTGTGAGACTTCTTCCAAGGTATATAGGCAGGGGAAATGGTGTTCAAAGAGGTGGATGCTGTATGCACATATCTAATTTCGAGGCTAATGTCATAGTCAGAGAGGTTTACAGCATGGAAACAGGCCCTTCGGCCCAACTTGTCCATGCCGCCCTTTTTTTTTACCATTGAACTGGTCCCAATTGCCTGCGTTTGGCCCATATCCCTCAATACCCATCTTACCCATGTAACTGTCTAAATGCTTTTTAAAAGACAAAATTGTACCCGCCTCTACAACTGCCTCTGGCAGCTTGTTCCAGACACTCACCACCCTCTGTGTGAAAAAATTGCCCTTCTGGACCCTTTTGTATCTCTCCCCTCTCATCTTAAACCTATACCCTCTAGTTTTAGACTCCCCTACCTTTGGGAAAAGATATTGACTATCTAGCTGATCTATGCCCCTCATTATTTTATAGACCTCTATAAGATCACCCCTCAGCCTCCTACGCTCCAGAGAAAAAAGTCCCAGTCTATCCAGCCTCTCCTTATAACTCAAGCCATCAAGTCCCGGTCGCATCCCAGTAAATCTTTTCTGCACTCTTTCTAGTTTAATAATATCCTTTCTATAATAGGGTGATCAGAACTGTGCACAGCATTCCAAGTGTGGCCTTACCAATGTCTTGTACATCTTCAACAAGACGTCCCAACTCCTGTATTCGATGTTCTGACCAGTGAAACCAAGCATGTTGAATGCCTACTTCACCACTCTGTCCACCTGTGAATCCACTTTCAAGGAGCTATGAACATGTAGCCCAAGGTCTCTTTGTTCTGTAACTTTCCCCAACGCCCTACCATTAACTGCATAAGTCCTGCCCTGTGGGTGTTTGCAAACTATTTCCAAGCAATTGAATGTGAGAAAAATCGGAACCCCTCGATTGTGTGTTTCAGAATCACAAGGATGTTTATGTTTATTTATTAGTGTCACAAGTAGGCTTACATTAACGCAGCAATGAAGTTACTGTGGAATTCCCCGAGTCGCCACACTCCGGCGCCTGTTCGGGTACATTGAGGGAGAGTTTAGCGTGGCCAATCCACCTAACCAGCACGTCTTTCGGACGGTGGGAGGAAACCGGAGCACCCAGAGGAAACCCACGCAGACATGGGGAGAACGTGCAGACTCCACACAGACAGTCACCCAAGCCAAGAATCGAACCTAGGTCCCCGGATGTCACTGAATGAGCTGTCTGTAGTTTCCTCCCTGCTTGGATGTCGGAAACACAGCAGCTGAACTGTACACAGCAAGATGCCACAACAGCAATGAGATCATTATCTGCTTATCTGTTTCTCAGGGATATACACTGACCCGAGGACATGGGATAACTCAGCAACTCTGTGACCCTGCCACTTGGTCTGTTACACTAACCCCAGCGCTACGGCAGATGAGGCCTCGGTTTACTGCCTTATCCAAAAGGTGGCACTGCCAATACAGCAGCACTCCCTCGGTAATGCCTGTACAGCACGTGTAGCACCAGCGTGGGTTCTGTCTTTGCTTTCTCAGATGGAGGACTATTCAGGGTTTAATTGAATTTATTACCAGCCGCTGCTGGAATGGGATTTGAACCCATGTCCCCAGAGATTAGCCTGGGCCTCTGGGTTACTGATCCAGTGATGTTACCACTGTGTCACCGTCTGACCCAATCAGCCTGGGAGATCTGTCCTCAAAATCCGGGACACATTCGCTGAAGATGAGAGATGATTATTGAGCCCCTGTCCCATTGGGAATGATCCCTCTGAACTTTACCCCTCCGGTGTTGAGTTTACCGTTAAGTACCAATAAAGAAATGAGTTTGTATTCATATTGATCACATTTGAAAGGAAACATTGTCAGTGAGGGGAAAGGGCTGAGGGATCTTTCATCTCCCTGTAAAGATCTGAAAAGGAATTCAGTCACACGGGGGTCACTCAGCTCCCCATGCCTCTTTGACAGAACCATCTCGGTCTACCTGACTTTTCCTCATGCTCCAGCTAATTACCCCGCTCCAAGTATTGGTCCAGTTCCTTTTCGGAAGTTCCTGTTCAATTTACATCCACCAACCTCCATATTCTTCAGAGGGATATGGTCCCCGGAGGGTCGGGGTTTTAGTTCAGTTGGGCAGCATGGTCAGTGCAGGCTTGGAGGGCCGAAGGGCCTGTTCCTGTGCTGTAATTTTCTTTGTTCTTTGTTTGGATCACAACAAACTCACTGAGCGCGATCTTACCGGCCTGTGTGTTCCTTGATTCCTCAGTTGCTGGATCTTGCAATATCGATTTATGAGTGTCACAAGTAGGCTTACATTAACACTGCAATGAAGTTACTTTGAAAATCCCCGAGTCACCAGACTCCGGCGCCTGTTCGGGTACACTGAGGGTGAATTTAGCACGGCCAATCCAACTAACCGGCACGTCTTTCGGACTGTGGGAGGAAACCGGAGCACCCGGAGGAAACCCACCCAGACACGGGGAGAACATGCAGACTCCACACAGACAATCACCCAAGCCGGGAATCGAACCTGGCTCCCTAGCGCTGTGAGGCAGCAGTGCTAACCGCTGTGCCCCTAGCATAATAATAACAGCATAAGGTTTTATTCATGCATGATAAATGCTTCTATCTGAGAGATGAGAGAGTTTAGACAAGCCAGACAGGGTAACAAGGTGACTTCTTTCTGGTGGCCTTTTGCCATCAATGCCAATGATGGTTTTCCCTTGTCGATGGTAGTCATGATGTGGAGATGCTGGCGTTGGACTGGGATGAACACAGTAAGAAGTCTCACAACACCAGGTTAAAGTCCAACAGGTTTATTTGGTAGCAAAAGCCACAAGCTTTCGGAACAGGCTGTCCCTTGCTGTACACATTGTCTGTACCTTTGAGACTTGATGAGCTGTAAAGGCTCACATTCCAATCATTATTCATGTAAATTGAGTTTGTGTCTTTGTGCCTTGTTTGTAATCAGAACACCCACCCACCTGACGAAGGGACAGCCTGTTCCGAAAGCTCGTGGCTTTTGCAACCAAATAAACCTGTTGGACTTTAACCTGGTGTTGTGAGACTTCTTCCAAGGTATAGAGACAGGGGAAATGGTGTTCAAAGAGGTGGGTGTTTGCATGCACATATTTAATTTTGAAGCTAATGTCATCGTCAGAGAGTTTACAGCATGGAAACAGGTCCTTCGGCCCAACTTGTCCATGCCGCCCTTTTTTTTACCATTGAACTGGTCCCAATTGCCTGCGTTTGGCCCATATCCCTCAATACCCATCTTACCCATGTAACTGTCTAAATGCTTTTTAAAAGACAAAATTGTACCCGCCTCTACTACTGCCTCTGGCAGCTTGTTTCACTCACCACCTTCTGTGTGAAAAAATTGCCTCTCTGGACCCTTTTGTATCTCTCCCCTCTCATCTTAAACATGTACCCTCTAGTTTTAGACTCCCCTACCTTTGGGAAAAGATATTGACTATCTAGCTGATCTATGCCCCTCATTATTTTATAGACCTCGATAAGATCACCCCTCAGCCTCCTACGCTCCAGAGAAAAAAGTCCCAGTCTATCCAGCCTCTTCTTATAAATCAAACCATCAAGTCCCGGTAGCATCCCAGTAAATCTTTTCTGCACTCTTTCTAGTTTAATAATATCCTTTCTATAATAGGGTGACCAGAACTGTGCACAGCATTCCAAGTGTGGCCTTACCAATGTCTTGTACATCTTCAACAAGACGTCCCAACTCCTGTATTCGATGTTCTGACCAATGAAACCAAGCATGTTGAATGCCTTCTTCACCACTCTGTCCACCTGTGAATCCACTTTCAAGGAGCTCTGAACATGTAGCCCAAGGTCTCTTTGTTCTGTAACTCTCCCCAACGCCCTACCATTAACTGCATAAGTCCTGCCCTGTGGGTGTTTGCAAACTATTTCCAAGCAATTGAATGTGAGAAAAATCGGAACCCCTCGATTGTGTGTTTCAGAATCACAAGGATGTTTATGTTTATTTATTAGTGTCACAAGTAGGCTTACATTAACGCAGCAATGAAGTTACTGTGGAATTCCCCGAGTCGCCACACTCCAGCGCCTGTTCGGGTACACTGAGGGAGAGTTTCGCGTGGCCAATCCACCTAACCAGCACTACTTTCGGACAGTGGGAGGAAACCGGAGCACCTGGAGGAAACCCAAGCAGACATGGGGAAAATGTGCAGACTCCACACAGACAGTCACCCAAGCCAAGAATCGAACCTAGGTCCCCGGATGTCACTGAATGAGCTGTCTGTAGTTTCCTCCCTGCTTGGATGTCGGAAACACAGCAGCTGAACTGTCCACAGCAAGATGCCACAACAGCAATGAGATCATTATCTGCTTATCTGTTTCTCAGGGATATACACTGACCCGAGGACATGGGATAACTCAGCAACTCTGTGACCCTGCCACTTGGTCTGTTACACTAACCCCAGCGCTACGGCAGATGAGGCCTCGGTTTACTGCCTTATCCAAAAGGTGGCACTGCCAATACAGCAGCACTCCCTCGGTAATGCCTGTACAGCACTTGGAGCACCAGCGTGGGTTCTGTCTTTGCTTTCTCAGATGGAGGACTATTCAGGGTTTAATTGAATTTATTACCAGCCGCTGCTGGAATGGGATTTGAACCCATGTCCCCAGAGATTAGCCTGGGCCTCTGGGCTACTGATCCAGTGATGTTACCACTGTGTCACCGTCTGACCCAATCAGCCTGGGAGATCTGTCCTCAAAACCCAGGACACATTCGCTGGAGATGAGAGATGATTATTGAGCCCCTGTCCCATTGGGAATGATCCCTCTGAACTTTACCCCTCCGCTGTTAAGTTTACCGTTAAGTACCAATAAAGAAATGAGTTTGTATTCATATTGATCACATTTGAAAGGAAACATTGTCAGTGAGGGGAAAGGGCTGAGGGATCTTTCATCTCCCTGTAAAGATCTGAAAAGGAATTCAGTCACACGGGGGTCACTCAGCTCCCCATGCCTCTTTGACAGAACCATCTCGGTCTACCTGACTTTTCCTCATGCTCCAGCTAATTACCCCGCTCCAAGTATTGGTCCAGTTCCTTTTCGGAAGCTCCTGTTCAATTTACTTCCACCAACCTCCATATTCTTCAGAGGGATATGGTCCCCGGAAGGGTCGGGGTTTTAGTTCAGTTGGGCAGCATGGTCAGTGCAGGCTTGGAGGGCCGAAGGGCCTGTTCCTGTGCTGTAATTTTCTTTGTTCTTTGTTTGTATCACAACAAACTCACTGAGCGCGATCTTACCGGCCTGAGTGTTCCTTGATTCCTCAGTTGCTGGATCTTGCAATATCTATTTATGAGTGTGACAAGTAGGCTTACATTAACACTGCAATGAAGTGACTGTGAAAATCCCCGAGTCACCAGACTCCGGCGCCTGTTTGGGTACACTGAGGGGGAATTTAGCACGGCCAATCCAACTAACCGGCCAGTCTTTCGGACTGTGGGAGGAAACCGGAGCACCCCGAGGAAATCCACCCAGACACGGGGAGAACATGCAGACTCCACACAGACAATGACCCAAGCCGGGAATCGAACCTGGCTCCCTAGCGCTGTGAGGCAGCAGTGCTAACCACTGTGCCCCTAGCATAATAATAACAGCATAAGGTTTTATTCATGCATGATAAATGCTTCTATCTGAGAGATGAGAGAGTTTAGACAAGCCAGACAGGGTAACAAGGTGACTTCTTTCTGGTGGCCTTTTGCCATCAATGCCAATGATGGTTTTCCCTTGTCGATGGTAGTCATGATGTGGAGATGCTGGCGTTGGACTGGGGTGAACACAGTAAGAAGTCTCACAACACCAGTTTAAAGTCCAACAGGTTTATTTGGTAGCAAGAGCCACAAGCTTTCGGAACAGGCTGTCCCTTGCTGTACACATTGTCTGTACCTTTAAGACTTGATTAGCTGTAAAGGCTCACATTCCAATCATTATTCATGTAAATTGAGTTTGTGTCTTTGTGCCTTGTTTGTAATCAGAACACCCACCCACCTGACGAAGGGACAGCCTGTTCCGAAAGCTCGTGGCTTTTGCTACCAAATAAACCTGTTGGACTTTAACCTGGTGTTGTGAGACTTCTTCCAAGGTATATAGACTGGGGAAATGGTGTTCAAAGAGGTGGGTGTTTGTATGCACATATCTAATTTCGAGGCTAATGTCATAGTCAGAGAGGGTTACAGCATGGAAACAGGCCCTTCGGCCCAACTTGTCCATGCCGCCCTTTTTTTTTACCATTGAGCTGGTGCCAATTGCCTGCGTTTGGCCCATATCCCTCAATACCCATCTTACCCATGTAACTGTCTAAATGCTTTTTAAAAGACAAAATTGTACCCGCCTCTTCTACTACCTCTGGCAGATTGTTCCAGACACTCACCACCCTCTGTGTGAAAAAATTGCCCTTCTGGACCGTTTTGTATCTCTCCCCTCTCATCTTAAACATGTACCCTCTAGATTTAGACTCCCCTACCTTTGGGAAAAGATATTGACTATCGAGCTGATCTCTGCCCCTCATTATTTTATAGACCTCGATAAGATCTCCCCTCAGCCTCCTACGCTCCAGAGAAAAAAGTCCCAGTCTATCCAGCCTCTCCTTATAACTCAAACCATCAAGTCCCGGTAGCATCCCTGTAAATCTTTTCTGCACTCTTTCTAGTTTAATAATATCCTTTCTATAATAGGGTGACCAGAACTGTGCACAGCATTCCAAGTGTGGCCTTACCAATGTCTTGTACATCTTCAACAAGACGTCCCAACTCCTGTATTCAATGTTCTGACCAATGAAACCAAGCATGTTGAATGCCTTCTTCACCACTCTGTCCACCTGTGACTCCACTTTCAAGGAGCTCTGAACATGTACCCTTGATCTCTTTGTTCTGTAACTCTCCCCAACGCCCTACCATTAACTGAATAAGTCCTGCCCTGTGGGTGTTTGCAAACTATTTCCAAGCAATTGAATGTGAGAAAAATCAGAACCCCTCGATTGGGTGTTTCAGAATCACAAGGATGTTTATGTTTATTTATTAGTGTCACAAGTAGGCTTACATTAACGCTGCAATGAAGTTACTGTGAAATTCCCCTCGTCGCCACACTCCGGCACCTGTTCGGGTACTCTGAGGGAGAGTTTAGCGTGGCCAATCCACCTAACCAGCACTTGTTTCGGACGGTGGGAGGAAACCGGAGCACCCGGAGGAAACCCACGCAGACATGGGGAGAACGTGCAGACTCCACACAGTCACCCAAGCCAAGAATCGAACCTAGGTCCCCGGATGTCACTGAATGAGCTGTCTGTAGTTTCCTCCCTGCTTGGATGTCCGAAACACAGCAGCTGAACTGTACACAGCAAGATGCCACAACAGCAATGAGATCATTATCTGCTTATGTTTCTCAGGGATATACACTGACCCGAGGACATGGGATAACTCAGCAACTCTGTGACCCTGCCACTTGGTCTGTTACACTAACCCCAGCGCTACGGCAGATGAGGCCTCGGTTTACTGCCTTATCCAAAAGGTGGCACTGCCAATACAGCAGCACTCCCTCGGTAATGCCTGTACAGCACTTGTAGCACCAGCGTGGGTTCTGTCTTTGCTTTCTCAGATGGAGGACTATTCAGGGTTTAATTGAATTTATTACCAGCCGCTGCTGGAATGGGATTTGAACCCATGTCCCCAGAGATTAGCCTGGGCCTCTGGGTTACTGATCCAGTGATGTTACCACTGTGTCACCGTCTGACCCAATCAGCCTGGGAGATCTGTCCTCAAAATCCGGGACACATTCGCTGGAGATGAGAGATGATTATTGAGCCCCTGTCCCATTGGGAATGATCCCTCTGAACTTTACCCCTCCGCTGTTAAGTTTACCGTTAAGTACCAATAAAGAAATGAGTTTGTGTTCATATTGATCACATTTGAAAGGAAACATTGTCAGTGAGGGGAAAGGGCTGAGGGATCTTTCATCTCCCTGTAAAGATCTGAAAAGGAATGCAGGGAGGAAACTACAGACAGCTCATTCAGTGACATCCGGGGACCTAGGCCCGATTCTTGGCTTTGGTGACTGTCTGTGTGGAGTCTGCACGTTCTCTCCATGTCTGCGTGGGTTTCCTCCGGGTGCTGCGGTTTCCTCCCACCGTCCGAAAGAAGTGCTGGTTAGGTGGATTGGCTATGCTAAACTCTCCCTCAGTGTACCCGAACAGGCGCCTGAGTGTGGCGACTAGGGGAATTTCACAGTAACTTCATTGCAGCGTTAATGTAAGCCTACTTGTGACACTAATAAATAAACATAAACATCCTTGTGATCCTGAAACACCCAATCGAGGGGTTCTGATTTTTCTCACATTCAATTGCTTGGAAATAGTTTGCAAACACCCACAGGGCAGGACTTATTCAGTTCATGGTAGGGTGTTGGGGAGAGTTACAGAACAAAGAGATCAAGGGGTACATGTTCATAACTCCTTGAAATTGTTGTCACAGGTGGACAGAGTGGTGAAGAAGGCATTCAACATGCTTGGTTTCATTGGTCAGAACATTGAGTACAGGAGTTGGGACGTCTTGTTGAAGATGTAGAAGACATTGGTAAGGCCACACTTGGAATGCTGTGCACAGTTCTGGTCACCCTATTATAGAAAGGATATTATTAAACTAGAAAGAGTGTAGAAAAGATTTACTAGGATGCTACCGGGACTTGATGGTTTGAGTTATAAGGAGAGGCTGGATAGACTGGGACTTTTTTCTCTGGAGCGTAGGAGGCTGAGGGGTGATCTTATAGAGGTCTATAAAATAATGAGGGGCATAGATCAGCTCGATAGTCAATATCTTTTCCCAAAGGTAGGGGAGTCTAAAACTAGAGGGTATAGGTTTAAGATGAGAGGGGAGAGATACAAAACGGTCCAATTTTTTCACACAGAGGGTGGTGAGTGGCTGGAACAAGCTGCCAGAGGTAGTAGAAGAGGCGGGTACAATTTTGGAGCCGGCAGTTTGCGGTGTCGATGGTAGTCATGATGTGGAGATGCCGGCGTTGGACTGGGGTGAACACAGTAAGAAGTCTCACAACACCAGGTTAAAGTCCAACAGGTTTATTTGGTAGCAAATACCATATGTCTGTGTCGATATGCGCGATCTTCTTGGAGATCCTCTCCACTTGGAGCCGGCAGTTTGCGGTGTCGATGGTAGTCATGATGTGGAGATGCCGGCGTTGGACTGGGGTGAACACAGTAAGAAGTTTAATAACACCAGGTTAATTTGCTCCCAAATAAACCTGTTGGGAGTTTAACCTGGTGTTGTGAGACTTCTTACGGTTTTCCCTTAGCCAGTGAGTATGTCACAGTGATCCCATTGTCCGGAAAGTGTTGGTGTCAGGAAAGTATCCGGGAAATCCAAGAAATTGGAGTATTTCCTGCTGGTTATATATTTTAAATTGCGGGAAAGTTTAAGATATTTACGGCAGGGACAGGCTGCCAATGGATCCAGAGTTTTTGATATGTTAATAAGCCATGCAACACTGCAAATAAAATGTTTACCTCAGGCAATTAAGTAACAATGGGAAACAGAACATGGATAGAGTTGAATCCATTGTTAAGAGTTCAAAAGAAGGAATACAAAGTGTGAAGAGGCGTCGTTAAAAAGGTTCATAAAGGGAGTTTGTTTTTAAACACAAAAAGCCAAAATAAAGAGGTGAAGGCTGTTTAGTCTGGGAGAGTGCAGTTCGAAGGGGGTAAGGTCAGATAAGAGAAGTATCAAAGGGAAGAAACACATTTAAGGTGATACTGAAACCTGTACATAGGACAGCTGGCTTTTAGATCTTAGCCAATGGCATGAACAGCTGTTTAACTCCCAGCAAATAACGTGTGAAGGATGTCCGATACAAGAAGCAACACTGAGAGATTTAACTGCCCAGTGTAGTAACAGTTACTGGATTTTTGCAGCTCTTAAAATTGATAAGGCGTTGTCAAACATTTTGGGGGGAGAGTTAGCCCTGAAGATAATTGGGATTGCTTGGAACTGTTTCATCCAATGACACTGTGTATCGCCATTTCTTAGCTCAGTCTCGGTGGGACAGTCTAGAACAAGAGGTCACAGATATCGAGTGGAGAGGAGGCGGGTTCAAAACTGAGGTGAGGAGAAAGTAATTCTCTCAGAGGGTTGTGAATCTGTGGAACTCACTGCCCCAGAGAGCAGTGGAGACAGGTTCAACCAACTGATTCAAAAAAGAGATGGATATGTTTCTGATGGAAAGCGGGATAAAGGGCGATGGGGAGCAGGCAAGAAAGTGGAGCTCAGACCAGGATTAGATGAGCCAGAATCTGATTGAATGGTGGAGTGGCCTCGAAGTGTTGAATTGTCTGCTCCCGCTCCTAATTCCTATGTTCCTAGGTGTACTTCGAGCTTAGTTTAATGTTGTTCATTCTATTTCTTAATTAATGTTTATTTTATTGGAAATCATCACAAAATAACTGGGATGTGATGCTACTGTGCCTTTAAGGAATGTATTTTAATCCTGTTTTTCTGCTTTTTTTTGGTATCGTTGCTGTGATGTCTGTTGAAGAAATATAATGGGCCTTGTACTTTATTTTTAATTTGGGCTTCATGCAGTGTCCTGGAGTTTTACGACCCTTTTGAATTGTTGGGGAAAGACTGTTGATAGGTCATGGTCAGGTGGTTTCTTCACAGAGGAATCCAAGGATTCACTTTCAGGTTTAGCCAGAAGCTGTAAGGATTGCAGCCTGCAAGCAGCATTTCTGTGTCTCTCCCTGGTATTGGAAATTTGGCTCTTGGTGGCTGGTAGCTGGAGACAAGGAGTGCCTCTGTCTCCTGCAGTGTGCTGAAAGCACCAGGGTCGGCAGGCCTCAGCATTTTCATCTCACCATCCAAAGGACGAAACCACCAAGGGGGTTGGAAAGCTGCAACATCCAGCATCACGTGAGCATACTTCTTTTCAGCGCTAAGCGACACGTTGGCACAGTGGGTTAGCACTGCTGCCTCACAGCGCCAGAGACCCGGGTTCGATTCCCGGCTTGGGTCACCATCTGTGCTGAGTCTGCACGTTCTCCCCCGGGTCTGCGTGGGTTTCCTCCGGGTGCTCCAGTTTCCTCCCACATTCTGAAAGATGTGCGGGTTAGGTGGATTGGCCGTGCTAAATTGCCCCTTAGTGTCAGGGGGACTAGCGAGGGTAAATGTAGGGGGTTGTGGAGATAGGGTCTGGGTGGGATTGCAGGCTCGATGGGCCGAATGGCCTTTCTGCACCATCGAATTCTATGATTCTAAGTCTGGAACGAGGGTGTATGTCTGCAGGAGTGGTTGTGTTGGAACAGTGCATTTAGTTGTTAAGATTTATACAATATCATGATTGGTTTTTATTCTTTTTTGTAAATTGGTAAACGTTATTGTTAATTGTCCTGTTATATGTAAATTGTATTCCTAACTCAACTTTGTTTGACAAAAGCTCCCTACTGGGTCGTTTGAATCCTATCTGGAGTGAAACATCTTATGTTTACCCGCACCAAATTCAAAGTGCAAAATGTATGATGACTTCATAAAATGCTTGGGGGTTTCTGACCTGGATTATGACAGGGATATCTGTGTCTGGATTTAAGCCTTTCCTCACGAGACCAAACTGCAAAAATACAGTGGAGGACAGTTGTTTCAGGTTTCCCTTCTGGGATTCGAAACATCTCGGCACTTACCCTCCCCAACACCATTTACTGACCATCTGAGATAGTTTTGGATTCCACCTTAATTCAGCGGAATGATAGGAACTTGCATTCATATAGCACCTTTAACACAGTAAAACAGCCCAAGTCGCTTCTCATGTGTATCGTCAAAGCCAGGTGAGATATCTGGAGAGGTGACCAAAGGTTTGGTTCAGGAGGTAGGTAATCAGGAGTCTTACAGGGAGAGAGCGGGAGAGGCTCGAGGGGTTCCGTGGCTTCGGTCTTCCCGAAGTTTAATTGGAAGAAATGCTGTCTATCGGTAAAACACAGTAAGTAGTCTCGCAACACCAGGTTCAAGTCCAACAGGTTTATTTGGAATCACGAGCTTTCGGAGCGCTGCTCCTTTATCAGCAGTGCTCCGAAAGTTTGTGCTACCAAATAAATCTGTTGGACTTTAACCTGGTGTTGTGAGACTACTTACTGTGCACACCCCAGTCTAACGCCGGCATCGCCACATTATCGGTAAAGCAGCCCCCACAATTTAGAGACAGTGGAAAAGTTAAGACACAGAGTGGTGGAGTAGAGCTGTGTGGGGGGGGTCGTCAGCATACACGTGGAAATTGACTGCGTTTTTGGACATGTTGTTGAGGGGTAGTCTGCTGATGAAAAGTAGGAGGAAGCCGAGGATAGATCCTTGTGGGTAACAAGAGGTAGCAGTGCAGGAGCAGGAAGAAAAGCCATTGGAACTGGTTCACTGGTTATGATGATGTAGATAAGAATGGTACCAGATAAATGCAGACCCAGCTCGATGGTGTTGGCACAAGGACAGTGTGATCAGGCCTGTAGACAGGTCAAGAAGGTTTAGGAGGGATAGCTTACCTTCATTGCAGTCACATAGTATGCCATTTATAATTATTTTACGAGGGCTGTTGTGGGTCCATGACTGGGAGGAAGCCTGATCGGAGGGATTCAGACATGCGAGTGTTTGGAAAGATGGGCATGGACTTGAGAAGTAACAGCATATTCAAAGACTTTGTAGAGGAAAGGAAGATTAGAGGTGAGCAGGAAGGTTAGAGGTGGGAGTTTACAAGGATTGAGGGGAGGGGGGCAGTGTTTTTTTTTAAAAGAGAGGCATAATGGCAGATTGAAGGAGACAAGGACCTTGCCCGAGGAAAGTGAACTGTTCGCAATATCAGCTAACATAGGGGACAGGAAGGACATTTTGGTGATTAGCAATGTAGTAGGAATGGGGTCAAAGAGGTAGGCGCTGGGTCATGTGTACAAGATGAACTTTGAGAAGGCATGAGAGGAGATAACAGGGAAACTGGAGAAGGAAGTCAATTCAATGCAGGAGCAGAAAGGAAGTTTTATATGATTTTTTAAAATACTTTTCCAATTCAATCAAATCAAATCCAATTCAGAGTCTCAACAAGTTGAGACATTTCAGATCCAGGCTGACAAGACAGGGCGAGCGACCAAACCACCCTGTCCTGGGCCTGATCTACATGAGCCAAGCTGATTGGAGAAGGGGGAGGTTCCTCCTCCAAGACTTGAGCTCATTTGCATCTTAGCCAAAAGGCCGAGATGCCGCTTTTAAAAATTGCTTCATATGTTTCATATGAAGCCTCAGCGTAACCTAATGACCTCAACCAAGTGCGGCCGACCATGGGCTGCCGACCATACTACATTTCATCTTAGCCAAAAGGCCAAGGAAGTTTTATATCATTGGCTGGCCGAAGGGAGGGTCGTGGCAGGGACAGCTAATTGGATGGTTTCAGGCTCAGTGACAGAAGTCCATCCTTGGACATTTGAGGTGAGAGTGGAAAAGGGAGGAATGTTATCAGTAGAGAAAAGAAGTTATCTTTGCATTTCAAGATGTTACTAGAATAATGGGCAGTTTCAGGTCGTGAGCGATGACTAGATGTTGCTTTTTGTGGTCCAGCTAGATCTATCTCGTGAGTTCCAGGCAGCTGATGGCATGGCCACTAATGCTGGAGCGATTAAAGGTGGAAAGTGCAAGTGGCTGGAATTAAGGAAGAGCAGGGGGGGGGGGGGGCTGGAGAGGATAATAGCAACAGAGAGGAGAGAGAGAGGCCATGGAGGGATTTGAAAATGAGCACTGATTGCTGGACTGGGTAGCTGTGCAGGTGAGTGAGCACCGGCGATGGGGCAGGGGAACAGAACCAAGGAAACTCTGTGTAAAAACATTCCGTGACAGACAGCTGGTTCAAACTATCGAGCTGTAATACTCTGGTTGTTTTAAAACCAATCCGCTGTCTTGAACTTACATTCGTTATCTGTGATTCCCTTTGAATATTCTGAGGTTTGGTTTGATTTATTATTGTCACGTGTATTAACATACAGTGAAAAGTATTGTTTCTTGCGCGCTATACAGACAAAGCATACCGTTCATAGAGAAGGAAACGAGAGAGTGCAGAATGTAGTGTTACAGTCACAGCTAGGGTGTAGAGAAAGATCAACTTAATGCAAGGTAAGTCCATTCAAAAGTCTGACAGCAGCAGGGAAGAAGCTGTTCTTGAGTCGGTTGGTACGTGGCGTCAGAGTTTTGTATTTTATTCCCGAAGGAAGAAGGTGGAAGAATGTCGGGGGTGCGTGGGGTCCTTAATTATGCTGGCTGCATAATTAAGTGTAGACAGAATCAATGGATGGGTGGCTGCTTTGTGTGATGAATTGGGCTACATTCACGACCTTTTGTAGTTTTGCAAAGGGCTGTTTAGTCACTTTTGTTTGGTACCATTTGGGCGGCATGATGGCCCAGTGGTTCGCACTGCTACTTCACAGCTCCAGGGATCTGGGTTCGATTCCCGGCTCGGGTCACTGTCTGTGTGGAGTTTGCACATTCTCTTCGTGTCTGCGTGGGTTTCCTCCGGGTGCTCCGGTTTCCTCCCACAGTCCAAAGATGTGCGGGTTAGGTTGACTGGCCATGCTAAAAATTGCCCCTTAGTGTCCTGAGATGCGTAGGTTAGAGGGATTAGCGGGTAAAATATGTAGGGATATGGGGGTAGGGTCTGGGTGGGATTGTGGTCGGTGCAGACTCGATGGGCCGAATGGCCTCTTTCTGTACTGTCGGGATTCTATGATACTTTATTCCCAATCAAAAGTCCAATCAGAGTCCCCACAAGAGAGGCAAAACAGATGCAAGCTGACAAGACGGGCCATTCTTCCTGGATTGGACTCGATCAAACAAGATCCAAGCTGACAGGATGAGGCATTGCACCTCCTCCCGGGCTGGATCTGAGCTTCACTAAGGTCCAGGTGGCTTTGACAAATTGCGTTAGGTAAATCTTCAATGTAAACTCATTGGCTGAGACCAAATGAAGGATCAGAAACTACACTTGATCTTAGCCAATGGGCCACTGTTTTTTTTAAGCTATATCCAATCTAAGTCCAATTCAAAGTCTCAACCAATGAGACATTCCAGATCCAAGCTGACAAGACACGCAAGCCTCTTCCTGCCTTGGGCTTGATCTGCATGATCCAAGCTGATTGGAGCAGGCATTGCACCTTCTGCAGAGCTTGATCTCATTTGCATCTTAGCCAAAAGGCTGAGATGCTGTTTTTTTAAAATTGCTTCAAATGAAGCCTCGGTTTAACCTCATCGACTTCCACCAAGTGCAGGACTGCAAAACTACACTTGATCTTCGCCAAAAGACTGAGAGATCAATAGGCCAGTGTTGTGTCACTGAAGAGTCAATCTGAAATCTGACTGATGCGGTACAGATCACTCAGGGAGTCAGGATTCCAGCATCACACAGTCACAGCTTTAAACCAGAGAAGGAGAGTTCTCCCTGGGTCCTGGGATACATGTACCAGGCATTGTTATGCTGCTGTTTGTGGGATCTTGCTGTGTGCTCCCTCATTCCTGACCCTCTTGACAGTGCGGCACTCCCTCAGTACTGGCCCACTGACAGTGCGGTACTCCCTCAGTACTGACCCTCTGACAGTGCGGCATTCCCTCAGTACTGACCCTTTGACAGTGCGGCACTCCCTCAGTACTGACCCTTTGACAGTGCTGCACTCCCTCAGTACTGACCCTCTGACAGTGCGGCACTCCCTCAGCACTGACCCTCTGACAGTGCGGCACTCCCTCAGCACTGACCCTCTGACAGTGCGGCACTCCCTCAGCACTGATCCTTTGACAGTGCGGCACTCCCTCAGTACTGACCCTTTGACAGTGCGGCACTCCCTCAGCACTGACCCTCTGACAGTGCAGCACTCCCTCATTCCTGACCCTCTGACAGTGCGGCACTCCCTCAGTACTGACCCTCTGACAGTGCGGCATTCTCTCAGTACTGACCCTTTGACAGTGCGGCACTCCCCCAGTACTGACCCTCTGACAGTGCAACATTCCCTCAGTACTGACCCTCTGACAGTGCGGCATTCCCTCAGTACTGACCCTTTGACAGTGCGGCACTCCCCCAGTACTGACCCTCTGACAGTGCGGCACTCCCTCAGTACTGACCCTCTGACAGTGCGGCATTCCCTCAGTACTGACCCTCTGACAGTGCGGCACTCCCTCAGTACTGACCCTTTGACAGTGCGGCACTCCCCCAGTACTGACCCTCTGACAGTGCGGCACTCCCTCAGTACTGACCCTCTGACAGTGCGGCATTCCCTCAGTACTGACCCTCTGACAGTGTGGCACTCCCTCAGCACTGACCCTCTGACAGTGCAACACTCCCTCAGTACTGACCCTCTGACAGTGCAACATTCCCTCAGTACTGACCCTCTGACAGTGCGGCACTCCCTCAGCACTGACCCTCTGACAGTGCAACACTCCCTCAGCACTGACCCTCTGACAGTGCGGCACTCCCTCAGCACTGACCCTCTGACAGTGCGGCACTCCCTCAGTACTGACCCTCTGACAGTGCGGCATTCCCTCAGTACTGACCCTCTGACAGTGTGGCACTCCCTCAGCACTGACCCTCTGACAGTGCAACACTCCCTCAGTACTGACCCTCTGACAGTGCAACATTCCCTCAGTACTGACCCTCTGACAGTGCGGCACTCCCTCAGCACTGACCCTCTGACAGTGCAACACTCCCTCAGCACTGACCCTCTGACAGTGCAACACTCCCTCAGCACTGACCCTCTGACAGTGCGGCACTCCCTCAGTACTGACCCTCTGACAGTGCAACATTCCCTCAGTACTGACCCTCTGACAGTGCAACATTCCCCCAGTACTGACCCTCTGACAGTGCGGCATTCCCTCAGTACTGACCCTCTGACAGTGCAACATTCCCCCAGTACCGTACTGGGAGTATCAGCCTGGGTTTAAAGTTGAGTTTATAAGTGTCACAAGTAGGTTTACCTTGACACTGCAATGAAGTTACTGTGAAAATCCCCTAGTCACCACACTCTGGCGCCTGTTCGGGTACACTGAGGGAGAATTTAGCACGGCCAATGCACCCTAACCAGCACATATTTTAGACTGTGGGAGGAAACCGGAGCATGCAGAGGAAACCCACGCAGACACGGGGAGGACGTGCAAACTCCACACAGACAAGGCAGGATTCGAACCCAGGTCCCTGGCGCTGTGAGGCAGCAGTGCTAACCACTGGGCCACTGATGTAATTTGATCTCAAGCCTCTGAATTCAGCTGAGAACTCCAAATGTTCGGAGTCTGCAGCGAGCGTGCTACCCACTGGGGTTTGACTGACGTCTGTATTTGGGAGATGTGCATTGAACAGGAACACGTATATTGCTGTTTAATGTGTGGCTTCCTTCCTGTGCCAACTCTGTTCTCTGTGACTGCACTCACATTCATTCCTGTCCCATTCCCCTGCTGCAGTGAGCTGTGTTATATAGCTCAATACTGCCACCTTCAGGAACATTTAGATCATCCCTGCGCTGCCACTGAGCAGTTAGCAAACAGCTCAGTCTGCGTCCCGGCAGACTCCCCCCCCCCCCCAAATAATGCATGGCCATTCCAGGTAGGACCACTGCCCAGGCCTTCACTATGGCTGCAAAGCTCGGTCTCTGCAGGAGATCAAAGGGTTACAAATGACCCTCTGACAGTGCAACAGATTGAAGCCCAACAGGTTTACTTGGTGCAGCGAGTTTTCTTCATCAGATGAGTGGCTTCTTACTGTGCCCGCCCCAGTCCAACGCCGGCATCTACACAACAGTGCAACAGAGTCATAGAGGTTTACAGCATGGAAACAGGCCCTTCGGCCCAACTTGTCCATGCCGCCCTTTTTTAACCACTAAGCTTGTCCCAATTGCCCACATTTGGCCCATATCCCTTCATACCCATGTAACTATCTAAATGCTTTCTAAAAGAGAACATTGTACCCGCCTCTACTACTACCTCTGGCAGCTTGTTCCAGACACTCACCACCCTCTGTGTGAAAAAATTGCCCCTCTGGACACTTTTGTATCTCTCCCCTCTCACCTTAAACCTATGCCCTCTAGTTTTAGACTCCTTTGGGAAAAGATATTGACTATCTAGCTGATCTATGCCCCTCATTATTTTATAGACCTCTATAAGATCACCCCTCAGCCTCCTACGCTCCAGGGAAAAAAGTCCCAGTCTATCCAGCCTCTCGTAACTCAAATCATCAAGTCCCAGTAGCATCTAGTGAATCTTTTTTGCAATCTTTTTAGTTTAATAATATCCTTTCTATAATAGCACTCCCTCAATATTGATCCTTCTTGTTCTACAGAATGTTGGTGAGGCCACAGCTGGAGCACTGTGTGCAGTTCTGGTCGCCATATTATCGGAAGGACGTGAACGCACTGGAGGGGGTGCAGAGGAGATTCACCAGGATGCTGCCTGGGATGGAGTGTTTAAGTTATGAAGAGAGGTTGGGTAGTCTTGGGTTGTTTTCATTGGAGCAGTGAAGATTGAGGGGTGACCTGATTGAGGTGTACAAGATTTTGAGGCACATGGACAGAGTGGGTAAGGAGCCTTAGTTGAAGGAGTCACGAGGGGACATCGTTTCAAGGTGAGGGGGCAGGAGGTTTAAGGGGATGTGAGGAAAAACATTTTTACCCAGAGGGTGGTGAGGGTCTGGAATGCGCTGCCTGGGAGGGTGGTGGAGGCGAGTTGTCTCACATCGTTTAAAAAGTACCTGGATGAGCACTTGGCACGGCAGAACATTCAGGGCTATGGGCCAAGTGCTGGTCGATGGTATTAGATGGGAGTTCAGGTGTTTCTCATGTGTCGGTGCGGACTCGATGGGCCGAATTTGACAATCAACCTCAACATCACTTTCCACCTGTTCTCCAGATCACCAGGCACAAACAGGGCGGCACGGTGGCACAGTGGTTAGCACTGCTGCTTCACAGCTCCAGGGACCCGGCTTCGATTCCCGGCTTGGGTCACTGTCTGTGTGGAGTTTGCACGTTATCCTCGTCTCTGCGTGGGTTTCCTCCGGGTGCTCCGGTTTCCTCCCACATTCTGAAAGACGTGCTGGTTCGGGTGCATTGACCCGAACAGGCGCCGGAGTGTGGTGACGAGGGGAATTTCACAGTAACTTCATTGTAGTGTTAATGTAAGCATTACTAGTGACACTAATAAATAAACTTTACTGTTGCTTTAAATCTCTCAATTTCTGCCTTAAAAATATAGAATAGGCCTGAATTCCAAAGATTCACAGCTCTCTGAAGGAAGGAATTTCTCCTGATCTCAGTGCTGACACTGATCGTTCACCCTGACCAGGAGAAAGATCCTCTCAACATCCTCCACCCTGTCAAACCCTCTCACAATCTTCAACATTCCCATCGGGTCGCCTCTCACTCTTCCAGACTCCAGAGGAGATGGTTCTCATCGACTCCACCTCCGCTCTCACCCCAGGGATCAATCTGGTGAATCCTAATTCCGCCTCTCCTCACAGCACCGTGTCAACACAGATCTGATGATGCATCGAAAGACCTTTCCGCTCTCTCTCTCGACCTCTGTCGATTCACTCAGCAAGCTGAATTTCACCCCCAGGGGTTAAACAACATGTCATAGAATCCTGCGGTGCAAAAGGAAGCCATTCGGTCCATCGAGTCTGTACTGACATGTAAAGTCGTCTGGCACCAGAATGGGATAGAAAGGTGCAGGGGCTGGAATTCCATTTCCCCTGTTCAGAAGCAGGGATCTCTTGAGCCCGACTTGAGGCTGTTTGTCTCCAATTAGACCATAGAACAGTGCAGCACAGAACAGGCCCTTCGGCCCACGATGTTGTGCCGAGCTTTATCTGAAACCAAGATCAAGCTATCCCACTCCCTATCATCCTGGTGTGCTCCATGTGCCTATCCAATAACCGCTTAAATGTTCCTAAAGTGTCTGACTCCACTATCACTGCAGGCAGTCCATTCCACACCCCAACCACTCTCTGAGTAAAGAACCTACCTCTGATATCCTTCCTGTATCTCCCACCATGAACCCTATAGTTATGCCCCCTTGTAATAGCTCCATCCACCCGAGGAAATAGTCTTTGAACGTTCACTCTGTTTATCCCCTTCATCATTTTATAAACCTCTCTTAAGTCTCCCCTCAGCCTCCTCCGCTCCAGAGAGAACAGCCCTAGCTCCCTCAATCTTTCCTCATAAGACCTACCCTCCAAACCAGGCAGCATCCTGGTAAATCTCCTCTGCACTCTTTCCAGCACTTCCACATCCTTCTTATGGTGAGGTGACCAGAACTGCACACAATATTCCAAATGTGGTCTCACCAAGGTCCTGTACAGTTGCAGCATAACCCCACGGCTCTTAAACTCCAACCCCCTGTTAATAAAAGCTAACACACTATAGGCCTTCTTCACAGCTCTATCCACTTGAGTGGCAACCTTTAGAGATCTGTGGATATGGACCCCAAGATCTCTCTGTTCCTCCACAGTCTTCAGAACCCTACCTTTGACCCTGTAATCCACATTTAAATTTGTCCTACCAAAATGAATCACCTCACATTTATCAGGGTTAAACTCCATTTGCCATTTTTCAGCCCAGCTTTGCATCCTATCTATGTCTCTTTGCAGCCTACAACAGCCCTCCACCTCATCCACTACTCCACCAATCTTGGTGTCATCAGCAAATTTACTGATCCACCCTTCAGCCCCCTCCTCTAAGTCATTAATAAAAATCACAAAGAGCAGAGGACCAAGCACTGATCCCTGTGGCACTCCGCTAGCAACCTGCCTCCAATCCGAAAATTTTCCATCCACCACCACCCTCTGTCTCCAATTGAATTATCAGGATATGCTTTCGCTCCGATGGTCTGAAACTTATTAACATTGGATCCCTGCACCCCTCTCATTCTGGCCTCCAGTTTCCACCACGGGGACAGGCAGCCTTGCTGTCAGCTGCCCAGGGCACAGACTCTGCAATTCCCTCCCAAAAACTCTGTCTCTCCACCTTTTTTGCCTAGAGATAGCACAAAGAAACTACAAAGGGTCGTGAATGTAGCCCAATCCATCACGCAAACCAGCCTCCCATCCACTGACTCTGTCTACACTTCCCGCTGCCTCAGGAAGGCAGCCAGCATAATTAAGGACCCCACGCATCCCCCGGACATTCTCTCTTCCACCTTTTTCCGTCGGGAAAAAGATACAAAAGTCTGAGGTCACGTACCGACCGACTCAAGAACAGCTTCTTCCCTGCTGCTGTCAGACTTTTGAATGGACTTACCTTGCATTAAGTTGATCTTTCTCTACACCCTAGCTATGACTGTAACACTACAT
The DNA here is from genome assembly GCF_964213995.1 of Mustelus asterias. NCBI lineage: Eukaryota > Metazoa > Chordata > Chondrichthyes > Carcharhiniformes > Triakidae > Mustelus > Mustelus asterias. The sequence goes on from NC_135822.1 coordinate 72,516,063, forward strand.
TCTGCACCCTCTCTTTTCCTTCTCTATGAACGGTATGCTTTGTCTGCCTAGTGCACAAAATACAATACTTTTCACTGTATACCAATACATGTGACAATAATAAATCAAATCAAATCCTGAACACTTTGCTTTGACTAAGATTTTGGTTGCCTGTTGTGGGAACTGTGAAGTCTGTCTCTCTCAAACAATAAGTTTAACAACACCAGGTTAAAGTCCAACAGGTTTATTTGGTAGCAAAAGCCACGGGCTTAAGGCTCCGAAAGCTTGTGGCTTTTGCTACCAAATAAACCTGTTGGACTTTAACCTGGTGTTGTTAAACTTCTTACTGTGTTTACCCCAGTCCAACGCCGGCATCTCCACATCATGACTCTCAGACAATACAGCATAAAAAGGTCACCTGGCTGGAGGGACCAATTGGGGCTGAGAGCGAGTGATCACCCCAGAGGGTGGAGTCCTCTCTCAGGCAGAACACATCGGAGAGCCATCTAGTTAACATAACCTCAAGTGTCTTGACGCCACCACAGGGGTGCCACGCTACTAACCCTGTGTGGTTCAGCATCAGATTTGATTTGTTGACATACAGGTGAAGAGCCTTGGGACCTTCCAACCACGTCAGTGGCGCTATCTAAATGCAGATTCTTGTCTTTGCCTCTGGGAAGACAGGAAAAAAACTGGATCAGCTGATTGGGAATCTTCAGATGAAGTGTTACAGAGGAGTGAGCGAGTGGGAGCAGTATTGCTGGGTTTAGGATTGCCGGTCTCAGGGGAGACGCAGGAGCTTTCAGCATTGTCCGTCTTACTGCATACTGCAACCCCTCCCGTCCCATAAGACCATAAGACATAGGAGCGGAAGTATGGCCATTCGGCCCATCGAGTCCACTCCACCATTCAATCATGGTTGATTTCAACTCCATTTACCCGCTCTCTCCCCATAGCCCTTAATTCCTCGAGAAATCAAGAATTTATCAATTTCTGTCTTGAAGACGCTCAACGTCTCGGCCTCCACAGCCCTCTGTGGCAATGAATTCCACAGACCCACCACTCTCTGGCTGAAGAAATTTCTCCTCATCTCTGTTCTAAAGTGACTCCCTTTTATTCTAAGGCTGTGCCCCCGCGTCCTAGTCTCCCCTGTTAATGGAAACAACTTCCCTACGTCCATCCTATCTAAGCCGTTCATTATCTTGTAAGTTTCTATCAGATCTCCCCTCAACCTCCTAAACTCCAATGAATATAATCCCACGATCCTCAGACGTTCATCGTATGTCAGGCCTACCATTCCTGGGATCATCCGTGTGAATCTCCGTTGGACCCGCTCCAGTGCCAGTATGTCCTTCCTGAGGTGTGGGGCCCAAAATTGCTCACAGTACTCCAAATGGGGCCTAACCAGTGCTTTATAAAGCCTCAGAAGTACATCCCTGCTTTTGTATTCCAAGCCTCTTGAGATAAATGACAACATTACATTTGCTTTCTTAATTACGGACTCAACCTGCAAGTTTACCTTTAGAGAATCCTGGACTAGGACTCCCAAGTCCCTTTGCACTTTAGCATTATGAATTTTGTCACCGTTTAGAAAATAGTCCATGCCTCTATTCTTTTTTCCAAAGTGTACGACCTCGCACTTGCCCACGTTGAATTTCATCAGCCACTTCTTGGACCACTCTCCTAAACTGTCTAAATCTTTCTGCAGCCTCCCCACCTCCTCAATACTACCTGCCCCTCCACCTATCTTTGTATCATCGGCAAACTTGGCCAGAATGCTCCCAGTCCCGTCATCTAGATCGTTAATATATAAAGAGAACAGCTGTGGCCCCAACACTGAACCCTGCGGGACACCACTTGTCACCGGTTGCCATTCTGAGAAAGAACCTTTTATCCCAACTCTCTGCCTTCTGTCTGACAGCCAATCGTCAATCCATGTTAGTACCTTGCCTCGAATACCATGGGCCCTTATTTTACTCAGCAGTCTCCCGTGAGGCACCTTGTCAAAGGCCTTTTGGAAGTCAAGATAGATAACATCCATTGGCTCTCCTTGGTCTAACCTATTTGTTATCTCTTCAAAGAACTCTAACAGGTTTGTCAGGCACGACCTCCCCTTACTAAATCCATGCTGACTTGTCTTAATCCGACCCTGCACTTCCAAGAATTTAGAAATCTCATCCTTAACGATGGATTCTAGAATTTTGCCAACAACTGAGGTTAGGCTAATTGGCCTATAATTTTCCATCTTTTTTCTTGTTCCCTTCTTGAACAGTGGGGTTACAACAGCGATTTTCCAATCCTCTGGGACTTTCCCTGACTCCAGTGACTTTTGAAAGATCATAACTAACGCCTCCACTATTTCTTCAGCTATCTCCTTTAGAACTCTAGGATGTAGCCCATCTGGGCCCGGAGATTTATCAATTTTCAGACCTTTTAGTTTCTCTAGCACTTTCTCCTTTGTGATGGCAACCATATTCAACTCTGCCCCCTGACTTTCCTGAATTGTTGGGATATTACTCATGTCTTCTACTGTGAAGACTGACGCAAAGTACTTATTAAGTTCCTCAGCTATTTCCTTGTCTCCCATCACTAGATTACCAGCGTCATTTTGGAGCGGCCCAATGTCTACTTTTGCCTCCCGTTTGTTTTTAATGTATTTAAAGAAACTTTTACTATCATTCCTAATGTTACTGGCTAGCCTACCTTCATATTTGATCCTCTCCTTCCTTATTTCTCTCTTTGTTATCCTCTGTTTGTTTTTATAGCCTTCCCAATCTTCTGACTTCTTGCCACATTATAGGCTCTCTCTTTTGCCTTGATGCATTCCCTGACTTCCTTTGTCAGCCATGGCTGCCTAATCCCCCCTCTGATAACCTTTCTTTTGTTTGGGATGAACCTCTGCACTGTGTCCTCAATTACTCCCAGAAACTCCTGCCATTGCTGTTCTACTGTCTTTCCCATTAGGCTCTGCTTCCAGTCGATTTTTGTCAGTTCCTCCCTCATGCGCCTGTAATTACCTTTATTTAACTGTAGAACCTTCACATCTGATTCTGCCTTCCTTCTTTCAAATTGCAGACTGAATTCTACCATATTATGATCACTGCTTCCTAAGTGTTCCCTTACTTTAAGATCTTTTATCACGTCTGGCTCATTACATAACACTAAGTCCAGAATAGCCTGTTCCCTCGTGGGCTCCATCACAAGCTGTTCCAAAAAGCCATCCTGTAAACATTCAATGAATTCCCTTTCTTTGGGTCCACTGGCAACATTATTTACCCAGTCCACCTGCATATTGAAATCCCCCATGATCACTGTGACCTTGCCTTTCTGACATGCCCTTTCTATTTCGTGGTGCATTTTGTGCCCCTGGTCCTGACCACTGTCAGGAGGCCTGTACATAACTCCCATTATGGTCCCGCCAAGAGAGTTTATTGAAATGACCAAGCTCACATCGTGCTGAATGTGAGGCTGCACTCTCTACCCTCACGAGCAGGTGCCTCCATGATCATCCTCAACACCGGTACCCCACAAGGCTGTGTTCTCAGCCCCCTACTATACTTCTTATTCACCTATGACTATGCGGCCAAATTCCCCTCCAATTCGATTTTCAAGTTTGCTGACGACACCACCGTAATGGGTCGGATCTCAAACAATGATGAGACAGAGTACAGGAATGAGATAGAGAATCTGGTGAACTGGTGCAGCAACACTAATCTCTCTCTCAATGTCAACAAAATGATGGAGATTGTCATCGACTTCACGAAGCGTAAAGGAGAACATGCCCCTGTCTACATCAATGGGGACCAAGTAGAAAGGGTCGAGAGCTTCAAGTTTTTAGGTATCCAGATCACCAACAACCTGTCCTGGTCCCCCCATGCCGACACTATAGTTAAGAAAGCCCACCAACACCTCTACTTTCTCAGAAGACTAAGGAAATTTGGCATGTCAGCTACGACTCTCACCAACTTTTACAGATGCACCATAGAAAGCATTCTTTCTGGTTGTATCACAGCTTGGTATGGCTCCTGCTCTGCCCAAGACTGCAAGGAACTACAAAAGGTCGTGAATGTAGCCCAATCCATCACGCAAACCAGCCTCCCATCCATTGACTCTGTCTACACTTCCCGCTGCCTCGGCAAAGCAGCCAGCATAATTAAGGACCCCACGCACCCCGGACATTCTCTCTTCCACCTTCTTACGTCGGGAAAAAGATACAAAAGTCTGAGGACACGTACCAACCGACTCAAGAACAGCTTCTTCCCTGCTGCTGTCAGACTTTTGAATGGACTTACCTCGCATTAAGTTGATCTTTCTCTACACCCTAGCTATGACTGTAACACTACATTCTGCACTCTCTCCTTTCCTTCTCTATGAACGGTATGCTTTGTCTGTATAGCGCGCAAGAAACAATACTTTTCACTGTATGTTAATACATGTGACAATAATAAATCAAATCAAATCAAATCTTTCTCCTGGACTCCTTATGAAAAACTGCAAACTGTGTAGAAGGTCAGCTTTTTAATAATAATAATATCCCAACACAGTGTGTCACTCTCACACACACACACACACAAAGAAAACTTTGCAATTCAATGCTGCCAACCAAAATAAATATCTTCCAAGGTGCAGAATGGGACAACTCGCACGTTCCCTCCTCACTCCCTCTGTCACATCACACCAACAGAGACAAAAACACACACTCTAAACCTCGTCCAACCTTCAATACGGTTCGGTCAATCGGGTGGAGTTACCATGTATTTACAAACTTGGATTGGACAGGGTTGGTGATGGAGAAAGATAAGCCTTTTATATATAAAAAAATAACACATGCGTTTGCAACCTGCTACCTGTGGAGGGCAGTGCTGCTCTCTCTCTCTCTCTCTCTCTCCCAGGAACTAAGCGCATCCCAGGAACTAAGCGCAGTGTCCAGTGGTGTGGAAGGAAGGCATTATTGCTGTACTGCTGACCCTTACTCTGTGGGATGGGGGGGCTGATTTTCTGGAATGCAAGATCAGAGGGCTTGCCCGCACCCTCTCCAAATGTCCAAGCAGCTGAATGGGTCCCAGGGGAGGTGACAATCGCACTCAATGCCCTTGCGTTGCATTGGTGGTGTGTGTGTGTGTGAATGTGCGTGTATCTGTGTGTGCGCGCGTGTATCTGTGTGTGTATGTGTGTATCTGTGTGTATGTGTGTATCTGTGTGTATGCGTGTGTGTATGTCTGTGTGTGAGCGTGTGTGTATGTGTATATCTGTGTGTGTATGTGTGTATCTGTGTGTGTATGTGTGTATCTGTGTGTATGCGTGTGTGTATGTCTGTGTGTGAGCGTGTGTGTATGTGTATATCTGTGTGTGTATGTGTGTATCTGTGTGTGTATGTGTGTATCTGTGTGTATGCGTGTGTGTATGTCTGTGTGTGAGCGTGTGTGTATGTGTATATCTGTGTGCGTGTGTCTATGTGTGCGTGTGTCTGTGTGCGCATGTGTCTGTGTGTGCGAGTCTGTGTGCGCGCGTGTCTGTGTGCGCGCGTGTCTGTGTGCGCGTGTGTATGTGTATATCTGTGTGCGTGTGTCTGTGCGCGCGCGCGTGTCTGTGCGCGCGCGCGTGTCTGTGCGCGCGCGCGTGTCTGTGCGCGCGCGCGTGTCTGTGCGCGCGCGCGTGTCTGTGCGCGCGCGCGTGTCTGTGCGCGCGCGCGTGTCTGTGCGCGCGCGCGTGTCTGTGCGCGCGCGCGTGTCTGTGCGCGCGCGCGTGTCTGTGCGCGCGCGCGTGTCTGTGCGCGCGCGCGTGTCTGTGCGCGCGCGCGTGTCTGTGCGCGCGCGCGTGTCTGTGCGCGCGCGCGTGTCTGTGCGCGCGCGCGTGTCTGTGCGCGCGCGCGTGTCTGTGCGCGCGCGCGTGTCTGTGCGCGCGCGCGTGTCTGTGCGCGCGCGCGTGTCTGTGCGCGCGCGCGTGTCTGTGCGCGCGCGCGTGTCTGTGCGCGCGCGCGTGTCTGTGCGCGCGCGCGTGTCTGTGCGCGCGCGCGTGTCTGTGCGCGCGCGCGTGTCTGTGCGCGCGCGCGTGTCTGCGCGCGCGCGCGTGTCTGCGCGCGCGCGCGTGTCTGTGCGCGCGCGTCTGTGCGCGCGTGTGTCTGTGCGCGCGTGTGTCTGTGCGCGCGTGTGTCTGTGCGCGCGTGTGTCTGTGCGCGCGTGTGTCTGTGCGCGCGTGTGTCTGTGCGCGCGTGTGTCTGTGCGCGCGTGTGTCTGTGCGCGCGTGTGTCTGTGCGCACGTGTGTCTGTGCGCGCGTGTGTCTGTGCGCGCGTGTGTCTGTGCGCGCGTGTGTCTGTGCGCGCGTGTGTCTGTGCGCGCGTGTGTCTGTGCGCGCGTGTGTCTGTGCGCGCGTGTGTCTGTGCGCGCGTGTCTGTGCGCGCGTGTGTCTGTGCGCGCGTGTGTCTGTGCGCGCGTGTGTCTGTGCGCGCGTGTGTCTGTGTGCGCGTGTGTCTGTGTGCGCGTGTGTCTGTGTGCATCTGTGTGTGTATGTGTATATCTGTGTGTGTGTGTATGTGTATATCTGTGTATGTGTGTGTGTGCGTGTGTATCTGGGATGGGGTCAGGGACACTGATAAAACAAATCGGCTGCTATTCTGCTCCCTCACTGTCTCTCTGCTGCCAACTGGGAGCATCTGCTGTTCTCCGCTTCCCCCACCTTGCGAACCACTGCCCACCTCTCTCCAACTCGCTTCAAGAATTTGGAGCCAGGAGTCGGAGGGCTATCTGCGCACAAGTCCCAGAAGGAAGAGGCGATGGCTCCGTGACCACGTGGGAGGGAAGCACTGTTAAAGTTTCCATTCCTCCTGGCGACTGGCGCACAAACAGGACAGTAGCTGAAGACATTAGCCCGATTGGAAATTCCATTGCTGCTTTCGCAGTCACTCTGCCCAGCCGTCTGCAGACAGTGAGGTATGGACAGGTTCCTCTGGCCACGCGCCGGACTCTGCCAGTTTCCACACTCCCCACCGCAGCCTCGATCCCGCCACACGGCAGCTGTTGAATAAATGCAGCCGGAGGCCGTACCAAGGAGGAAGCTGATGGCTCCAGGTGGTATTTCCCCGCACAAGCAGATGGAATGAACTGACAGCATCGTGATTTCCACCCCCAGTCCGTGGACCGGTACAGCTCTCCTCGCAGACAGGGATTCCTGAGCGACTCTCAGTTCTCACCGTGCGCCGGCTGCTCATCCAGTTCAGGCTTTGCTTCTGCCGAGGTATAAAGGAAATTGCAGCAGATATAGAGTGGGAACATCAGGAGCCTGCTGTCCAGGTTCAGTACAATCTGTTCCTGCATTCAGACACAAACCAATATCAGCAACAGAATGGGGAGCAAGGTAACAAGAGCGAGCTTAACAAAGGCTGGCAAACAATCGAACTCTGGATCATTACAAACTTTCTGAGCCCATCTGTCTGAGGATAAAAAGTGCCCCGTTTTGTCCAGAGTATAAACTCCTATTAGCAAAGCCAAATATTTACAGGGTATAATGCCTCAATGACAGCTAGTGAAAGCACGGTCACTGAGCACTTCTGAACGCCCTGTGCACACTTCATGGTAAGAAATCCACACAGGTTAAACAAGGTATAAATCCCTCTATTGTGTTTTATACTTCCATTGCTGTTCAAAACTGACCGGACACCAAAACATAAAAGTTGTTTTCATTACAATTCCTTGGAAACATGCGTTCTTTAACCCTGTGGGTATCTACGGGCAGAATCTCGCTGCTTCCACCCAATTCACTGGAGCTTTGAATGATAGATTTTCTACAGTGCAAAAGAGGCCATTCGGCCCATCAAGCAGCATAGTGGTTAGCACTTGATAGAAGCAAATTACTGCGGATGCTGGAATCTGAAACCAAAAGAGGAAACGCTGGAAAATCTCAGCAGGTCTGGCAGCACCTGTAAGGAGAGAAAAGAGCTGACGTTTCGAGTCCAGATGACCCTCTGTCAAAGCTTTGACAAAGGGTCACCCAGACTCGAAACGTCAGCTCTTTTCTCTCCTTACAGATGCTGCCAGACCTGCTGAGATTTTCCAGCGTTTTCTCTTGTGGTTTCAGTGATTAGCACTGCAGCCTCACAACGCCAGGGACCCGGGTTCAATTCCGGCCTCGGGTCACTGTCTGTGTGGAGTCTGCACGTTCTCCCCGTGTCTGCGTGGGTTTCCACCGGGTGCTCCGGTTTCCTCGCACACTCCAAATATGCGTGGGTTAGACTGATTGGCCATGCTAAATTGCCTCTTAGGTCTCAGGGGGATTAGCAGGGTAAATATGTGGGGTTACAGGAATAGGCCTGGGTGGGATTGTAGTCGGTGCAGGCTCGATGGGCCGAATGGCCTCCCACTGCACTGTAGGGATTCGATGAGTTTAAGTCTGCGCCGACTCTCCATAAGAGCATCCTATCCGGGTCCTCCCCCCCCATCCTATCCCCGTAACCCCGCTCATATACCATGGTCAATCCACCTAACCCACACGTTTTTGGAATGCCTCGCTGCATTTTATAACATTCCTCTCCGTGTCTCAAAGCAACAAATAGTTAGACTCCAGCGAGTCCCACAGCTTCTCAGGGGTTTGAGGTTTTGTTACACAGGACAGCTTTGCTTTCTTCATCCAGGTTATTGATCATAATTCCCACACTAACATCACCAGTGCTTCATAAAACAACCTTTCTAATAAGAGGAGGGATTTATACTGGGAGTGAGGGGATCCACAATTCCCTTCCTCCAGGTACTGCGCATCTTACCTGGTCTTTTTCTAGTGATAGGATCTGGTAGCCCACTGCTCGACTACAGATCACCTTCCCGTTGCTGTCGAACGATGCCAATCTCAATCTGTAATAGACCGCATCGATAGAGAGTAAGATCACACCAGCATCAATCCCTCTTCCTCAATCGCCAAACCTAGCCTGGAACACGTCAGGACTCGCCTTCCCATGTCCCCGACTCCATTTGAGAGGCGACCAGCCCCTGATCCTGACAGGATTATCCTGCATCTCTGCACCCACTGGAAAGCTCTTGTAGGTCACGGCTGCAGTCACCGTGGGGACCAGCCAGAACGGCCCACGGTGGCTGTCGGGCGTCGTCTTGTCCAGGGAGGCACACAACTCAGTCTCAGCTTTGTGTTCCAGTCCAAACTGCTCCTGCCTGTCATGGCGGACAGCCAGGAAACAAAGGCAAGACCAAGTCAGTCTCTCTTGTCCAGCTCCACTGGCCTCTATGGCCTCCACTTTGTAGGTTGTGCTCACCTTTCATTCCCTCATTGTCTCTATCATGTCAGAAAAGTGGGCAGCAGGGTGAGGGGGGGGGGGTGGGTGGGGTGGGGAGAAGGGTAGAGAACGGGGCTAACGGGGCTACGATTAACGTGCAGGTTCAGTCGGCAGTTAGGAAGGCAAATGCAATGTTAGCATTCATGTCGAGAGGGCTAGAATACAAGAGCAGGGATGGACTTCTGAGGCTGTATAAGGCTCTGGTCAGACCCCATTTGGAGTATTGTGAGCAGTTTTGGGCCCCGTATCTAAGGAAGGATGTGCTGGTCTTGGAAAGGGTCCAGAGGAGGCTCACAAGAATGATCCCTGGAATGAAGAGCTTGTCGCATGAGGAACGGTTGAGGACTCTGGATCTGTATTTGTTGGAGTTTAGAAGGATGAGGGGGAATCTTATTGAAACTTACAGGATACTGCGAGACCTGGATAGAGTGGACATGGAGAGGAGGTTTCCACTAGTCGGAAAAACTAGAACCAGAGGGCACAACCTCAGGCTGAAGGGACAATCCTTTAAAACAGAGATGAGGGGGAATTTCTTCGGCCAGAGAATGGTGAATCTGTGGAACTCTTTGCCGCAGAAGGCTGTGGAGGCCAGGTCATTGAGTGTCTTTAAGACAGAGATAGATAGGTTCTTGATTAATAAGGGGACCAGGGGTTATGGGGAAAAGGCAGGAGAATGGGGATGGGAAAAATATCAGCCATGATTGAATGGGGGAGCAGACCCGATGGGCCGAGTGGCCTAATTCTGCCCCTATGTCTTATGGGGCACCGGCTCGCTCAATCTACTCCTGCTTGGCATTTTGATACCCAGCAACATGACGCAGGAGTAAATCCGCCATCATGTCCCCAATCCTCGCTGCTTCCTTCTTCCCTGGATAGCCTCCCAAATCCCATCCAAACATCCGACCTGGACAATACACCGTGCTGATGCATTGATTTTAATTTCCCAAAATTCATTAGATTTGGAGAAGGTTCCACTGGATTGGGAGATAGTGAATGCAGCTCCTTTATTCAGAAAGGGAGAACAAAAGAACAAAGAAAAGTACAGCACAGGAACAGGCCCTTCGGCCCTCCATGCTGCCCTAACTAAGCTAAAAAACCCTTCTGCCCTTACTCAGTCCGTATCTCTCTATTCCCTCCCTGTTCATGTACCCATCCAGATGCCTCTTAAATGTTGCGAATGTGCCTGCTTCCACCACCTCCTCTGGCAGCGCGATCCAGACACCCACCACTCTCTGCGTGAAAAACTCCCCCCGCACATCTCCCTTAAACTTTCCCCTCTCACCTTGAACCCTGTGCCCCCTTGTAATTAACACTTCCACCCTGGGAAAAAGCCTCTGACTATACACACTGTCTGTGCCTCTCATAAGTTTGTAGACCTCTATCAGGTCTCCCCTCAGCCTCCGTCTTTCCCCTGAAAACAATCCTGGTTTATTCAACCTCTCCTCATAGCCGACACCCTCGAGACCAGACAACATCCTGGTGAACCTTCTTTGCACTCTCTCCAAAGCTTCCACATCCTTCTGGTAGTGTGGTGACCAGAACAGCACAAAATACCCCAAATGAGGCCTAACAAAAATTTTATACAGCTGCAACATGTCTTGTTCTCAATGCCCCAGCTGATGAAGGCCAGCATGCCATATGCCTTCTTAATCACCTTGGCCACCTGTGTTGCCAATTTTAGGGAACTGTGGACCTGCACACCCAGATCCCTCTGTATGTCAATGTTCCTCAAGGTTCTGCCAGTTACAGTATAATTCACACCTAAATTTGATCCTCCAAAATGCATCACCTCGTATTTCTCCGGATTAAACACTATCTGCCATTTCTGAGCCCAAGTCTGTAATCTATCTATATCCTGTTGCATCCTCTGACAATCCCGGCACTATCAGCAACTCCACTAATCTTTGTGTTATCTGTAAACTTACTAATCAGGCCACCCACATTTTCCTCCAGATCATTTATAGATACGAGAGACAGCAGAGGTCCCAGCACTGGCCACTAGCTACAGATCTCCATTCTGAAAAACACCTTTCCACTGCTACTCTCTGTCTTCTGTAACCAAGCCGGTTCGGTATCCATCTAGCCAGTCCACCCCGAATCCCATGTGATTTCAGTTTTTGTACCACAAAGCAGGAACCTACAGGCCAGTTAGCCTAACATCTGCCGCAGGGAAAATGTTAGGAGTTATTATTAAAGATGTTCGAGCAAGGCACTTAGATAAGTTCAAGATAATCAGGCAGAGTCAACATGGTTTTGCGAAAGGGAAATCGTGTTTAGCCAATTTACTGGAGTTCTTTGAAGGAGTTACATGTGCTGTGGATAAAGGGGAACCAGTGGATGTACTGTACTTAGATTTCCAAAAGGCATTTGATAAGGTGCCACATCAAAGGTTATTGCGGAAAATAAAGCTCATGGTGTAGAGGGTGACATATTGGTATGTATTGAAGATTGGCTAGCTAACAGGAAGCAGAGACTAGGTGTAAATGGGTCATTTTCTGGTTGGCAGGCTGTGATGAGCGGTGTGCCACAGGGATCAGTGCTGGGATCTAAACCCTTTACAATTCAGATCAATAACTTGGATGAAATGACTGAAGGTCGAGATGTGAAATTTATTGATGACATAAAAATAGGTAGGAAAGTAAATTGCGAAGGGGATTTAAGGAGATTACAAAAGTGGACAGATGGATAAAGTGAGCGGGCAAAGATCTGGCAAGTGTATAATGTGGGAAAATGTGAAATCGCCCATTTGGCAGGAAGAATAAAAAAGAATATTGTTATCTAAATGGTGAGAGATTTCAGAGCTCTGAGGCGCAGAGGGATCTGGGTGTCCTAGTGCATGAATCACAAACGGCTGGTATACAGGTACAGTAAGTAATTAGGAAAGCTTAGAGAATGTTTATTGCGAGGTGAATTGATTGCAAAGGTAGGGGGGGTTTATGCTTCAGTTATATGGAGCAGTGGTGAGACCAAGTCTGGAGTACTGTGTACAGTATTTAAGGCAAGATGTGAATGCATTGGGAGCAGTTTTACTGGATTATTAGGAATGGGTGGGTTGTCTTATGAGGAAAGGTTGGACAGGTTAGGCTCGTGTCCACTGGAGTTTAGAAGAATAAGAGGCAACTTGATTAAAACCTACAAGATCCTGAGGGAACTTGACAGGGTGGATGTGGAGAGGATGTGAATGTGGAGAGGATGTGAATGTGGAGAGGATGTGAATGTGGAGAGGATGTGAATGTGGAGAGGATGTGAATGTGGAGAGGATGTGAATGTGGAGAGGATGTGAATGTGGAGAGGATGTGAATGTGGAGAGGATGTGAATGTGGAGAGGATGTGAATGTGGAGAGGATGTGAATGTGGAGAGGATGTGAATGTGGAGAGGATGGGAATGTGGAGAGGATGGGAATGTGGAGAGGATGGGAATGTGGAGAGGATGGGAATGTGGAGAGGATGGGAATGTGGAGAGGATGGGAATGTGGAGAGGATGGGAATGTGGAGAGGATGGGAATGTGGAGAGGATGGGAATGTGGAGAGGATGGGAATGTGGAGAGGATGGGAATGTGGAGAGGATGGGAATGTGGAGAGGATGGGAATGTGGAGAGGATGGGAATGTGGAGAGGATGGGAATGGGGAGAGGATGGGAATGTGGAGAGGATGGGAATGTGGAGAGGATGGGAATGTGGAGAGGATGGGAATGTGGAGAGGATGGGAATGTGGAGAGGATGGGAATGTGGAGAGGATGGGAATGTGGAGAGGATGGGAATGGGGAGAGGATGGGAATGGGGAGAGGATGGGAATGGGGAGAGGATGGGAATGGAGAGAGGATGGGAATGGAGAGAGGATGTTTCCTCTTGTGGCAGAATCTAGAACCAGGGGCCACTGTTTAAAAATAAGGCATCACCCGTTTAAGACAGTTGATTTTCTCTCACAAGGTTGCGAATCTTTGAAACTCTTCCTCAAAGGTGGTGTGAACGGAGTTTCGGAATATCTTTAAGGCAGAGCTAGATAGATTCTTGATAAGCAAGGGGGTGAAAAGTTATTGAGGTCGGCAGGAATGTATGTTGAGTTAAAATAAAATCAGCCGTGATCTTGAGAGGCATAGATCGGGTGGACTCTCAGAGGCTTTTTCCCAGGGTGGAAATGGCTGCTACAAGAGGATATAGGTTTAAGGTGCTGGGGGGTAGGTACAGGGGAGATGTTAGGGGTAAGTTTTTCACACAGAGGGTGGTGGACGAGTGGAATCGGCTGCTGTCAGTGGTGGTGGAGGCAAACTCAATAGGGACTTTTAAGAGATTCCTGGATGAGTACATGGAGCTTAATAGGATGGAGGGTTATAGGTAGGCCTAGAAGGTAGGGATATGTTCGGCACAACTTGTGGGACCGAAGGGCCTGTTTGTGCTGTAGTTTTTCTATGTTTCTATCTTACTGAATGGCGGAGCAGACTCGAGGGGCTGAGTGGCCTACTCCTGTTCCTAATTTATGTGTATGCGTGCATGAGTGACATTGGTTCAGCTACATTTAGAATACAGTCTACACCCCATGATACCATCAACGGCTGCGATAATCCCTCTCAGAGTCCGGAGAAAGGATGGAAAATTGGAACAATTTGCACTGGTGGAGACAGTTCCAGTTTTTCGACCTATGAAAGATCCCGAGAGGAAATACTGAGAAAGACTGTTGTCTCTGTTAGTTGGCAACAAAGAACATTACCCTGAATGAAAGACAGTGTTTGAGAGATGGGGTTATTTGTACAAGGAATGCTTTAAACAGAAGTGGCGACTGAGGCAGAGACTTGTGAGATGATGGCCTAATGGTATTATCACTAGACTATTAATCCAGAAACTCAGCTAATGTTCTGGGGACCCAGGTTCGAATCCCGCCACGGCAGATGGTGGAATTTGAACTCAATAAAAAATATCTGGAATTAAGAACCTACTGATGACCATGAAACCATTGTCGATTGTTGGAAAAACCCATCTGGTTCACTAATGTCCTTTAGGGAAGGAAACCTGCCATCCTTATCCGGTCTGGCCTACATGTGACTCCAGAGCCACAGCAATGTGGTTGACTCTCAACTGCCCTCCAAGGGCAAACTAGGGATGGGCAATAAATGCTGGTCCAGCCAGCGACACCCATGTTCCATGAATAAAAAAAACTCGAACACTGGTTTCAAAGGAAGGATATGAAAATGCGCAGGGAAACAGGGTAACAGTGTGGCATGCTGGCTGGTTCAAGTCCTACCCCGGGACTTGCTGGCCACGGAAGGTGTGTTCATGACATGAACAAACTGGTTGATTATCATAGAATCCCAACAGTGCAGAAGAGACCACTCGGCCCATCGAGTCTGCACTGACTCTCTGACAGAGCATCTTACCAAGCCCTCTTCCCCGCCTATCCCCGTAACCCCACACATTTACCATGACTAATCTCCCTAACCTACACATCTTGGGACACTAAGGGGAATTTCACAGTAACTTCATTGCAGTGTTAATGTAAGCCTTACTTGTGACTAATAAATACATTTTTAACTTTTAAAATTTAGCGTGGCCAATCCACCGAACCTGCACGTCTTGTATAGGAACAAAGGACTGATTGGCCTCCTGTGCCATCATTTCTCCTCCCTGAAGTTCTCTTGGGTCAGAATGTTAACGGCATCGTGATCCCATTCGAAGCACCTAATACACCTATCAAAATATCTGATATTAACACGTTACAAATACAGATTTCATCAAACACAAGTTTCGTAATCACATTGTCGGGGGTCAGTGTACTTTAGCCATCCCTGATCACTGATCCTCCCTCAATCCCCTCCTTTCCCCCACGAAACAAAGACAATATTAGACTGGCCAAACTTCATCAATGCAGTATTTGATGTGTAAACTCAACAGTGGTTAACACTGCTGCCTCACAGCGCCAGCGACCCGGGTTCGATTCCCAGCTTGGGTCACTGTCTGTGTGGAGTCTGCACTTTCTCCCCGTGTCTGGGTGGGTTTCCTTCCGGGTGCTCCGGTTTCCTCCCACAGTCTGAAAGACGTGCTGGTTAGGGTGCACTGACCCGAACAGGCGCCGGACTGTGGCGACTAGGGGAATTTCACAGTAACTTCATTGCAGTGTTAATGTAAGCCTTACTTGTGACTAATAAATAAACTTTAACTTTATATCATTCCTGTGTTAACGACCTGGTGGAACTGTCATGGCCCAACCTAACTCATCAGCAAGAAATAAAATACAAACGAGCTGCGTACAGCCAGGACTGCCGCTCAATGTCACTAACCACTTCAATCCCCCTGCTCAGTAAGCAGCAGACTCACTCACTCATCACCTTCTGACATTTCTGAGAAAGGGTGCAATCAAGACGCGAGACTCCCACAGATTGTGGGTGGATTTGCTGTTCTCTGTACAATGGATCCTTCTTTTGGATTCAGCGCTGATAAGTCACCTCAGCAATTCCAGAGCAGACAGGACCTTCATTATTACAAACGCAGTTCCTGCCACTAGGTGAGGAAGCCTCTTCATCGCTCACCATTCCAACACGTCTCCTCCGGGTGAAGCTCACAAACCATTCCCTTCACCATTTCAACTCCGCGATCGATGGAATCCTGCTGTACAGGAAACTGGAGCCATGACGGACAGCCGTCGGACATCCTCTTACTGAATGACACACTGAATGGCCTGCTCTGCTCTTCTCCCACAGTCCCAAGACGTGCAGGTTCAGTGGATTGGCCACGCTAAAGTTCCCCTTAGTGTCCCAAATTGTGCAAAGTTAAAAGTTTATTTATAAGTCACAAGTAAGGCTTACATTAACGCTGCAATGAAGTTACTGTGAAATTCCCCTCGTTGCCACACTCCGGTGCCTGTTTGGGTAAATGTACCTAGCCAGCACGTCTTTTAAGACTGTGGGAGGAAACCGGAGCACCGGGAGGAAACCCACACAGACACGGGGAGAACGTACGAACTCCACACAGACAGTGACCCAAGCCGGAAATCGAACCCTGGTCCCTGGCACGGTGAGGCAGCAATGCTAACCACTGTGCCACCGTGCCACCCAGGTTAAGGAATTAGGGGGATTAGCCATGGGAAATGTGTGGGGTTGGGGGGATAGAGCGGGGGGGAGAGGGTCTGGGTAAGATGTTTTATTTCATAGAATCATAAAATCTCTACAGTACAGAAGGAGGCCATTCGGCCCATCGGGTCTGTACCGACCACAACCCCAACCAAGCCCCTATTCCCACAACCCTCATTTACCCTGCTAATCCCCCTGACACTAGTGTCAATTTTACATGGCCAATCAACCTCACCCGCACATCTTTGGAGTTTGGGGGAATCCGGAGCACTCGGAGGAAACCCACGCAGACACGGGGAGAAAGTGCAAACTCTACACGGGGAGTTATTTCTCAGAGAAACATTCCTCATGGACCCGTGCGCACTCTCTATCCCTCTACCACCACCCCCACCGCCCCCCAACATTGGAATACTGGAATACTGTGTACAGTTCTGGTCACCCTATTGTAGAAAGGATATTATTAAACTAGAATGAGTGCAGAAAAGTTATACTGGGATGCTACCGGGACTTGATGGTTTGAGTTATAAGGAGAGGCTGGATAGACTGGGACTTTTTTCTCTGGAGCGTAGGAGGCTGAGGGGTGATCTTATAGAGGTCTATAAAATAATGAGAGGCACAGATCAACTAGATAGTCAATATATTTTCCCAAAGGCAGGGGAGTCTAAAACTAGAGGGCAAAGGTTTAAGGTGAGAGGGGAGAGACATAGAAGGGTCCAGAGGGGCAATTGTTTCACACAGAAGGTGTTGAATGTCTACTTGTAAATTGAGTTTGTGTCTTTATATGCCCTGTTTGTGAACATGACTCCCACTCACTTGATGAAGGAGCAGCGTTTCGAAAGCTTGTGGCTGTTGCTATCCAATAAACCTGTTGGACTTTAACCTGGTGTTGTGAGACTTCTTACTGTGGAACGAGCTGCCAGAGGTAGTAGTAGAGGCGGGTACAATTTTGTCTTTTAAAAAGCATTTAGACAGTTACATGGGTACGATGGGTAGCGAGAGATATGGGCCAAACGTGGGCAACTGGGACTAGTTTAGTGGTTAATAAAAAGGGCCACATGGACAAGTTGGGCCGAAGGGCCTGTTTCCATGCTGTAAACCTCTATGACTTTGTAGCTCTGGCAGCAGTAATTCAGCTGGGGGGTGGGGGGGGGAAACCAATCTGAAATGCTGCTGCTTTTATAAAAGGAAACAAGGTGATGATAAACAGGCTTGAGCTGCTGAATATCTCACTACACTGATTCTTTCCAGCGTCCTTGGTTGAGATTCCTTTCAAACAAACAATCCTGTTTTTAGCAGCCATCCTCTCGGTGCTCCCTCACACTGCCAATCCATCAGCGGTTTTGCTAATGGCCACCTTCCCTCCCTCAGTCTTTAATACACCTCACTACAACCTTTTGCTCAAACAGAAACCACTTCATTTTCTAATCGCAATGAAGCTTTTCACCCAGTTGCTGCAGCAGTATACAAAGCGGTTCCACACACAATTCATAAGAACTAGGAGCAGGAGTCGGCCATCTGGCCCCTCGAGCCTGCTCTGCCATTCAATAAGATCATGGCTGATCTTGTTGTGGACTCAGCTCCACTTACCCGCCCGCTCACCATAACCCTTAATTCCATTACTGTTCAAAAATGTATCTATCCTTGCCTTAAAAACATTCAATGAGGTAGCCTCAACTGCTTCACTGGGCAGGGAATTCCACAGATTCACAACCCTTTGTGTGAAGAAGTTCCTCCTCAACTCAGTCCTAAATCTGCTCCCCCTTATTTTGAGGCCATGCCCCCTAGTTCTAGTTTCACCCACCAGTGGAAACAACCTCCCTGCTTCTATCTTATCCATTCCCTATAATTCTACATGTTTCTATGATCAGTGGTTCATTGCATTCCCACAGCAAAGCATTTCTTAAACACCACTGATGGGTGGCATGGTGGCACAGTGGTTAGCACTGCTGCCTCACAGCGCCAGAGACCCGGGTTCGATTCTTGGCTTGGGTCACTGTCTGTGTGGAGTCTGCACATTCTCCCCATGTCTACGTGGGTTTCCTCCCACAGTCTGAAAGACATGCTGGTTAGGTATATTGACCCGAACAGGCGCTGAATTGTGGTAACTAGGGGAATTTCACAGTAGCTTCATTGCAGTGTTAATGTAAGCCTTACTTAGTGACCTAGAGTCATTGAGGTCTATGGTATGGAAACAGGCCCTTTGGCCCAACTTGTCCATGCCGCTCTTTTTTTTAAACCCCTAAGCTAGTCCCAATTGCCCACATTTGGCCCAATCCCTCTATACCCATCTTACCCATGTAATTGTCTAAATGCTTCTTAAAAGACAAAATTGTACCCGCCTCTACTACTGCCTCTGGCAGCTTGTTCCAGACACTCATCACCCTGTGTGTGAAAAACGTGCCCCTCTGGACACTTTTGTATCTCTCCCCTCTCACCTTAAACCTATACCCTCTAGTTTCAGACTCTCCTTCCTTTGGGAAAAGATATTGACTATCTAGCTGATCTGTGCCCCTCATTATTTTATAGACCTCTATAAGATCACCCCTCGGCCTTCAGAGAAAAAAGTCCCAGTCTATCCAGCCTCTCCATATAACTCAAACCATCAAGTCCCGGTAGCATCCTAGTAAATCTTTTCTGCACTCTTTCCAGTTTAATAATATCCTTTCTATAATAGGGTGACCAGAACTGTACACAGTATTCCAAGTGTGGCCTTCCCAATGTCTTGTACAACTTCAACAAGACGTCTCAACTCCTGTATTCAATGTTCTGACCAATGAAACCAAGCACGCTGAATGCCTTCTTCACCACTCTGTCCACCTGTGACTAATAAATAAACTTTAAGATCTCCCCTCATTCTTTTATTCCTAGAGTCGAATTCATTCTCCCCTCGCCCCAGTCCAATATGATTGAATATTCCTGGTTGAATATTTCAGGTGAAAGGCACTTGTGGTTCCTCCGCAGAGATCTCCCGGCATGCTTGGTAAAGACAGGAAGCCAACTCTTACCGAAAGGCGATGTTCCTGCGAGGGAGCAGGCTAACGGCCCCACCGCACGGCTGACTCAGGCTGTTCCTTTTGAATATGATGAATCGATTGGTGTAGGTGACCAGCAGGTCAAAGCCAAAGCTGAACCCGGTCCATCGCCAACAGTACTGGGAGGAGAAGAGGAAAGGCAATCAGTGCTTCAATGCATTCCCACAGCAAAGCATTTCTTCGACACCGCTGACGGGCTGCACGGTAGCACAGTGGTTAGCACTGCTGCCTCACAGCACCAGGGACCCGGGTTCGATTCCCGGCTTGGGTCACTGTGTGGAGTCTGCACATTCTCCCAGTGTCTGCGCGAGTTTCCTCCGGGTGCTCCGGTTTCCTCCCACACTCCAAAAGATGTGCGGGTTAGGTGGATTGGTCATGATAAATTGCCCCTTAGTGTCAGGGGGATTAGCAGGGTAAATGTGTGGGGTTACGGGAATAGGGCCCAGGTGGGGTTGTGGTCGGTACAGACTCAGTGGGCCAGGTGGCCTCCTTCTGTACTGTAGGGATTCTATGATGTACACTTGCAAGGAGACAATATAGCAACAGAGGTGAGGTGCAAGGAGAGGAGTTCTCATTGAACCCCTACAGTGCAGAAGGAGGCCATTCGGCCCATCGAGTCTGCACCAAATCTCCAACAGAGCATCTTCCCCAGGCCCACGCCCCGGTCCTAACCTGTAACCCCGTGCATTTAGCATGGCGAATCCACCTAACCCGCACATCCTCCCCAAAGCTGGCAAGATATTTAATGTACTCAGAGAACTATTGAATATAAATCCAAGTATTTCGACACCTTACAAGTTGCTGGCTGGACTCTGTACACTCGGTGTTGGTTCCTCCCAGTTCGAGGAGGAGTGTTTGAGGAGTGACAATGTTGTCAACCGGGTCTTGCTTCAGAGGGAATTGAGAGTAAGTGATTCTCACTGAAGCTTGTATTGAAGAGGTGGGGTTTTTCCCAGGAGTTAAGAGGCTTCTGGACAGGGAGAGGTTCCAGAGGGGAATAGTATTTGTCCTGAACTGCTATACCACAATAAAACAGTGGTGAATGATCAGAACGCCCAATTTAGTGACTGGATTTTCACCTAGAAAACAGGGAGACCCAGGGGATTCATGTTTAAACTGTCTAAGAAAAGGAACTGACCTGGATTTTGGGGGAATGGAGTGAGCCTCTTTTTTTTTAATATAAAGTTTTTATTTATTCGTGTCACTAGTAGGCTTTCACTGCAATGAAGTTACTGTGAAAATCCCCCAGTCGCCACACTCTGGCGCCTGTTCGGGTTACACTGAGGGAGAATTTAGCACGGCCAATGCACTCTAACCAGCACGTCTTTTGGACTGAGGGAGGAAACCGGATCACCTGGAGGAAACCCACGCAGACACGGGGAGAACGTGCAGACTCCGCACAGACAGTGACCCAAGCCGGGAATCGAACCTGGGTCCCTGGCGCTGTGAGGCAGCAGTGCTAACCACTGTGCCACGGGGTGCATGTAGCACGCTGCAGGGATGGGACGGAGAGAAGTACATCTTGTCACCATGTTTTTGTCATGAGAATGACGGACAGTTTGTGTTCTCCTTTTCAATGCCATCTGTTTGTGTTTTGAAAGTTTGGAACATTGTCACACTTGTGGTGAGACTAGCGTTTCCTCAAGTAGGTAAATTTTCAATTAGGTACCCCGGTCTTTATTATGAGTATGAGTGAGGGAAGTCAGGGTTTAATAATTAACATAGAAAATAGGTGCAGGACTAGGCGATTCTGCCCTTCGAGCCTGCACTGTCAGTATCCCACTCCCGCTTTCTCTCCGTACCCCTCGATCCCTTCATCCACAAGGGCCACGTCCAGCTCCCCCTTGAACATATCTAACGAACTGGCCCCAACAGCTTTCTGTGGTAGAGAATTCCACAGGTTCACAACTCTCTGAATGAAGAAGTTCTTCCACATCTCAGTCCTGAATGGCTTACCCCTCATTCTTACGACTGTGACCCCTAGTTCTGGACTTCCCCAACATCGGGAACATTCTTCCCGCATCCATCCTGCCCAGTCCCATCAGGATTTTATATGTTTCTATGAGATCCCCTCTCATTCTTCTAAATTCCAGTGAGTACGAGCCCAGTCGATCCAGTCTCTCTTCATATGTCAGTCCTGCCATTCCAGGAATCAGTCTGGTGAACCTTCGCTGCACTCCCTCAATGGCAAGAATGTCCTTCCTCAGACCAGGAGACCAAAACTGCACACAATACTCAAGGTATGGCCTCACCAAGGCCCTGTATAACTGCAGCAAGACATCCTTACTCTTTTCCTAAACTGCCACCATTCAGATAATATTCTTCCTTCCTGTTTTTGCCACCAAAGTGGATACCCTCACATTTATCCACATTATATCACATTTGCCAAGTATTTGCCCACTCAGCCAACCTGTCCCAAGTCTCTTAGCCTGATATTATGGTAAATCCTTGCCCTGAGATGAGGTGAAATTGCCGGCCCATTCCTCAGTCACCTCCCAAACGTCAAAATGACCCTCTCTGGAGGGCAGACTCAATTATATCAGAACCAAAAAACTATAGAGAGCTCAAACAAACCAAAGCCAGACAACACATGATGTGGAGATGCCAGCTTTGGACTGGGGTAGGCACAGTAAGGAGTCTCACAACACCAGGTTGAAGTCCAACAGGTTTATTTGGTTATCACGAGCTTTCGGAGCGCTGCTCTTTCATCAGGTGAGAGATACACCACACCAACTGCTTAACTCACAGCAGGTATGGCCAGAATCTTTCCAACAGAAGATTGTTAGAGGCTTGGAGGGGTTGGTGGATACCCTTCCTCAGATGCTGACTCCATAAAGACCCTCCATTAACAAATATCCATCACCAAACATAGCTCAGTGTCTCAGGAAGCTAGTGCCCTGTCAATGGGGTTCAAAGCTCTCTCTGAAAAGGATTCTGAGACATCGACAGACACAGGGACGTTCAAATATAGAAAGCCTCCATTGATACAAACAATGCCTGATGCTTATCAAAGTAGACATGTACTGTCCCTTTCACGATGGGGGGATGGGACCCAAAGGTATGGCGAGACATTCAGAAGTCCACTGACTTCATCGGGACTGGATAATCCCATCGGCGGGAACGGATAACCCCCGTCCATGAACAAAGAGCATTCAGTTTTGGGACAATTGTTCCCTTTGGATATGGTGACGGAAACCAAAGGCTGTCACTGCCCAGAGAGGCTGTGGCCTGTCTTACAATTGCCCATCCCAATTGTGCCTCTGTTAAAATCAGCAGGCAGGGCAAGTTCAGGCCACACATTCAAACTCCCCTTCGGGGCTGGGGGGCGTGGGGCTGGAAAACCTCAGAGGGAGAATTCACTTACCAGTTTTGGGGAGGTTTAAAAGTTAAACTCTCAGCAGTTTACAGAGAAGGGTGAGGATGGCCTACTGGTATTATTGCTAGACTATTAATCCAGGAACTCAGCTAAATGTTCTGGGGACCCGGGTTCTTATCCTGCCTCGGCAGAGACCTCCACCTTTTCTCCAGGTACTTACATCACCATCCTTTGCCAGTTTCCTTCCACATCGCATGCTGTGTACTTCAAACTCCTCTTTAACAATTTCCTTTGGCCTGAAAAGACCAAATTACAAACCAATTAAAACTAGTTCAATGTAATCAACATTCTTCAAGGCACTTAAATACAGAAATCCAGGCTGAAACTCTAGTACAGTACTGAGGGAGTGCCGTACTTCAGAGGGCCAGTGCTGAGGGAGTGCCGCACTGTCAGAGGGTCAGTGCTGAGGGAGTGCCGCATTGTCAGAGGGTCAGTACTGAGGGAGTGCCGCACTGTCAGAGGGTCAGTGCTGAGGCAGTGTCGCACTGTCAGAGGGTCAGTACTGAGGGAGTGCCGCACTGTCAGAGGGTCAGTGCTGAGGGAGTGCTGCACTGTCAGAGGGTCAGTACTGAGGGAGTGCCGCACTGTCAGAGGGTTAGTACTGAGGGAGTGCCGCACTGTCAGAGGGTCAGTGCTGAGGGAGTGCCGCACTGTCAGAGGGTCAGCACTGAGGGAGTGCCGCACTGTCAGAGGGTCAGTGCTGAGGGAGTGCTGCACTGTCAATGGTGTTGTCTTTCAGTAAAAACAAAGTCCCTAACTGTCCTATAAAAGATGCTATGGCCCCTATTTTGAAGGGCACAGGAACTTCCACAACATCCTTCCCAATACTTACCCTACTGTCAGCATAACAAAAACAGCAAGTCATTCATTATCTGAATACTGTTTGTGGGATCTTGCTGTGTGTAAATTGGCTCAGTGTTTCCGAAAACAGTGACTACGTTTCAGAAATAATTCATTGGCTGTGAAAGTCTTTGGCACATTGTGAGGTTGTGAAAAGTTCTATCGAAATGCAAGTCTTTTTAATCTTTGCTTATTGCTCCGTATTAAGCAGCCAACAAGATGACATTGACAGGGTTACAATGAACCGAGAGGGACCTCTCTCGGATTGTGCCCTGTTATGTTACAGTTTCCGAGCCGAGGCTCCTGCCCTCCCACTCGTTTATCAATCCTGCTGGAAAAGGTGGCACCAATTCGGGGGAGGAGATTGACACAAACTTGCTTGCCTGAAGATTCACGAGTTCGCCGTGGTGTGACAATCTAGTGCATGCTCCAGTTGTGTTGAAGAGCGGTGAAAGGTTCACACACATCCTTCAGAACCTCTTTCTACCTTGTCTGGGGTTTGTGAATGAACCCCTGTTGAAGACAGCCCAGCCTCAGCCTCTTGCTTTCCCAGACGGATGTCCAGCACTTGAACAAGGTGTGGCACTTACAAAGCGATTGCTGAATCACTCAGGGATGCTGCTGGTGAAATCACCTCATCAAGGACTCTAACGAACCCTGTCAAATCTCAGGGTGAAATTCCAACATGTTCCCATTATCCAGGGCCCAGTGTGGTTTGGGTGTGTGAGCTATGTTTCACCCATGTATGGATGTGTTGTGTGTGGTATGTCGGTGTAGGCGTACAGGTATGTCCGGGCAGGTGCGTGTCTGCTCAATGCAGTCACATCCTCTGCTGACACTTCCTGTCTCCCAATCTCTTCAGGAAGCTTGGTTGTTTGAGTGAGTATAAACAGACTGACCCGGGCTCCCAGTACAAACAGACTGACCCTGGGTGGCTGTCTTCAGCACTATTGCCTGATTGGGGTCAGCACAATTCAGGCTCTAACCCGTTCCACCCTCCCTTGGCCATCGCGGTTGTGTTTACATTGAGGGCTGCACATTTCTAAACTTTAGAGAGACCAAGTGCCTGAAACTGACGGGCTCTTTCAATGGCGGCTTTCAAACGTGGGCTTGGGGCAGCGAGAGGGGTGGGGGAAGGTCGGGGGTGGTTGGGGGCGGGGGGGGGTGACCCCATTCGGAACCGGTTTCTGCTTTGTTACAGCCAGGCCACACAAATGAGAATCCATCCTGTTCTTGCCCAATTAAGGAGGCTGTGCTTTATTTTAAAAAAAACTAACTTTAGTCACATTTCTGACAAAGAAATCAGTGCGATGACCTACCCCAAGTCATTGTCCTGTTCGGTTCGGAGCATGGCAAACCACTGTTGTTTGTACATTGCAGCCAGCCAGCCTGAGAAACAGAGCTCACCGTTAGATTTCCACACATTCATAAGACCATCAGACATAGGGGCAGAATTAGGCCACTCGGCCCATCGAGTCTGCTCCAACATTCAATCACGGCTGATATTTTTCTCATCCCCATTCTCCTGCCTTTTCCCCATAACCCCTGATCCCCATATTAATCAAGAACCTATCTATCTCTGTCTTAAAGACACTCAATGATCCGACCTCCACAGCCTTCTGCGGCAAAGAGTTCCACAGATTCACCGCTCTCTGGCTGAAGAAATTCCTCCTCTGTTTTAAAGGATCGTTCCTTCAGCCTGAGGTTGTGCCCTCTGGTTCTAGTTTTTCCGACTAGTGGAAACATCCTCTCCACGTCCACTCTATCCAGGCCTCGCAGTTTCCTGTAAGTTTCAATAAGACCCCCCCCCCCCTCATCCTTCTAAACTCCAACGAATACTGACCCAGAGTCCTCAACTGTTCCTCATACGACAACTCTCGGAGAGTCAGAAAGACGCCCGAGACTGTGGTGCAAGCAACACGGCACACAAACTTCAGCAGAACACTTGCGCTGAAGCAATGCTGCCAGAGAACCGACAGTTCATTCTCACTCACACTCATCTTGAGGAAGGAGCAGCGCTCTGAAAGCTCGTGATCCCAAATAAACCTGTTGGACTTTAACCTGGGTGTTGTGAGACTCCTGACTGTGCCCACCCCAGTCCAACATCGGCATCTCCATATCATGGCTGTACTCTGGTAAGAGGCAGCATGACTGGTATAGGGTTCAAGACAGCTGCCGAGTAACAAGAACCAATTGGACATCCAAGCACAATCGGAAACCAAGTCCCTGTCAGCTGAATCAAACCCAATTGCCACTGGTCCCTTCCCAATGAACCTTGCACCATGGTGATGGTGAACATCTACTAACAAGGAGCTTGCCCGATACAAGCAGCAGCATTTGGATAGTCAGAAGCTTTTTCCCAGGGTGGAAGAGCCAATTACTAGGGGGCACAGGTTTAAGATGCGAGGGGCAAGGTTTAAAGGAGATGTATGAGACAAGTTTTTTACACAGAGGGTGGTGGGTGCCTGGAACCCGCTGCCGGGGGAGGTAGTGGAAGCGGATACGGTAGTGAGTTTTAAGGGGCGTCTGGACAAATACACGAATGGGGTGGGAATAGAGGGATATGGTCCCCGGAAGGGTAGGGGGTTTTAATTCAGCGGGGCAGCATGGTCGGTGCAGGCTTGGAGGGCCGAAGGGCCTGTTCCTGTGCTGTAATTCTCTTTGTTCTTTGTTCATTCAAAAGGAAACCCCCTTCCACTGCAGCCTCCAAAGCCAGTGAACACACTTAGTTTACTGAGCTGTCAAACACATGGGCTAGGATTACACAGCCTCACCAGGGCGTGTCTCACCCCAGCAGCAGTGGGCTGTTTAACTTGCCGTTTCCTGTGGGCGGGACTGTAATATCCCACCGGGCAGCAAGAGGCTGTTGAATCCTGGCCATTGTCTGTCAAGCTCTGGAGGACTCCCCGAGTTCAGGAAAGATGCGATAGAAATGTTCGGTTCTATATTTACTTTTCAATCCTCCACAGCCTCGCCTCTCCCATGATTCTAAAGCCCCCTCTGAACCCCCTCTCCTTGCAGGGCCGAATGTTTGGGAGCCTTACCGTTTGGTGCTGAGCTCCAAGCTGGGGAATTCCTTCCCTTTATAATAACTCCAGGAGTCGGCCGTGCTTTTATTGTACAAATATAACTAAACAATAACTACCAGCCTGTGGTGAACACAACAGGTGCCAACCGGGACTAAAAGGTTAATGGACCCTCTCAGGGTTTTGCTTTATACAGGGCTCGGTATCCAAGCTTCGCCCTGGTTGGCTAATTATCAATCCCCAGGGAGCTCCTATTCAACCAGCCCAACTGGGAGGTCAATTAGTGATTCCCCATGCAGGTCATGGGGGTTATCACATCCTTGTTCCATCACACTTGGTTAAGGCTCTCCTCAGAATCTGCCTCTTGATTTTCCTACCCCAACAGTTCCATCTTTGGCTCGGTGTGTAACCTTTTCACCTCATTGCTCCCTGGGCATTTGAGCTGTTAGGAGGGATTGGATAGGCTTGGATTGTTTTCTCCAGAGCAGTGAAGGCTGTGGGGGAACATAATTGAGCTGTATAAGATTATGAGGGGTATGGACAGGGTGAGTAAGGAGCAGCTGTTCCCCCTGGTTGAGGGGTCAATCACAAGGGGGCAGAGTTTTAGGGTGAGGGGGCAGGAGATTCGGAGGGAATTTGAGAAAGATCCTCTTCACTCAGAGGGTGGTGGGAATCTGGAACTCACTCGGCACGGTAGCACAGTGGTTAGCACTGCTGCTTCACAGCTCCAGGGACCTGGGTTCGATTCCCGACTCGGGTCACTGTCTGTATGAAGTTTGCACATTCTCCTCGTGTCTGCGTGGGTTTCCTCCGGGTGCTCCGGTTTCCTCCCACAGTCCAAAGATGTGCGGGTTAGGTTGATTGGCCATGCTAAAATTGCCCTTTCGTGTCCTGAGATGCGTAGGTTAGAGGAATTAGTGAGTAAAATATGTAGGGATATGGGGGGAGGACCTGGGTAGGATTGTGGTCGGTGCAGACTCAATGGGCCGAATGGCCTCTTTCCGCACTGGAGGGTTTCTATGATAATAGTAGTGGAGGCCGGAAACCTTACAACCTTTAAAAAACATTTGGATGAGCACTTGAAATATCATAACAGTGGCGGATAGTTACAGAATGTGTGTGTACAATCAATCCCAGCCGTATCGAGTAGAGACAGGAGAATTTGCCAGACATTCCCATTCTGTCCATACTCCTGGTATGCAGCCACTGAGGAGATTGCGAGGGAAGGTTCTCTATCATCCCGAAGAACCGAGAACTCACTCACCTGAAGGAATAATCGTGTCCCGCTCGATTATTTTAGCTGACACCAGGTCATTGATGACGTACTGTAGGCGAATGTGGCTGAAGACCCCGGCAAACCTCTGCCCTTGCTCCGTGTCCAGGAAGCTGCTACAATTACAGCTTTCTGTTTGAAAGAAGAGACACGTGTTAACGGGTTTACTGATCCGAATTCAGCCACTGCCGCTCTCATCTGGCGCTGTGAGACCATTAAACAGAATCACAGAATGGTTACTGCGCAGGAGGCGGCCATTTGGCCCATTATGCCTGTGCCTGCTTCCCCCCCCCCCCCCCCCGCCCCAACCTTGCACATTCTACCTTTTCAGATAATAATCCAAATGCCCCCCCCCTCGATTGAAGCAGCTTCCGTCGCACTCTTGGGCAGTTCATTCCAGATCCTAACCTTTCGCTGCAGAGCAACGTTCTTCCTCGTGTCACCACTGAAGAGAGAGATTGCCCTGTGCAACACTGACCGTTAAAAAATATATTGAAAAGACAGAAGGGGAGATGATGGCCGCGTGGTATTATTGCTAGACTATTAATCCACAAACTCAGCTAACTCAGTGGCTAGTACTGCTACCACACAGCGTCAGGGACCCAGGTTCGATTCCCGGCTTGGGTGACTGTGCGGAGTTTGCACATTCTCCCCGTGTCTGCGTGGGCTTCCTCCGGGTGCTCCGGTTTCCTCCCTCAGTCCGAAAGACGTGCTGGTTAGGTGCATTGGCCATGCTAAATTCTCCCTCTA
Organism: Mustelus asterias; assembly: GCF_964213995.1. Taxonomy (NCBI): domain Eukaryota; kingdom Metazoa; phylum Chordata; class Chondrichthyes; order Carcharhiniformes; family Triakidae; genus Mustelus; species Mustelus asterias. The sequence goes on from NC_135822.1 coordinate 72,544,677, forward strand.
TGTATCCGAACAGGCGCCGGAGTGTGGCAACCAGGGGATTTCCACAGGAATTTCATTGCAGTGTTAATGTAAGCCTATTTGTGACACGAATAAATAAACTTTAAACTTGAATGTTCTGGGGACCCGGGGTCGAATCCCGCACGGCAGATGGTGGGATTTGAATTCAATTTTAAAAATCTGGAATTAAGAATGTACTGATGACCATGAAACCATTGTCGATTGTTGGAAAAACCAATCTGGTTCACTAATGTCCTTTAGGGAAGGAAATCTCCCATCCTTACCTGGTCTGGCCTACATGCGTGCTCCGAAAGCTTATGGTATTTGCTACCAAATAAACCTGTTGGACTTTAACCTGGTGTTGTGAGACTTCTTACTACATGCGACTCCAGAGTCACTGCAATGTGGTTGACTCTCAACTGCGGTCCAAGGGCAACTACTTGGCTCCTGCTCTGCCCAAGGCCGCAAGGAACTACAAAAGGTCGAGAATGTAGCCCAATCCATCACGCAAACCCAGCTCCCATCCATTGACTCTGTCTACACTTCGCGCTGCCTCATCAAAGCAGCCAGCATAATTAAGGACCTCACACACCCCAGACATTCTCTCTTCCACCTTCTTCCTTCGGGAAAAAGATACAAAAGTCTGAGGTCACGTACCAACCGACTCAAGAACAGCTTCTTCCCTGCTGCTGTCAGACTTTTGAATGGACTTACCTCGCGTTAAGTTGATCTTTCTCTCCACCCTAGCTATGACTGTAACTCTCTCCTTTCTGCACTCTCTCCTTTCCTTCTCTATGAACGGCATGCTTTATCTGTACAGCGCGCAAGAAACAATACTTTCCACTGTATGTTAATATATGTGACAATAATAAATCAAATCAGATCAAATCTAGGGATGGGCAATAAATGCTGGCCAACCAGTGACACCCATGGCCCATGAATGAATAAAACATGTCGTATTTTCAGATGAATTCACAAAGCTATTGTGTGTCATGAACAAACATTAAGAAAGAAAAAGGTGCAGGGTAAATCGGAATGTAATCTTGGTGGTAGTTCTGTGTCATGAGCTAGCTTATCAAGTGAAGAAATGGTCAAAACTGCTTCTCAGCCACAGAATGATTTATTATTAGATTCAGAAAGGCAGCAGGGACTGTGGAAAAATAAAATGAGGTGAAATCATTTAGTGGCGCAGTGTAACAAATTTTATTTAAATCACTGTCTGTTCAGAGACTTATTTTATGAGCAATTTTTATTCAATCAGATTTCTGCCATTTTTCACTCTTTGAACAGCACTTTGTGTCGATCAGGTAGTGTCTGTGGAGAGAGCCAGCGATGTGGTTTTACGATTCTGTCCTGTCAGGGTGATACCTCCAAGGTTGAACGCATGTTTCCTTGAAGAACTCAATCTGTTTGATAGAAATCAGCCCAGGAAGATGATGGGAACAGCAACGTTCTGTCCTGATGAAATGTCATTTCTTACTTTTCCCCCATCAGCCGCCTTTGATCGGAGCAGAAATGGGAGGATGTCATTTGGAAACCAGTTTCTCGAAAGAGGAGTGATGATCCATCACTTCCTGTGGCTGTCCCAGGCTGTCACCCAGTTAGCAAGGAAATAGTTCCGCCTTCCATCACCACATCAGCTCAACTAAAGCTGCCAAAACGTCTGTCACATACAGAACTTCCTGTAATTCCGCAGTACTTCTGAAACCGCCAGAGTGACAGAGTGTGCACAAGGCGGACTGAGAGAACAGTGAATGTGTGTGAGAGAGACACACACACACGCACACACAGAGGGGAGAGGCAGAGAGAGAAAGACAGAGGGGAGAGAGAGAGAGAGACAGAGAGAGACAGAGGGGAGAGAGAGACAGAGAGAGAGAGACAGACAGGGAGAGAGACAGAGAGAGAGAGACAGAGGGGAGAGAGACAGAGAGAGAGAGCGAGAGTGGGACCCAAGATAATGTGCACGTGAGACAGAGACAAAGTAGAGGCAAAGATAGTGAAAGAGGGAGAAGAGAGTGCAAGACAGAAGGAATAGAGACAGAGAGAGAGATGAGTGAGAGAGCAAGAAAGCAAGAGACAGAAGAGAGCAGGAGAGAGAGAGAGAGAGACAAAGGAAGTGAAATAAAGAGAGAGAGAGAGATATTTGAGTGACAGAGTGGACCGAAGATAGTTGTCAGAATTTTACCACCTCGCCTGCCCCGAGGCTCGTAAGATCCCGCCCAAGGCCAACGGAGAATGCCATTCTGCGAGCCTCGCCCGCCCTGATTCTGGGGCGGGCGTCCCGGTAAAATTCCAGCAAGTTTGTGCGAGAGAGACAGAGAGTAGAAACAAAGAGAGTGAAAGTAAGAGAGAGAGGGCGAAAAGAGAGCGCAAGACAGAGAAAGAGACCGAGAGAGATGGGCGAGGGAGCTAGATACAAAAGAGAGAGTCTGTGTGAGTGAGAGAGAGAGAGGAAGAGACAGACAGCTAGAATGAGAGAAAGTGTGGCAGAAAGGCAGAATGAGGGCAGTTCCATGTTCCATCCCAGCATTAGCAACTGTGGCTACTTTTCATATTCTAAACAGCAATGTTCTTGCAAGCTGTTTTTTTTCCTTTGCTGCTACTTGCTATTAATAAACCTTTTGGTAGTTTCGAGTAGAAACCATGCTCCAATAAATCATTTATTCTGCTTGTATGTAATTAGCAAACAAGTCCTGTGGGGAATGGAACCAAGCGCGCTAACTGAAATATAGTGACAAGGGTTTCTGTTGCAGTCCTGCGCTCGCTGCACTCTTTTACATGTTGGAGTGTCCCTCACGGTACACGCTCAGTCAAAAGCATGGCAATTATCATCTCCACGGTTACCAGCTGATGCCCCTGAAACATGCCCATCACCCACTGGACTAGTGACTCGAGGTGGGCAGTGCCAGGGTCTCTGCAAGCATTTCAGAGCCACCAAGATTCACTGTATTGCCACTGAAAGCAGTCAGGTTAAAGTATATTTATATAGTGTCACAAGTAGGTTTACATGAACACTGTAATGAAGTTACTGTTAAAATCCCCACGTCGCCACACTCCGGCACCTGTTCGGGTACACTGAGGGAGAATTTAGCACGGCCAATGCACCCTAACCAGCACGTCTTTTGGACTACGAGAGGAAACCGGAGCACCTGGAGAAAACCCACGCAGACACGGGGAGAACGTGCAGACTCCACACAGGCAGCGACCCAAGCTGGGAATTGAACCCGGGTCCCTGGTGCTGTGAGGCAGCAGAGCTAACCACTGTGCCAACATGCCATATGTTACAGGGGACATAGTCATGGACGATATTTAAAGTAAAAAGTAAAGTTTAAAGTTTATTTATCAGTCACAAGTAAGGCTTACATTAACATTGCAATGAAGTTACTGTGAAATTCCCCTAGTCGCCACACTCCGGCGCCTGTTCGGGTCAATCCACTCAACCAGCACGTCTTTCAGACTGTGGGAAGAAACCAGAGCGCCCGGAGGAAACCCACGCAGACACGGGGAGAATGTGCAAACTCCGCATAGACAGTGACCCAAGCTGGGAATCGAACCTGGGTCCCTGGTGCTGTGAGGCAGCAGAGCTAACCACCGTGCCACCCAGGGGACATAGTCATGGGCGATATTTCACCCCGACGTGTGATAAAGAGTGTTATTTTCTCTCCTCATGAAAACACTGGGATTTTCGCATCGCAATGATTTCAAGTCTTTTAAAGTTGGAAGTGATTGTCACTGAACTGACCAAACACATGGACTTGGGGCGCCCGAGGCAGCAACAGATATTAACAAAAGCCAAACGGTACATTAACACCTGACCGTGCCAGACGGGCAGAGAGAGAGAGAGACAGAGGGGAGAGAGACAGAGAGAGAGAGAGAGAGACAGAGACAGAGAGAGAGAGACAGACAGGGAGAGAGAGACAGGGAGAGAGAGAGAGAGAGACAGAGGGGAGAGAGACAGAGAGAGAGAGAGAGAGACAGAGAGAGAGAGAGAGAGACAGAGACAGAGAGAGAGAGACAGACAGGGAGAGAGAGACAGGGAGAGAGAGAGAGAGAGAGAGAGGGGAGAGAAACAGACAGAGTGGGACCCAAGATAATGTGCACGTGAGACAGAGACAAAGTAGAGGCAAAGATAGTGAAAGGAAGAGAAGAGAGCGCAAGACAGAAGGAATAGAGACAGAGAGAGGAGTGAGAGAGCAAGAAAGCAAGAGACAGAAGAGAGCGGGAGAGAGAGAGAGAGAGACAAAGGAAGTGAAATAAAGAGAGAGAGAGATATTTGAGTGACAGAGTGGACCGAAGATAGTTGTCAGAATGTTTTAGAGCCACACTGCACAGCCATGTAACCACTCAATACATAGGTGAAACTGCAACGCCAGCAATGACCCCTGCTTTTCTTCAGACTCAACAAGATTGTGGGCAAGGGCAGTGGGAGTGGCAAGGAACCAGTGGGCAAAGACAGTGGGAGTGGCAAGGAACCAGTGGGCAAGGACAGTGGGAGTGGCAAGGAACCAGTGGGCAAGGACAGTGGGAGTGGGCAAGGAACCATTGGGCAAGGACAGTGGGAGTGGGCAAGGAACCAGTGGGCAAGGACAGTGGGAGTGGGCAAGGAACCAGTGGGCAAGGACAGTGGGAGTGGGCAAGGAACCAGTGGGCAAGGGCAGTGGGAGTGGGCAAGGAACCAGTGGGCAAGGGCAGTGGGAGTTGGCAAGGAACCCAAGAAGCAAGTATCAGAAAGCTCTACTGAAGAAAGAGTGTTCACAAGATATAATGTGATGAAGGAGCAGCGCTCCGAAAGCTCGTGATATCAAATAAACCTGTTGGACTTTAACCTGGTCTTGTAAGACTACTTACTGTGCCCACAAGATAAAGGCAGAGACCAAGCACAGAGTGGCATTCCTACTTTTTATAACGTTCCCACGCTCGCCAACCCATACCGAATCCAGCCCATCATTTCACACCCTGTCCCCTCTCTGATCCCCAGCCCTGCCCTGCCCTTCCAGGCAGTTTCTAATTCACACCAGGAGAGACTACCACCTGATCTGTTGTTCAACCGTGCCGCGAGGCTCAATCTCAAAAAGGCAAAACTCAGGAGCTTCTTCAGGATGGATTCAGAAAGAATGTTCCCGATGGTGGGGGGAGTCCAGAACGAGGGGTCATCGTTTGAGGATAAGGGGTAAACCTTTTAGGTCACTGAAAGTGACAATGCAGGTGGAGAAGGTAGTCAAGAAGGCAAACGGCATGCTTGCCTTCATCGGCTGGGGCATTGAGTTTAAACATTGGCAAGTCATGTTTATAGCACCTTAGTTAGGCCGCATTTGGAATATAGTGTTCAATTCTGGTCGCCACACTACCAGAAGGATGTGGAGGCTTTGGAGAGGGTACAGAAAAGATTTACCAGGATGTTGCCTGGTATGGAGGGCATCAGCTATGAGGAGAGGTTGGAGAAACTTGGTTTGTTCTCACTCGAACGACGGAGGTTGAGGGGCGACCTGATAGAAATCTACAAGACTATGAGGGGCATGGACAAAGTGGATAGTCAGAAGCTTTTTCCCAGGGTGGAAGAGTCAATTACTGGGGGCACAGGTTTAAAGTGCGAGGGGCAAGGTTTAAAGGGGATGGACGAGGCAGATTTTTTACACAGAGGGTGGTGAATGCTGGAACTCATTGCCGGGGGAGGCAGTGGAAGCGGATACGGTAGTGACTTTTAAGGGGCGTCTTGACAAGGGTAGGGGGTTTTAGTTAAGTTGGGCAGCATGGTCGGTGCAGGCTTGGAGGGCCGTAGGACCTGTTCCTGTGCTGCAATTTTCTTTGTTCTTTGACGGAGATGAGGAGAAATGTCTTCACCCAGAGGGTGGTGAATGTATGGAATTCACTACCACAGGATGTAGTTGAAGTCAGAACGTTGTATGATTTCAAGAAGAAATTAGATATAGCTCTTGGGGCTAAAGGGATCAAGGGATTATGGGGGCGGGGGGGGGGGAATTGGGACATTGAATTCGATGATTAGGCATGATGATAATGAATGGTGGAGCAGGTTCGAAGGGCAGAATGGCCTCCTCCGGCTTCTCGTTTCTTTCTATGTTTCCTGGAAAGCAAACCTTCCTTAATGTCTGTCCTGGGGAAGATTCTGCCCTTTCCCCCTGTTCCTTCACTGGGAGGGACGTGGAAGGGATTATGATTGTTCATCAAACCCAGTGAGCTTGGACACAAATGGGAAACAGTCTAACCAACGGATGAGTAAGGTGCGCAGACATTACAAATTTACATCAGGATGAAAACAGGCAGTATGAACTAACTGCAATCTACTGACTCTGACAGCTTTTTATATTCTATTTATTACACAAAGGACAAATCATTGTTGCAGCTATCAGACAGTCAGCTTTATATAAATGTGTTCCACACGGCGTAAGTGGATGTGACGGCTGGAACCAATTGTGGCTAAACTCTCAAGAGAACTACCCTGCGGCAATCTGCAGGCTTCCCACGGGACTGAGTGCTGCTTAATGTCGGCTATTTACTTATCCTTAATGTGGATGAAAGAGACACAATGATAACCAGTGGCGCACAGCAAGGTTTTACCCTAAACTTTCCTGAGGAAAAGACACACCTGCAGTCTCGGGGGCACTGTACGTCGCGCCAGCGGCGGTCATGTCCAGCCGCACAGCCAGAGGGTCGAGCCCAGCAGACGGAAGACAGCGCTCACCTTTCCTACGTTTGGAGAACCAGGCATCTGCATCGGTCAACAATTGCTTCAAAGGGCCGTTCCAGGAGGGCACGAGTTGAAGGAACATCCACTGCGAAAAGGAAAGGATTGAATTCAAAAGCGGCCCGAGAGATACAATGAGAAAACGTGCACTGCGGAGGATTGACTGTTTGAGATGGTTTGTTTACACTTCGAATAAAGCAACTCAAAAGCAGCAGACAGCGAAGTACAGGTCAGTTCTCATTGTGTTCAGCCGGCCTGAGAGCTGTAAATGTCAATCAAACACAACAGCAGGGAATAAACATGTGAAACTTGACAAGCATCTGTCTTTGCTGAGACAGTACTCTATCCTGACGTAGATGACACTAAAGTGGGTACCAAATATTTCCGCTTACAAGATCATGAGACACAGCAGCAGAAGGAGGCCATTAGGCCCATTGATCTGCTCCACCATTCAATGAGGTTGTGATTGATCTGATGTGATAACGCTGAACTCCACTTTCCCACCTTATCCCCATAACCCTCGATTCCCTTACTGATTAACAATCTGTCTATAACAGCCTTGAACATACTCAACGACCCAGTCTCTACAGCTCACTGCGGTAAAGAATTCCACTGATCTATACAACACCCTGTCTCGCTGCAGGTGAGGGGAGGCGGTGGCCTAGTGGTATTTTCACTAGACTATTAATCCAGAAACTCAGCTAATGTTCTGGGGACCCGGGTTCGAATCCCACCATCGAATCCCAGAATTTGAGTTCAATAAAAAAAATCTGGAATTAAAGGATCTCCTGATGACCACTGTCGGAAAAACCCATCTGGTTCACTGATGTCCTTTAGGGAAGGAAATCTGCCCTCCTTACCTGGTCTGGCCTACATGTGACTCCAGAGCCACAGCAATGTGGTTGACTCTCAACTGCTCTCAGGCAACTAGGGATGGGCAATAAATGCTGGCCCAGCCAGCGACACCCATGTCCCATGAATAAACAAAAGTGACACCAAACTGGGTATAAAATATTTGCTGCCTATCTAATACCCTGTCCTGTTGTGGATAGGGGTAAATTGGGTATATTTTTGAGTGCAGTAGGTTTGAATAATCAATCTCTGATGCTTGTTTGGGTATTGGCGCCAGACATTGGAATAGAATGGTAGTTATCTCCCTGACATCGAGGGTAATCTGGCAGAGTATCCCCCATGAGACGATTCACAAACTCCTCACAGTGGGCTATGATTGGAGAAGGGATCATGGGGAGAGCGGAGTGTGGGGGGGGGGAACTCCAGAATGAATATTTCCGGAGTGCTTATTTGGTGTGCGGGAAGGGTCTCACACAGCAGAAAGGTCTGAGAAGCATGGACCTAAACAACTTGATAAGAACGAGGCTTCTTGTCCATCACTGGTTAGTCACCGGGCAGTTGAATGAAAACCCAGGTTGGGAATCTGATTATCAGTCTGATCACGGCATCATTGAGTGTGTTCAGGACTGAGATGGATAGATTTAACAAAGAGAATGAAGAAAATTACAGCACAGGAACAGGCCCTTCGGCCCTCCAAGCCTGCACCAACCATGCTGCCCAACTGAACTAAAACCCCCTACCCTTCCAGGGACCATATCCCTCTATTCCCATCCTATTCAGGTATCTGTCAAGATACCCCTTAAAAGCCACTATCGTATCTGCTTCCACTGCCTCCCCCAGCAGCGAGTTCCAGGCACCCACCACTCTGTGTAAAAAACTTGCCTCATACATCTCCTTTAAACCTTGTCCCTCGCACCTTAAACCTGTGCCCCCTAGTAATTGACTCTTCCACCCTGGGACAAAACTTCTGACAATCCAGTTCTGACTTTCTGGACACTCGTGGCATCAATGGATACGGAAATAGTGTGGGAAAGTGGTGTTGAGTTCGATCTAACTGAATGGCGGAGGGAGCTCGAGGGACCACATGGCCTACTCCTGTGTTCCTTTTAATCCATCACTGGTGGCCGTGCCTGCAGCTGCCTGGGTTCGAAGCAATGGAATTCCTTCCTCAAATTTCTCAACTTCTCTCTCTCGCTTAAGACATTCCTTCAAACTGACAATGTGGGAAAGTGTGCGGTTACGCACTTTGGAAGGAGGAATGGAGGATAGACTATTTTCTGAATGGGAAAATGCTTAGAAATCAGAAACACAAAGGGACTTGGGAGTCCTTGTTCAAGATTCTCTTACGGTTAACGTGCAGGTTCAGTCGGCAGTTAGGAAGGCAAATGCAATGTTAGCATTCATGTCGAGAGGGCTAGAATACAAGAGCAGGGATGTACTTCTGAGGCTGTATATGGCTCTGGTCAGACCCCATTTGGAGTACTGTGAGCAGTTTTGGGCCCCATATCTAAGGAAGGATGTGCTGGCCTCGGAAAGGGTCCAGAGGAGGTTTGCAGGAATGATCCCTGGAATGAAGAGCTTGTCGTATGAGGAACAGTTGAGGACTCTGGGTCTGTACTACTTGGAGTTTAGAAGGACGAAGGGGGGAATCTTATTGAAACTTACAGGATAATGCGAGGCCTGGATAGAGTGGACATGGAGAGGGTGTTCCCACTAGTAGGCAAAACTAGAACCAGAGGGCACAACCTCAGGCTAAAGGGATGCTCCTTTAAAACAGAGATGAGGAGGAATTTCTTCAGCCTGAGAGTGGTGAATCTGTGGAACTCTTTGCTGCAGAAGGCAGTGGAGGCCAGGTCATTGAGTGTCTTTAAGACAGAGATAGATAGGTTCTTGATTAATAAGGGGATCAAGGGTTATGGGGAAAGGCAGGAAAATGAGGATGAGAAAAATATCAGCCATGATTGAATGGCGGAGCAGACTCAATGGGCCGAGTGGCCTAATTCTGCTCCTATGTTTTATGGTCTTATGACTTCACCATGTCTTTGGTGACCAGTCCCAATATCTTGTTACTTGGCTCAGAGTCACATTCCTGCTGATCACACTCCTGTGAAGGTGCCTTGTGGCGTCTTTACAACAGTAAAGGTACAAGAATGCAACGTACCTTTTTGAGTGCTGTGTACACGTCCATCTCTACTTGCATCACAAACAAGTCAGGCGAGCTGATCAACTTCTCCATCAGAACAATGCTGGACAAGCGGGGAAAAGAAAGAGGATAGTCTGAGCAGAACAACACGTCAGCAGCAGCATCAGAAGCAGAGTCTCCTGTTCGCCTGCGCGCACAGCCTAACTACAGCAGAATCCCCTTCATCTGCTCAACTGGACAAGAGCAACACTGAACAAGAGAAGCTCGAGGTCCAGCAAAGGGGGGTGTATCTGTCACAGCTCCTTGACAATGGAGAGCATAGTTCTCAATCTCGGCTGCAGGTCTGAGTGGGCAGGAATGTGGTTTTTTAAAAAATTCATTCATGGGAGTGTGGACGTCGCTGGCAAGGCCAGCATTTATTGACCATCCCTAATTGCCCCTTGAAGAGTGGCTTGCTCAGCCATTTCAGGGGGCAGTTGTGAGTCAACCACGCTAGAGTGGGTCTGGAGTCACATGTAAGCCAGACCAGGTAAGGTCGGCAGATTTTCTTCAGTGAAGGACATTAGTGAACCAGACGGGTTTTTCCGACAATGGTTTCATGGTCATCATTCGACTTTCAATTCCAGGTTTTTATTGAAATTAAATTTCACCATCAGCCCTGGTGGTATTCGAACTCGGGTCCCCACAGCCATTACCCTGGGTCTCTGGGTTATCAGTCCAGCAACAATATCACTATGACACTGCCTCCCCCTGGTTCTGGTTAGAAAGACAGAGTCTGATGGGGTGAGCTGTCACAGGTGACCAAAGAGAGGACGTGTGCGTCCACCTGGCTCCAATGCTGAACAAATATCAGACTTGGAATTGCAAAACGTTCAGGCCATCGTAACCGTGCCAGCTCACAGGAAGAGTTCTCCAGGTAATCCCACTCCCTCTGGTCTTACAAATCTTTCAACGGTTTCGCCAATTCTCTTTTGAAAAAGGTCCCCTTGAATCCACTGCCCCTTCAGAGTAGCACATGTTCTGAAACTCACGGCACAAAGGCAATTCAACTCATCTCTCCCTCTGGAGTTTTGCTCCTCGTGGTGGCTGACCCTGCTGCCAGTGGAAACAGTTCCTCCCCATCTACTCCATCAAAACCCTTCATGATTTTCAGCACCTCAATTAGCTCTCTCCTTAAACCTCTCTGCTGGAAGGAGAACAACTCCAGCTTCCCTCGTCCCTCAGCCCTGGGATTATTCCAGTACAATGCCTCCATACCCTCTCCTGACATCCTCCCTGGCCCGTGACCAGACTGGCTGCCTAGCTTACCGCATCACAACAGTGACTGCATTTCACAAAGTACTGGACTGGCTTCATGGATTTGGGACGTCCTGAGACTATGAAAGAAACGCATGGGTTTCTTTCGCTTCTACGGAGTCACAGCACAGAAACAGGCCCTTCAGCCCAATCGGTCCATGCTGACCATGATGCCCTCCCAGTTGCCCGCGTTTGGCCCGGTGGCCATCACTGCTGCCCCACAGCGCCAGGGACCCGGGTTTGATTCCCGGCTCGGGTCACTGTGTGGAGTTTGCACATTCTCCCCGTGTCTGCGCGGGTTTCCTCCCACACTCCAAAGATGGGCAGGGTTAGGTGGTTCGGCCAAGCTAAATTGACCCTTAGTGTCAGGGGGACTAGCTAGGGTAAATGCATGGGGTAATGGGGATAGGGTTTGGGTGGGATCGTGGTTGGGGGTGCAGACTCGATGGGCTGAATGGCCTCCTTCTGCACTGGAGGATTCGATGATCCATCTCTCGAAGTTCAGGAGTAATGCGAGGAATATCGTTTTCACACATTAGGCGGATTGTTACCTGGAATAATGAATGGGTGAAATCTCTGGAGTCATTCGCCGACTGTGCGACGCCGCGTGTTTATTTGGTAAGAGTTGGCTGGAGAAGTGAACTCCCCCCTCAGGGCTCTGAACTTTGCGAACGCATTTGAGGAAACTTCAGGAGGAATTACGTCACCATTCACACACTGAATTCTCCCCAAAAACAGCCAACGTTTCACGCGCTTCTCCCAAGCGGCGAAGCAAGCAAGCAAAAGAGAGTTTGAACTGTTGAGAGAGCGGTGATGATTCACCTCAGATCCTTCAGCAGATCCACACTTTGATGTGTCATCAGGTTGTTCAAAAGCCACTCGAGGCATCTGGAATTGCGAAGAAAATCAATAAGCAATTCTCGATGAATGCCAGACTTTTAACGGCCGCAGCATAGTATTTCTATCTTAGCGAGCAATAACAATGGAAGAACAATTAGTCAGGGCACTGCACCTCGGGGGCAGTGGGACAATCATGAGTAAAAATAACATCGACGCAACACGACTCACGAGCAAAGTAAAAAAAAAACACACAACATATTCCGGAACTTACTTCTGCTTGACTGAGTCGAGTCCGTAGGTTCCAGCTGCCGTGTAGAAGCTGCAGACAGATTTGGAACTGATTGTCTCCTTCATAATCTCTCCACATTGCTGGATCAAAGCATCCTTCCAAAATCAAACAGAGAGAAAAGGGATGAAGAGTAAAGGGAGTGTCGACTGCCTCCAGGCAGAACACAACCTCAGAGCCCCGAACTGAAACCAGTCTCCCCCTGAGGATGCATCACACATAGTTGTCACTGAAGCTTTACTGTACTGACGTAACCTTTATATCACTGAAACATCTTACACCGTTTAGCAAATTTATCTTTTGACACCGGGAATGGCAGCGGAATCAGATTCACTTGTAACTTTCTCAAAGGAAATTAGATCAGTCGGAACATGTGCAGGGATTTCAAGAGAGTGGGACTAAGTTATCTGCTCTTTCAAAGGGCTAGCACTGGTGCAATGGGCTGAAAGGTCTCTCTTGCATTGTACCATTCTCGGGCTGTCTTTTGCGCAGCTTATCAATGAAGGCTCTTTGCGATGTGAAATGAATGGAGACCCGCGGCTGGGTCTCCACTTTGCCCCCGTCACACCTCATTGCCACCCAAGCCTGCCAGTGTAGCTGGCAGATGACAGCACTCACCTGGCACAGGTGTGTCCATGTTAGCTTCGACTGAAAAGACACCAGGAAACTGATGCCCGGCCACATGTTACTCATGTACAACCTCAGCTGAACAACTCCTGCGCTCGCGATGATGGGGTTTGCCCTAATTTGTCATGAAAATCAAACTGGTGCTCCAAAAGCAGTTGTAAATTTACAACACCCTGCACAGCCACCTACACACAAGACTCCTTCCCTTCCCTGTGACACTGACTCACCGTCACGCGAGCTGGCTCTGGCTAATGCAGCTGACACAAACTCATTTTCCTGGCTGAAGATGTGAACTGGATCTGAGAAGACGCCGTGCCCAGCGCTCTAACACCCAATGGAAGAGGAGAGACAATGACCCCCAACGTCAGCACTGGCACTGATACTCCGAGCAATCCACTCGGATGCCAGCTGCCTCCATTCAGGAAGTTCTAAATCCGGCAGGGATTCCCCTTCATGGCACGTTGTGCGGCTCTTCCTGCGGGGAAAGACACAGTGCGTAACACAAATACATGCCCCACTATCATGAGCGGGAGAGGGCCAATGCAGGGTCCATCGTTAAGCCGGGGAGCCTGGTCTGAATCCGGCGCCTACTGGTTTCAGGATGTCCAAACCTCCTGCCCAGGACAGGGAGGACACTACAAGATGTATTTGAATTAGGCTCCTGCTGTGAAATTGCAGAATAGCTCCATACGGTAAGTGCCTTTTGCAGCACTCCTTGTGGGCCAAGAAAAACAGGAATATTCCCCCCCGACCCCAACCGGAAGTCTTGTTGTGTCGACTGTGGGCTCTCTCTTCGCTGTATCATCGCCACCGGCCTCTCTCCCTCCGGTCAACTGTTGTCAATCCCCTTCTCCCTCACAGAAAACTCCGAGCTTCCACCTCCCAAGAAGTGTCTCTCCTCCTCTCCCCCAGCCTGCTCCCATCATCCCAAATACAGGAGACGTCAGGAAGCGTGAAGGAGAACATGCCCCTGTCTACGTCAATGGGGACGAAGTAGAAAGGGTCGTGAGCTTCAGGTTTTTTGGTGTCCAGATCACCAACAACCTGTCCTGGTCCCTCCATGCCGACACTATAGTTAAGAAAGCTCACCAACGCCTCTACTTTCTCAGAAGAATATAGAAATTTGGAATGTCCCACTACGACTCTCACCAACATTTACAGATGCATCATAGAAAGCATTCTTTCTGGTTGTATCACAGCTTGGTATGGCTCCTGCTCTGCCCAAGGCCGCAAGGATCTACAAAAGGTCGTGGATGTAGCCCAGTCCATCACGCAAACCAGCCTCCCATCCACTAACTGTCTACACTTCGCGCTGCCTCGGCAAAGCAGCCAGCATAATTAAGGACCCCACGCACCCTGAACATTCTCTCTTCCACCTTCTTCCTTTGGGAAAAAGATATTAAAGTCTGAGGTCACGTACCAACCGACTCAAGAACAGCTTCTTCCCTGCTGCTGTCAGACTTCTGAATGGACTTACCTTGCGTTAAGCTGATCTTTCTCTACACCCTAGCTATGACTGTAACACTACATTCTGCACTCTCTCGCTTCATTCTCTATGAACGGTATGTTTTGTCTGTATAGCGCGCAAGAAACAATACTTTTCACTGTATGTTAATACACGTGGCAATAATAAATCAAATCAAATCAAACCATCGCCTTGGGATACAATCTTCGGCCACACGCCATCCAACTGGTCTATCTTGGTGTTCATGCTTCTTCTAATCTTAACTCAACTAACCCTATCACCACCTTCCTCTGTCTCCTCAAACGCATCTGTGTTATTTATCTCACCAGCAGAAACTTTTCCTGAATGCCCTGCTGGATTTATCAGTGACTATCCTCTCTTGAGGACCCCTAGTTTTAATCACCCACAAGAGTGCAAACGTCTCCATGCCTTTCCCATCTTGATAAATTTCAAGATCTCCCTTCTCTTTGCTGCAGCATGGAGCCCCAGCCTGTTCAATCGTTCCTGATGGAGTTGGATTCGGATGGATGCAATCAAGCAAAGTTAACATGGTTCTGTTCTGAAGAACGAATCTTGGACAAGATACAGGGAGCGACAACAAAGCTGATCCCTAACACTGAAGGGCTGGAAACCAAGTCTGTTCATTCTTAGAATGAGGAGAGTTGGAGGAGTCCTTGTTCAGGCAGACAGGATATCCCGGTGGAGTGGCAATGGTTAATCATAGAAAGAAATCATAGAAACCCTACAGTGCAGAAGGAGGCCATTCGGCCCATCGAGTCTGCACCGACCACAATCCCACCCAGGCCCTACCCCCACATATTTTACCAACTAATCCCTCTAACCTACACATCTCAGGACTCTAAGGGGCAATTTTTAACCTGGCCAATCAACCTAACCCGCACATCTTTGGACTGTGGGAGGAAACCGGAGCACCCGGAGGAAACCCACGCAGACACGAGGAGAATGTGCAAACTCCACACAGACAGAGGAGTATGATTCCAAGTCAAACCACAGCTTGTAGATTGGAATGACGTAGTTATCAGCCAGTGTTGTGTTTACACTTGGACTAGAATGTGCAAACTCCACACAGACTGTGGAGTATGATTCCAAGTCAAACCACAGCTTGTAGATTGGGACGACGTAGTTACCAGCCAGTGTTGTGTTTACACTTGGACTAGTATAAGGACGGCACGGTGGCACAATGGTTAGCCCTGCTGCCTCACAGCGCCAGGGACCCGGTTTCAATTCCGACCTTGGGTCACTGTCTGCGCGGAATTTGCACCTTCTCCCCATGTCTGCATGGGTTTCCTCCGGGTGCTCCGGTTTCCTCCCACAGTCCAAAGATGTGCGGGTTAGGCCATGGCTAAATTGCCTCTTAGTGTCGGGGGACTAGTATGGGGTTATGGGGATAGGCCCTGGGTGGGATTGTTGTCGGAGCAGGCTCGATGGGCTGAATGGTCTCCTTCTGCACTGTCGGGAAACTATGATTCTACGAGAGCAGTAGATATTCTGTTTGATCTTCTTCCTCAGTACTTGAGGGGGTTCTGCTGTTTCAGTCTTATCCCTGCGAACACTGTCCGCTGCTGATCAACAAAAGAATTGTGGGCAGACCGCTGGCCTGAGCTTGATCTTTCACAGCTCCGGCAGACTGTCAAGCTGTCAAATTATTCTGTTACACTGGCTGAATAAACTGACCGCAAATCCACGTCTGCACTCTCACATAAAAGAACTTCTTCTTGGTGATGCACTGGCGGCCTGCGGAACAGTAACCTAGCAACGGGCTGCATCCCCCAGTGAGGAAGGCCAAGGGGAAAGGCAAAACATTAAAGCTTTTCCGACAACGGGAGGAGAGGAAAAGAAAAGCTAAAGCAGCTTCCAAAACTCACTGGTGCGATCTGAGCTCACCCCAGGCTCAACAGAAAGCGGTGTGCTCACTGACCCAGACTGGCTCCCACTCTGCCAACACCTCCATTTGTGGTTACCAGCCTCCCATCCATTGACTCTGTCTACACTTCCCGCTGCCTCAGCAAAGCAGCCAGCATAATTAAGGACCCCACGCACCCCGGACATTCTCTCTTCCACCTTCTTCCGTCGGGAAAAAGATACAGAAGTCTGAGGTCACATACCAACCGACTCAAGAACAGCTTCTTCCCTGCTGCTGTCAGACTTTTGAATGGACCTACCTCGCACTAAGTTGATCTTTCTCTATACCCTAGCTATGACTGTAACACTACATTCTGCACTCTCCTTTCCTTCTCTATGAACGGTATGCTTTGTCTGTATAGCGTGCAAGAAACAATACTTTTCATTGTATGTTAATACATGTGACAATAATAAATCAAATCAGACCAAAATCAAAAAAAGACATAGGGTATACTTGCCTTTACTGGCCAAGGCATTAAGTTTAAGAGCATGGAGGTTATGCTGGAACTGTATAAAACGTTGGTTAGGCCACAGCTGGAGTATAGTGTGCAGTTCTGGAATCTACAATATAGGAGGGATGTGATAGCACTGGAAAGGGTGCAGAGGAGATTTCCCAGGATGTTGTTTGGGCTGGAGAGTTAGTTATGAAGGGAGATTGGATAGTCTGGGGTTGTTTCCTTGGAATAGAGGAAACTGAGATGTATAAAATTACGAGGGGCATAGATAGAGTAGACAGGGAGCAACTTTTCCCCTTGGTGGAGGGATTATCACAGGATTCCTACAGTGCTGAAGGAGGCCGTTCGGCTCATTAAGTCTGCATCGACTCTCAGATACAGCATCTTACCCCAGGCCCATACCGACCACCCCTCCACCCCCCGGCCTATCCCTTTAACCCCACACATTTACCTTTGCCAATCCACCTAACCTGCACATCTTTCAGATTGTGGGAGGAAACCCACGCAGACATGGGGAGAACTCCACACAGACAGTGACCCGAGGCTGGAATCGAACACAGGTCCCTGGCGCTGTGAGGCAGCAGTGCTGACCACTGTGCCACCCTGCAGCCCTCCATATCTGCAGGTGGAAGATGCAACAAAGGGAGGCGTTGGCCTAGTGGTATTGTCGCTAGACTATTAATCCAGAAACTCAGCTAATGTTCTGGGGACCAGGGTTCGAATCCCGCCACGGCAGCTGGTGGAATTTGAATTCAGTTTTTTAAAAAAAATATCTGGAATTAAGAATCTACTGATGACCCATTGTCGATTGTCGGAAAAACCCATCTGGTTCACTAATGTCCTTTAGGGAAGGAAACCTGCCATCCTTACCTGGTCTGGCCTACATGTGACTCCAGAGCCACAGCAATGTAAAAAAAAAATTATTAGTCACAAGTAGTCTTACATTAACACTGCAATGAAGTTACCGTGAAATTCCCCTCGACGTCACACTCCGGTTCGGGTACACGGAGGGAGAATTTAGCACGGCCACTGCACCTAACCCGCACGTCTTTGGACTGTGGGAGGAAACCGGAGCACCCGGAGGAAACCCATGCAGGCACAGGGAGAACGTGCAGATTCCGCACAGACAGTGACCCAAGCCGGGTTTCGAACCCGGGTTTCTGGCGCTGTGAGGCAGCAGTGCCAACCACTGGGCCACCGTGCTGCCCCACGCTTTGTAATTGTGGTTGACTCTTAGCTGCCCTTCGAGGGCAAGTAGAGATGGGCAATAAATGCTGGCCCAGCCAGCGATGCCCATGTCCCAGGAATGGATAAAAGAAAATGAAGCAAGAGCGAGGACGGTGATGGGAAAGGCTGGGTTTGGCAGCAAACTAACCGGAATGCTGAGTAAACAACTCAAGAAGCGACTTTGCAAAGAGCTCGATTTGGAGCATTCGATCGACGTGAGGCTTGGCCCTCGGGGAAAGGGAGGCCAACTTAGCAGCCCTGAAACATGGGTTTGGGGGCGGCGGGGGAGGAGAATGGAAAGGTTCAGCTGGACAGTAAAAAATAACAAATGATGGGGTGTTGACGAGAGTGAATGAACAAGGAAATGTCCTGAACACAGTGAGGAACAGAGAGTCTGGGGCGGGCACATCGCAAAAGGAAACAAGACTTTTTAAAAAATGTGAGGGAGGAAAAAGAGGAAATAAAAGACCATCAATGTTGGATCATAGAATAGATCATAGAATCCATACTGTGCAGAAGGAGGCCATTCGGCCCATCAAGTCTGTACTGAATCCCACCCAAGGCCCTATTCCCATACGTTGGATGTCGTGAAAATTGAAGGGAGTTATTGAGAAATGAAAAGGCTGGCACAGGATAGTGTCACCTGATGAAGGAGCAGCGCTCCGAAAGCTCGTGATACCAAATAAACCTGTTGGACTTTAACCTGGTGTAGCAAGACTCCTTACTGTGCCCCACTCCAGTCCAACGCCGGCATCTCCACATCATGACACAGGATACAGAGAGAGACATCTAGAAAGACTGGTATGAGGTAAGGAGCTGCTTTCGACGATGGTGATTAAAGGAGGAGGGTGAGGGAGGGAGGTGAAGAGGTTTGGATGGGAATTTCAGAGTTCATGGCTGAGACAAGCGAAGGAGCGGGCAGCAATATTGGGCCGATTATACCAGAGGTCACAGTCAAGGCACAGAGGTTTCAGAGGGTTGTGGAGATGGAGGAGGTTACAGAGAGAGCAAGTGGGAGGTGAGGCAATTACTAACGCAGACACCGGCTCGTCATTCACGCCAGGAAAGAGCCAGCGTCAGTTGCTGATGAAGACTAGCTGTGAGCTGCAGGAGCTCGGACAGTTCTTCCCAAGCTCACATGATGGGCGGGTGGGATGGGGGAAGGGGTTACAGTGACTCCTCAGCACTAAGTGTTGCGTTTCGAGGCTTACCAGCTGAAGCATACAGGCAGCTGCCAGAATCGTCACCACTCGACTCGGATGGATTAAGACATCGTCTCGATACAACGACCCAAACACCACTTGCAGTGCTGCCAGAGAGAAGAGTGGAATAAGAGCTTGACATGACACAAACACGTTTACTGGAAGGTCGTCAGATCCTGTCAAATCACCAAACCACCTCTCACTGTGAATTCTATTCAAGGTGGCCATATTGCTCAGCGAGTGGGGAAGCTGTTGAACATTTGAACATGCAAATTAGCAGCAGTCGCCCACTCAGCCTCTCGAGCCTGTTCCGCCATTCAATAAGATCGAGCAGGTCTCAACCCCACATTCCTGCCCAGCCCCCGATAACCTTTGACACCCTCGAATCTATCTGTCTTTACCTTGAAAATATTCAGACTCTCCTTCCACCGCCTTTTGAGGAAGAGAGTTCTAGAGACTCACCCCCTGAGAGAAAATTATTTTCCTCACTGTTATGGTCCAGGTCAGAAACTCTAAAGTGTTTTATGGAGCCCGCCGGGATCATAGGTTTTGCCTCTTGTATTTGGCTAGGATAAGCATGATAATGTTTCACTGCAGGTATGATTCAAATGACCCACTAGGGAGCTTTTATCAAACAAAGTTCATTTCCGAACACAGTTAACACGTATAGTAAGAAAATTAGCAAGAACTCTTATCAATTACAAACAAAAAACAAAACCATTATAATGTATAAATCTTAATAAAGATATCTAACGTGTTCCAATCAAACCAATTCCGTAGACAAACCTTTTCACAGGATTAACACAGCAAAGGGGGCGGCACAGTGACACAGTGGTTAGCACTGCTGCCTCACAGCGTCAGGGACCCGGGTTCGATTCCTGGCTTGGGTCACTGTCTGTGTGGAGTCTGCGCGTTCTCCCCGTGTCTGCGTGGGTTTCCTCCGGGTGCTCCGGTTTCCTCCCACAGTCCAAAGATGTGCGGGTTAGGTTGATTGGATATGCCAAATTAACCCTTAGTGTCCCGGGATGTGATAGGCTAGAGGCGTTAGCAAGGTAACTAAGCAGGGAGAGGGCCAGGGTGGGATTGTGGTCGGTGCAGACTCGATGGGCTGAATAGCCTCCTTCTGCACTGTAAGGATTCTATGGTTTCTAATGCTCGTGATACTGGACTTGAGACCTTTGGATGAAGTCTGTAGTTCTCTGGATAGACTCAGAACAGTTTGAAGTCAGAACAGCTTCCCAAAACACCAGGGACTCTCGGCAAACCACCAACAGCCAATTCCCTCCTTCAGAAAGGCAAGACCTTGCTTTCAGCGAGCCAGCAGAATATCCAAAACCAGGGAGAGAGAGAGAGGCTTCTCTTCAGCTTGATGTCCCTTCTAAAATTAAAACTCCAACCTGCAGCTCCAAACTGAAAATGAAAAAGCTCCTATCACCTGACCTGCTAACCAGGTTTTCTCCTAACAATGCAGAGTCATAAACATCCCAGTAAAAATAAACAAACCCCCGTTTAAGCAGCACTAAAAAAGCTCTCATAGACAGCCTGGCAACATTGAGAAAAGCAAACTGAAAAAGTTTCCTTAAAACTGCAGAGTAAATGATTTTTAAAAAAACACTTCTTAAAGGTCCACTAACGTCACATCATCCCTATCTTAAATAAGCAACCCCTCATTTTTGAACAGCCGACCCCTAGTTCCAGATTCTCCCACAAGAGGAAACAGCCTCTCCACATTCACCCTGCCAATACCCTTCAGGATCTTGTATATTTCAATCAAGTCACCTCTTATTCTCCCAAAATCTAGTAGATACAAGCCTAGCCTGTCCAACCTGTCCTCATTCAACAACCTGCCCGTTCCAGGTCTTGGTATTAAAGCTGTGACGATATAGATCCAAGAAAAATATTTTCCAATGGTTACCAACACGGTAATCTCCCAATCCGGTCAGCATTCGAACACAACAAACAGGCAGGAGGCCATTCTGCCCCTCCAATCTGCTCCATCATTCAAGAAGGTCATTGGCTGGTCGACAGAACTCCACTTTCCAAGCCAACCCCTCAATTCCCTTGGGAGTCTAAATATCTATCAATCTCAGCCTGCAACATACTCAGTGATTTTTCTCGGTAATATTGTGAACCTCTTCCTTTAATCGAATGCTATCCTGACCCTCTTCAATTCGACATGCATTAATCACTGTTCTTATACAGCTTCTACTTCTCTGCGGATTGATTGAAAATGATTAAATATTTAGTTAAATGTTTGTCACTTGTCCATCGAGAATCGGTCTATTTAATGTAAATTCCCAAAATGCCACCCTGCTCTGTGGTCTTGGCTTTACTCTGTACAAATTCCACCGCCACCCCCCCCCCACCATCACCGGCTCCACCTGCCCATCACACCCCCCCCCTCCCCCCCCTCCCACCCCATTCACAGCACCACCCTTTTGAAATCTGCCCCCCCCCAACCCGACACCAACCTATTTTTGTTAGAAGGCCATCCTGCAGCCCAGAGAGCTGGTCACAGTGATTCCAGCCCTATTTAAATGAGGCCCATCCCAATGGAACAGTTCTGTCTTTCCCCGTTCCTAGTGCCATATCTGCCGCGCCACTCTGTGTGCCACCCATTCAAGCAGCTGATCTGGTAATCCGAATATCACCTCAGGGCATGGCTCAGGCAGTAATCCAGAGATTATTACCCTGCAGGCTTTGCTTTTTAAATTTGGTGTCTATAAGTGGTTGATTTAAATGGGTGCTTCGGTGGATCATGCCAACTGGATCCTTCCCCTCCCACTCCCAATTCTCCTCCAGCAGCGAGGAGATGTGTTTAACCCCCGTCTCCGGACGGTAAATCTTCCTGGCTGTACAGAGCAACATCTATCACCCTTACCGTTCCCAAACATGAACACGTTCCATTCACGTCACACTCCAGAGGCTTGCTGTGTCACTGTCAGTGTGCTCACCCACCCGGCCGACCATGCCCTCACCCACACAGGTTTGCAAGGACTTCCAAACTGCTGGGTTTGGGCAGAGGCTGAGGCTCCTCCAGCTTTGGATTTCCTTAGCTATCTGCCTCACTGCCCCTGACCCCGTCCAGCTTCTTCCCCGAGGAGGTGTGACTGCTTCCTGGATCAAACCGTCCTGATAACGCTCCCGTTCCCTCCCAGATGCCACCCAATGTTCAGGTCCTCGCAAAGCAGACAACTGCTGCAGACGTCTGGAATCACAACACTCTCCATTCTCACCTCAGCCAACTTTACTCAGCTCATTAAGGACTTACAGCCTTTGGTCCTTTAGCTGAGAATGTGATCTAGTTTGAAATGAAAGGCAAATTAAATGATTTACCTTCAGCATGGACACTGGAGACAATATAGAGCACCACCCTACCCCCCAATCCCCACGCCCGCCCAATCCCCACGCCCGCCCAATCCCCACGCCCGCCCAATCCCCACGCCCGCCCAATCCCCACGCCCACCCAATCCCCACGCCCACCCAATCCCCACGCCCACCCAATCCCCACGCCCACCCAATCCCTGCTAACCATCACTCTGCGATCATCAGGCAGAGAATCCGAGCGCAGCTTCACGCTTGCAACTGTTAAAACCCTCACTGTTCTCAGAACGATGGAGCAGTGCGAAAATGCCCAGATTTCAAAAGGGTGGTGCTGTGAACGGGGTTGGGGGGGAGGGGGGGGGGTGTGATGGGCAGGCAGAGCCGGCGAGGGGGGATCAGCTGAAGTGAGAAAGACAGGACAGACTAACAAGGACCACCTGAGTCGCAGGCAGTAAACTCTTCCAAACTGGCAGCGCGCACAGGCTGTTAATCCAAGTCAGCCCACTCTCTGTGGCCTGCTGGCCTGTGCTCCATGGGGGCCACGGATGAAGCTGAAATCAGAGTTCCCATTTATTAACACATTTCTCAAGCTGCCAATACGAACAGACCTTTGTGCTGATTTATTGAAGCAAACCCACTCTCCAAAAGGCACCCTGCTCACAACAGTTGACCACTGGAAGCAGGGGTGGGGGGGGGCACCATAGAATCCTTACATTGCAGAAGCAGGCCATTCAGCCCATCGAGTCTGCACCGACCACAATCCCACCCAGGCCCTGGGACTCGAATGGGGCGCTGCCCACAGTGTGATGTATGCAGTCACATAGTCAGAGAACACTGTAAGCGGTTAGCCTGCATGGTGGGAGCGACTCCTGCAAGACCATACTTGGAGCTACCAATCAAGGTGTTCATGTTTAAACACACACGCCTCAAGATCTCATCAATGAGCCACCACCACTGCAACACGAAGAACATAAAGATTTACTAGGATGTTACCGGGACTTGATGGTTTGAGTTACAAGGAGAGGCTGGGACTTTTTTCGCTGGAGCGTAGGAGGCTGAGGGGTGATCTTATAGAGGTCTATAAAATAATGAGGGGCACAGATCAGCTAGATAGTCAATATCTTTTTCCCAAAGATAGGGGAGTCTAAAACTAGAGGGCAGAGGTTTAAGATGAGAGGGGAGAGATACGAAAGAGTCCAGAGGGGCAACTTTTTCACACAGAGGGTGGTGAGTGTCTGGAACGAGCTGCCAGAGGCAGTAGTAGAGGTGGGTACAATTTTAAAAAGCATTTAGACAGTTACATGGGTAAGATGGGTATAGAGGGATATGGGCCCAACGCGGGCAATTGGGACTAGCTCAGTGGTAAAAACTGGACGGCGTGGACAAGTTGGGCCGAAGGGCCTGTTTCCATGCTGTAAACCTCGGTGACATTGATAGTATGGAGAACGATGAGGAAAGAGATTGCAGGAGGCGAAAGGGACTGGGGGGGCGTGGGGGGGCGTGGGGGGGGGGGGGGGGGGGGGAGAGAAGAAACAAAGATGTGGCAAGAATGCTTCTCTCTCCACAGATGCGGCCTGACCTGCTGAGATTCCCAGCACTTGGTGTCTTTATTTCTGAATTTCCAGTTTCTTTTCTCCAAATTCCTTCACGGACAAGCTGTGCGTGTTGTTGGCGAAGCCAGGGCTTGGTAACGTGACGGGGAGCAGCTGCTGCATTTTGCTTGGGTTCAATTAGCTTATCGAGGTTTGAAGTGACGGGAATTGCATAATTTCTTGTGCGGCGTTGGGGGGGGGGGGGGGGGTCGGCAAGGTCGGGTAATGAGATCCTTCGGTACCAGGGAAAGAGAAAATCTGCCGCTGAAAGAAATTTGGATCATTAAGATTCTGAAATGGTGATTTTGAAAAAGAATCAGTAATATAGCTGTTCAGAGACCGCTGTCCGGCCCAAAGCAGCACGATAAGCTCGCAGAGATAATCACAAATCCACTTGCAGAAACTTTGTGCTATCATTCAAAATTTTTTAAAACTGCCTGATCTTAACAGCAGTGGTTAATATTGCATGAACGCGTTTGCTGTGCTGACAATAAGATGGGTCGCAAAGGGGTCTCCCAGACTGGGAGAAAACCCACCGTCAGCTGCTAAGTGGTGTTTTTTTTTCTTTCAGCAGAATAAACACCCATTCCTCTCACCCTCGGGGATCTGGAGCAAGATCCAACCCGGACTGACGTTCAGAGAGCTTCATTTTTGTTTTGGAGGAGCTGAAGGTGCCTTCGAGGCCAATGGAATTCAGTACAACACTGATGGTAACACAGCTGCCACCACCTGGAGGAGACACTCACTGCTGTGAGCGACCGGTGCACTGAAGTATAAAGGGAATATGATGCGCCACTGGCAATTCCAGAGGGCCATTCGCAGAACATTGATGTAACAAGAACTCACCACTGCCTCTATCTTTGCAGCCTTGGTGCAGCTGAAGAGCTTGTGAAATACCAGCGAATCTGCTGTGACATTGTTCATAGCAAGTCAGAGGATATTGTGTTTCAGGTCATGCCTGTTGACAGGTCTATTAACTTGGTGCGTGCTCATTCCCCTCTCTCTCTCTCAATGCTGAGCTCCAACTGCACTCTCCAAAGGCAGCAGAATGGAGATGGGCAGCTCAGCAAGTCCGTGACATTGTCCACTAGGGCATAGGTTCTGTAAACTTCCGTCTAACTCAGCAATTCTCAGTCACACGTCAGCTTCTGTGCTCGAGACGTACATTGGCTCCTCACCCAGCAACCTTCAAACCCACCAGCTTCACCAAACCTTTCCAAACAAGTACATGAATGAGATGGGAATAGAGGGATATGGTCCCCGGAAGGGTAGGGGTTTTAGTTAAGTTGGGCAGCATGGTCGGTGCGGGCTTGGAGGGCCAAAGGGCCTGTTCCTGTGCTGTAATTTTCTTTCATCTATCTCCCTACCCTCCATACTGCTGTTAACTCCTCCAACACTAACGCCCTCCCTTTCTCCCTCCCCATCTCTGTAACCTCCTCCAGCCCGATCTCCTCCAGCCCGAGCTAAAAGATGCACAGGTTAGGTGGACTGGCTATGGTAACTGCATGCAGGGTTACGGGGATAGAGCAGAGGGGAGGGGCTGGGTGGGATGCTTTTTTGGAGAGTCGGTGCAGACTCGATGGGCTGAATGGACCCTTTCTGCAATGTAGGAATTCTATGGTTCTATGATTATACTGAGGGGCAGAATGAGTTAACACCTGCTCTGAGCCCTCATGTTCACATATCAGAAATCATTTCCATCTCTCGCTCAGTGCTGAAACCGAGGAAAAGATTTGATCAATTCAGAAACATAGCTGACAGCCATTTGTGAATTATTACTGCAGCGGGAAAACTGAACTTGCATTTTATTATTGAATACAAATACTTACAGGAGACTAAGGAAACTTGACCTCCCTTTGGGAAATAAGGAAGGGCAGGTGACAGGAGTGTTAGTGAGGGATCACTTTGGGACGAGTGACCATAATTCCATCAGTTTTCAGATAGCTATGGAGAATGATAGGTCTGGCCCAAAAGTTAAAATTCTAAATTGGGGTAAGGCCAATTTTGATGGTATTAGAGACAGGAACTTTCAAAAGTTGATTGGGGGAGTCTGTTGGCAGGCAAAGGGATGGCTGGTAAGTGGGAGGCTTTCAAACGTGTGTTAACCAGGGTTCAGCGGAAGCACAAGAGAGAAAATGCTGGAAAATCTCAGCAGGTCTGGCAACATCTGTAAGAAGAGAAAAGAGATGATGTTTCAAGTACAGATGACCCTTTGTCAGGGTAAGCACATTCCTTCTTGAGTGAAGGGCAAGGCTAGTAGAAGTATGGGAAGCTGGATGACTCGGGATATTGAGGCCCTGGTCAAAAAGAAGAAGGAGGCATATGACATGCATAGGCAGCTGGGATCACGTGGATCCCTTGAAGAGTATAGAGAGTGTCAGAGTAGAGTTAAGAGAGAAATCAGGAGGGCAAAAGGGGACACGTGATTCTTTTGGCAGATAAGGCAAAGGAGAATCCAAAGAACTTCTACAAATACATAAAGGGCAAAAGAGTAGCAAGGGAGAGAGTAGGGCCTCTTAAGGAACAATAAGGTCATCTATGTGCGGATCCACAAGAGATGGGTGAGATCCTAAATGAATATTTCTCATCGGTATTTACTGTTGAGAAAGACATGGATGTTAGGGAACTTGGGGAAATAAATAGTGATGTCTTGAGGAGTGTACATATCACAGAGAAGGAGGTGCTGGAAGTCTTAAAGCACATTAAGGTAGATAAATCCCCAAAACCTGAAGAAGTGTATCCCAGGACGTTGTGGGAGGCTAGGGAGGAAATTGCGGGTCCCCTAGCAAAGATATTTGAATCATCGCCAGCCATAGGTGAGGTGTCTGAAGACTGGAGGGTGGTAAATGTTGTGCCTTTGTTTAAGACGGGCTGCAGGAAAAATCCTCGGAACTACAGACCGGTGAGCCTCACATCAGTGATAGCTAGCACGAGGGGACATAGCTTTAAATTGAGGGGTGATAGATATAGGACAGATGTCAGAGGTAGGTTCTTTACTCAGAGAGTAGTAAGGGCGTGGAATGCCCTGCCTGCAGCAGTAGTGGACTCGCCAACATTAAGGGCATTTAAATGGTCATTGGATAAACATATGGATGATATTGGAATAGTGTAGGTTAGATGGGCTTTAGATTGGTTTCACTGGTCGGCGCAACATCGAGGGCCGAAGGGCCTGTACTGCGCTGTAATGTTCTATGTTCTATCTGTGAGTAAGTTGTTAGAAGGTATTCTGAGAGACAGGATCTACAGGCATTTAGAGACGCAAGGATTGATTAGGGACAGTCAGCATGGCTTTGTGAATGGAAAACCATGCCTCACGAATTTGATTGAGTTTTTTGAAGGGGTAATCAAGAAGGTAGATGAGGGCAGTGCAGTCGACGTTGTCTACATGGACTTTAGCAAGGCCTTTGACAAGGTATCTGGATGTTAGGGAACTTGGGGAAATAAATAGTGATGTCTTGAGGAGTGTACATATCACAGAGGAGGAGGTGCTGGAAGTCTTAAAGTGCATTAAGGTAGATAAATCCCCAAAACCTGATGAAGTGTATCCCAGGACGTTGTGGGAGGTTAGGGAGGAAATTGCGGGTCCCCTAGCAAAGATATTTGAATCACCGCCAGCCACAGGTGAGGTGTCTGAAGACTGGACGGTGGTAAGTGTTGTGCCTTTGTTTAAGGGATATACTGGATCTAGTTCTGGGAAATGAGCCCGGTCAGGTCGTCAAAGTTTCGGTAGGGGAACATGTGGCAAATAGTGACCACAACTCTGTTAACTTTAGGATAGTAATGGACAAGGACGAGTGTTGTCCTAAGGGTAGGGTGCTAAATTGGGGGAAGGCTAACTATAGCCGGATTAGGCAGGAATTGGTGGCCGTTGATTGGCAGAGGCTGTTCGGGTGTAAGTCCACGTCTGGCATGTGGGAGTCTTTTAAGGAACAGTTGATAAGGCTGCAGGACAGGCATATGCCTGTAAAAAGGAAGGATAGGAAAGATAGGATTCGAGAGCCGTGGATAACCAGGGAAATTGAGGATCTGATCAAAAAGAAAAGAGAGGCGTACATTAGGTCCAGGCAACTGAAAACAGATGGAGCTCTGGAGGAATACAGAGAGAGTAGGAAAGAACTCAAACAGGGA
Source organism: Mustelus asterias (assembly GCF_964213995.1). NCBI lineage: Eukaryota > Metazoa > Chordata > Chondrichthyes > Carcharhiniformes > Triakidae > Mustelus > Mustelus asterias. The sequence goes on from NC_135822.1 coordinate 72,572,737, forward strand.
GTTAGAGGGCAAAAAGAGGTCACGAAATGTTCTTGGCAGACAGGATTAAGGAGAGAGAATCCTAAGGCATTTTATTCATATGTTAGGAACAAAAGAGTTGTCAGGGAAAGAATCAGACCTCTCAGGGACAAAGGAGGGGAATTATGCTTAGAACCCAAGGGAATAGGGGAGATCCTAAATGAATACTTTGCATCGGTATTCACAAAGGAGAGGGACTTGTTGACTGGGAATGTCTCAGAGGGAGGTGTTGGCCCGTTAGAGAGAATCTCCATTACAAGAGAGGAAGTGTTACGTTTTTTACGTAACATTAAAACTGACAAATCCCCAGGGCCTGATGGCATCTATCCTAGACTGCTCAGGGAGACAAGAGATGTAATTGCTGGGCCTCTGACGGAAATCTTTGTCTCTTCATTGGACACAGGTGAGGTCCCTGAGGATTGGAGGATAGCGAATGTGGTACCGTTATTTAAGAAGGGTAGCAGGGATAACCCGGCTAATTATAGGCTAGTGAGCTTGACGCCCGTGGTAGGGAAGTTGTTGGAGAGGATTCTTAGAGACAGGATGTATGCTCATTTAGAACGGAACAATCTCATCAGTGACAGACAGCATGGTTTTGTAAGAGGGAGGTCGTGCCTTACAAATTTGGTGGAGTTTTTTGAGGAAGTGACAAAAAGGGTTGACGAAGAAAGGGCCGTGGATGTCGTCTATATGAATTTCAGTAAGACATTTGACAAAGTCCCTCATGGCAGGTTGGTTAAGAAGGTTAAGGCTCATGGGATACAAGGAGAGGTGGCTAGATGGGTAGAAAACTGGCTTGGCCACAGGAGACAGAGGGTAACAGTCGAAGGTTGGAGGTCTGTGACCAGTGGTGTTCCGCTGGGCTCTGTACTGGGACCTCTGCTATTTGTGATATATATATATACAAATGATTTGGAAGAAGGTGTAACTGGTGTTATCAGCAAGTTTGCGGATGACACGAAGATGGCTGGACTTGCGGATAGCGATGAGCATTGTCGGGCAATACAGCAGGATATAGATAGGCTGGAAAATTGGGCGGAGAAATGGCAGATGGAATTTAATCCAGATAAATGCGAAGTGATGCATTTTGGAAGAACTAATGTAGGGGGGAGTTATACAATAAATGGCAGAGCCATCAAGAGTATAGAAACACAGAGGGACCTAGGTGTGCAAGTCCACAAATCCTTGAAGGTGGCAGCACAGGTGGAGAAGGTGGTGAAGAAGGCATATGGTATGCTTGCCTTTATATGACGGGGTATAGAGTATAAAAAGCTGGAGTCTGATGTTGCAGCTGTATGGAACGCTGGTTAGGCCACATTTGGAGTACTGCGTCCAGTTCTGGTCGCCGCACTACCAGAAGGATGTGGAGGCTTTAGAGAGAGTGCAGAGAAGGTTTACCAGGATGTTGCCTGGTATGGAGGGTCTTAGCTATGAGGAGAGATTGGTTAAACTGGGCTTGTTCTCCCTGGAAAGACGGAGAATGAGGGGAGACCTAATAGAGGTGTACAAAATTATGAAGGGTATAGATAGGGTGAACAGTGGGAAGCTTTTTCCCAGGTCGGAGGTGACGATCACGAGGGGTCACGGGCTCAAGGTGAGAGGGGCGAGGTATAACTCAGATATCAGAGGGACGTTTTTTACACAGAGAGTGGTGGGGGCCTGGAATGCGCTGCCAAGTAGGGTGGTGGAGGCAGACACGCTGGCATCGTTTAAGACTTACATGGATAGTCACATGAGCAGTCTGGGAATGGAAGGATACAATCGAATGGTCTAGTTGGACCAATGAGCGGCACAGGCTTGGAGGGCCAAAGGTCCTGTTTCCTGTGCTGTACTGTTCTTTGTCCTTTGTACCGCATGGTGGGTTGTTGCATCAGACTAAATCTCATGGGATTCAGGGTGAGGTAGCCAATTGGATTCAAAATTGGTTTCTTGACAGAAGGTGGTTGTAGAGAGTTGTTTTTCAAACAGGAGGCCTGTGACCAGTGGTGTGCCTCAGGGATCAGTGCTGGGTCCACTCTTATTTGTCTTTTATATTAATAATTTGGATGAGAATTTGGGAGGCATGGTGAGTAAGTTTGCAGATGACACCAGGATTGGTGGCATAGTGGACAGTGAAGAAGGTTATCTAGGATTGCAATGGAATCTTGATCAATTGGGCCAGTGGGCTGATGAATGGCAGATGGAGTTTAATTTAGATAAACGTGAGGTAATGTATTTTGGTAGATGAAACCAGGGCAGGACTTACTCAGTTAATGGTAGGACACTGGGGAGAGTTATAGAACAAAAAGATCTCGGGGTACAGGTTCATAGCTCCTTGAAAGTAGAGTCACAGGTGGACAGGGTGGCGAAGGAGGCACTCGGCATGCTTGGTTTCACTGGTCAGACATTGAATATAGGAGTTGGGACGTCTTGTTGAAGTTGTACAAGACATTGGTAAGGCCGCACTTGGAATACTGTGTACAGTTCTGGTCACCCTATTATAGAAAGGATATTATTAAACTGGAAAGAGTGCAGAAAAAATTTACTCGGATGCTACTGGAAGTTGATGATTGGAGTTACATGGAGCGGCTGGATAGACTGGGACATTTTTCCCTGGAGCATAGGAAGCTTATAGTAGTTTATAAAATAATAAGGGGCATGGATAAGGTAGATAGTCAACATCTTTTCCCCAAGGTAGGTGAGTCTAAAACTAGAGGGCATAGGTTTGAGGGGAGAGATGCAAAAGGGTCCAGAAGGGCAATTTTTTCACAGAGGGTGGTGAGAGTCTGGAACAAGCTGCCAGAGGCAGTAGTGAAGGCGGATACAATTTTGTCTTTAAAAAAAGCATTTAGACAGTTAAATGGGTAAGATGGGTATAGCGGGATATTGGGCCAAATGCGGGCAATTGGGACGAGCTTAGTGGCAAGAACTGGGTGGCATGGACAAGCTGGGCCGAAGAACCTGTTTCCATGCTGTAAACCTCTATGACAGCCAAATACAGATGTTTTGTTATCTTGGAAAGCAAGCATTGTTCATATTTTAATTCATTCTGTTGGCATATTCATCTGCACTGATTGTAATGGTTTACCCTGGAGAAAGAAAACTCAAACCCCAGGTGGCCAATGGTGTGCTGAAGTGTGGAACACAGTGCCTTTAGCAGAAATTGCTACGACTGAATTTAAACCTTCACTGGCCTGACATTACAAAAACTGTGTGCAATCATGTTCTCATGACTCTCATCTGCTAAAATAAGCAAGCCAACCAAATGTCAACAAATTAGTATGATTTACAGACACTTTTTTTTCTTTATTCTTTCTGGGGATGCAAGTGTCGCTGGCTGGGCCAGCATTTATTGCCCATCCCTAATTACCCTTAGAGGGCAGTTGAGAGTCAACCACATTGCTGTGTGTCTGGACTCACATGCAGGCCGGACCAGGTAAGGATGGCAGATTTCCTTCCCTAAAGGACATTAGTGAACCCGCTGGCTTTTACAACAATCGACAATGGTTTCAATGGTTACCATCACTGAAACTAGCTTAACTAAAGATTCCAGATCTATGACTTTTATCATCAACTGAATTTAAATTCCACCAGCTGTTGTGGAACCCATTGTCCCGAGAGAATTAAAACAGAAAATGCTGGAAAATCTCAGCAGGTCTGACAGCATGTGTGGAGAGAAAACAGGGCCAACGTTTCGAGTCGAGATGACCCTTTGTCAGAACTAAGAGCGAAGAGACTCAGCAGAGACTTATACTATTTGGGTGGGAGGGGGTTGGTGGAATGGGACAAAGGGAATGTAAATGAGGATACAGAAGGCTGAGACCATAAGACCATAAGACATTGGAGCAGAATTTGGTCACTCGGCCCATCGAGTCTGAGGCGGTGCTAAAAGTGTCCATTAAGTGATCGGAATGCGAGAATGGCAGAACAGAGGTACAGATGGTGAATGGACTGCCTGAGGAATGTGGCCGTTGCCCTGAAGTGAGGCGGGGTGGAGGCAGGGTAGAGGGTGTGGAAAGGAGGAGAGCTGGAATGGAGAAGTGGAAAAATAGAAGTGAAAAAGGAGGATGATAAACTGGATGAATGAGATGAAATGAAATAAAATAAATGGAAGTGGGGTGACGGTGGAGGGGAGAGTTGATGGTCTGAAGTTGTTGAATCTCTGCTGTTCCTCTTTGCTCTGACGAAGGGTCATTCAGACTCAAAACGTTGGCTCTATTCTCTCTCCCCACAGATGCTGTCAGACCTGCTGAGATTTTCCAGCATTTTCTGTTTCTGTTTCAGGTTCCAGCATCCGCGGTATTTTGTTTTTAAAATCGTTAAAGGATTAGTCCGGGCCTCTGGATTACTAGTCCAGTGATATTCTTCCCCCCCCCGCCCCCCCCGCCCCTCCTCCCCGCCCATCTCCTGTCACTGCGGAGATCATCACTGTAACCTAACTCAGGCGTGGACATGTCCACCAGATCGGTGGAAACTCCTGCTTAACAACCACTCAATACTGCTCAGCACAAACTGGAGTTAAATCAGGTGGGTTTGTGAAATCAGCCCACATTTATCTTCCTTGATGTGGGTAAGCTGGCTCAGAAATATCATCTATTTCCTGCAGAGGGAGACAACGCTACAGCAGCAGACCCATTCAAAAATCAAAGTACACAAACAGTAGTTCGTTCAGCAGTCCCGATCAGAGCCCAGCTTCAGCTGTTTTTGATTTGATTTATTATTGTCACATGCATTAACATACAGTGAAAAGTATTGTTTCTTGCGTGCTATACAGACAAAGCATACCGTTCATAGATAAGGAAAGGAGAGAGTGCAGAATGTAGTGTTACAGTCATAGCTAGGGTGTAGAGAAAGATCAACTTAATGCAAGGTAAGTCCATTCAAAAGTCTGACAGCAGCAGGGAAGAAGCTGTTCTTGAGTCAGTTGGTACGTGACCTCAGACTTTTGTATCTTTTTCCTGAAGGAAGAAGGTGGAAGTGAGAATGTCCGGGGTGCGTGGGGTCCTTGATTATGCTGGCTGCTTTGCCGAGGCAGCGGGAAGTGTAGACAGAGTCAATGGATGGGAGGCTGGTTTGCGTGATGGATTGGGCTACATTCACGACCTTTTGTAGTTCCTTGCAGTCTTGGGCAGAGCAGGAGCCATACCAAGCTATGATACAACCAGAAAGAATGCTTTCTATGGTGCATCTGTAAAAGTTGGTGAGAGTCGTAGCTGACATGCCAAATTTCCTTAGTCTCCTGAGAAAGTAGAGGCATTGGTGGGCTTTCTTAACTATAGTGAGTTGACGGAATGCAAATTGTCATTGAAGAAGAATGCTCGCCATAAAGCTCCAAACTTTATTCAGCAATCTTATGGAGAGGATTCAAAGCACAAGCACCAGAGTGACACTGGGAATTGAAAGGGTCAAGTCACGATAATAAGTTGTATGAAATTATTTTATCTTCTCCTGGATTGAGCAGCTAAGTGAGGAGTGACCTGATCCGGTTGTTTAAAGTTAGAAAAGGATTTGTGAGGGGAAAAAGTCTACAAGGAACTACAAAAGATCGTGAATGTTGCCCAATCCATGACGCAAAGCAGCCTCCCATCCACTGACTCTGTCTACACTTCCCGCTGCCTCGGCAAAGCAGCCAGCATAATCAAGGACCCCACACATCCCGGACATTCTCTCTTCCACCTTCTTCCGTCGGGAAAAAGATACCAAAGTCTGAGGTCACGTACCAACCGACTCAAGAACAGCTTCTTCCCTGCTGCTGTCAGACTTTTGAATGGACCTACCTCACATTAAGTTGATCTTTCTCTACATCCTAGCTATGACTGTAACAGTACATTCTGCACTCTCTCCTTTCCTTCTCTACGAACAGTATGTTTTGTCTGTATAGCGTGCAAGAAACAATACTTTTCACTGTATATTAATACATGTGACAATAATAAATCAAATCAAAGTCTTTTATCTGGCGGTCCGGTTATAAAATAGATTCCCTACAGTGTGGAGGGGGGCCATTCAGCCCACCGAGTCTGCACTGACCACAATCCCACCCAGGCCCTATCCCCGTAACCCCACATATTTATCCTGCTAGCCCCCTGACATTAGGGGCAATTTAGCACGGCCAATCCACCTAACCCGCACATCTTTGGAGTGTGGGAGGAAACTGGAGCACCCGGAGGAAACCCACCCAGACACGGGGGAGAACGTGCAGACTCCACACAGACAGTGACCCAAGCCGGGAATCGAACCCGGGTCCCTGGCGCTGTGAGGCAGCAGTGCTAACCAGTCCACATAGGACCATAAGCATTTCTCTCTGTTAGTATGAGAGCAGCCCTCAGCATCATACATGAGTCAAGGCAAGGAAAAGAGGATGAGGATAGATGGGTTTTTGATGACTGGCGCAGAGCCGATAGGCTGAAGGGCCTCTTTCTGTGCTGTCAAACTCAACGACTCGAAGGCAAAGGGGTAGCCCTCCAGGAAGTAGCCCAGCTAGCACAGGAACTGAGTAATTGAGCCCACGTCATTGGCATCATTCCACTGCACACTTTCTAGCTAAGCTAATGGACACCCACTATTTACTCTGGTGGAGAGGGTGGGGGGGGGGGGGAAGAACCAGAACCGGGGGGAGCAAAATGTTCACATCACAACAATTTCAGAGGGAAGCATGTCCTTCGGTGAAAGAGTTCTGCAAACTGAGAGTATCCTGCAATCATGATTCCAGACGCTGGGACAATTAAAATTCTCGACAGCAACACCAACAGATTTATGTTATGTATGGGTATCGAGGGATGTGAACTAAGATGCATAAACAGAGATGAGCTACAGATCAGCTCAGAGCTAATTGAATATTGGAGCAGGCTCGAGTCGATAGGGCTTCCTCCTGTTGCTAAACTATCCGAAATTCCCCGAGGCCCGTGTGCTACACACCTAAGCAACCAATTAAAACAAAAAAAAAAGGCTTGAACACTCTCGACTTGCTGGATTCAAGGCACTCTCCTTCAATTACAATTTGCATTCAGTCAGCTCAAATAGTTTGGCAACCATTCAATGATGGAAACGGGAGCAATGGGTAAACAAGGCTGAGAGGTTGCGTAGAAATCAGGGGTAGGTATGGTTACAGCAGTGTGTTTCTCAGAACATTCCTCAGCACTGCAGGCAGACATGATGCTTTCAAAAAGGCAAGACGCGGGTAGTTTCAGCAGGGGTCAGTATTTAACAAAAAGGTCCCGTCAGCAAACAGCACCGGTAACAAAAGAGCACAATCCTGTCACTCATGATGTTATATTGATGTCACTATGAAACGAGGCGTTCACACTTTTCTCGATCACAGGGTTATTCGCAGAATGCAGCATATCCTTGATCTGCTTCCTGCCTACTCACCCGCCGTCGCAGCGGTCTCTCTTTGTAAATGCTCTAGCTACTTAATTAAACAATGCTCTCCAGCTAAAATACATACGTTGTACAAATTGGCACGCCTGCTCTGCCATTCAATCAGATCAGGGCGATTTGATTGTATCGTCAATGTCACCATCCTGCCCTCCCGCCACTCCACTGATACCCTTTGATTTCCTCGTTAGTCAAGAAGCTTTCTGTTTCTGGCTTAAAAATATCCAACAACTTGCGAGGAAGAGAGCCCCCACAAACCCACGACCCTCAGAAAACAATTCTCCGCATCTCTGTTTTAAATTGAAGATGTGTCCCCCGACTTACTGGTCCCTCCCAAAAGGGGAAACACCCTCTCAGCACCCACCCTATCAGGTCCCCTCAGGAACTTGCATCTTTCAATAGGGTCACATCTTATTCCTTGAAACTCCGATGGATACAGACACATCCAGCGACGCTCGTGTCCCAAGAAGGAATAAAGAAAAAATCTTGCATGTTTATCTTCAGTGACTGGTATACAAGGACACCCAGGCCTCGTTCCACATTCCCCTCTCCTAACATATTTTAATCTGTTTTCCCGTTTTTGCTACCAAAGTGGACAACCTCACATGCATCTGCCAAGCTTTTGCCCAGTCATTCAGCCTGTCCAAATAACGCTGAAGCATCTCTGCATCCTCCTCACAGCTCACCCAACTTTGCAAATTTGGAGCTATTACATTTAATTCCTTCATATAAATTTATATATAGTGAATAGCTGGGGTCCCAGAACTGATCCCTGCGGTACCCCACTCGTCCCTACTGCCTGCCATTCGAAAAAAGACCCGTTTACACCTACTCTTTGTTTCCTGTCTGACTGCCAGTTTTCTATCCATCTCAATATACTGGCAGCACTGTGGTACAGTGATGAGCACTGCTGCCTCACAGCGCCAGGGTCCCAGGTTCAATTTCAGCCTTGGGTGACTGTTGATTGACTGTGCTAAATTGCCCCTTAGCGTCAGGGGGATTAGCAGGGTAAATATTTGGGGTTACGGGGATAGGGCCTGGGTGGGATTGTGGTCGGTGCAGGGTTCGAAGGTGGAGGAGGTGGTTAAGAAGGCGTATGGTGTGCTGGCCTTTATCAATCGAGGGATTGAGTTTAGGAGTCCGGGGATAATGATGCAGCTGTATAAGACCCTCGTCAGACCCCACTTGGAGTACTGTGCTCAGTTCTGGTCGCCTCATTACAGGAAGGATGTGGAAAAGATTGAAAGGGTGCAGAGGAGATTTACAAGGATGGTGCCTGGATTGAGTGGCATGCCTTATGAGGATAGGCTGAGGGAGCTCGGTCTTTTCTCTTTGGAGAGACGTAGGATGAGAGGGGACCTAATAGAGGTATATAAGATGTTGAGAGGCATAGATCGGGTGGACTCTCAAAGGCTTTTTCCCAGGGTGGAAATGGCTGCTACGAGAGGACACAGGTTTAAAAGGTGCTGGGGGGTAGGTACAGGGGAAATGTTAGGGGGAAGTTTTTCACACAGAGGGCGGTGGGCAAGTGGAATCGACTGCCGTCAGTGGTGGTGGAGGCAAACTCAATAGGGTCTTTTAAAAGAGACTCCTGGATGAGTACATGGGACTTAATAGGATGGAGGGTTATAGGTAAGCCTAAAAGGTAGTGATATGTTCGGCACAACTTGTGGGGCCGAAGGGCCTGTTTTTATGCTGTAGTTTTTCTATGTTTCTAAGTGGCCTCTTTCTGCACTGTAAGGATTCTATGATTTCTATAATTCCATGTACTGGAATTTTACACGCTAATCTCTTGTGTGTCTTTGTCGAAAGTCTTCTGAAAGTCCAAATAAACCACACCCACTGGCTCCCCCTCATCAACTCTACTAGTTACATCCTCGAAGAATTCCAGTAGATTTGTCAAGCATGATTTCCCTTTTGTCAATCTGTGCTGACTCTGGCAGAAACCTTCAGAATGGTGTGGAAATCAAACCCATCCAACAACTTGGTCCTGGTCTCCCAACTGAAATGGAGCCAGGGTTAGCAGTCGGTGTTCGACACGATTGGGGGGGGGGGGGGGGGGGGGGGGGGAGAGGGCACACTGAGTTAATGACAGTCAGGATTTCGGGTGAAAAGCTGGTGTGCACCAGGCAGCAGTCCAGCAGGGAAGGCAGTCAGATACAGGAATGCCAGCTTCCTCTCACTGATCCACAGCTGGCTGGAGAACGATCTCTCGGATTTCGGAAACACAGTCCAGCAGATTAAAGCCCTGGCAGATGGAGCCGCAACCTGACACCTGGCAATGAATCAATATTTACTGAAAAGGATGGAAATTAAAGGCGGCACGGTGGCACAGTGGGTTAACACTGCTGCCTCACAGCACTGGGGTCGAAGGTTCGATTCCCGGTTTGGGTCACTGTCTGTGAGAAGTTTGCACATTCTCTCCGTGTCTGCGTGGGTTTCCTCCAGGGGCTCCGGTTTCCTATCACACTCCGAAAAACGTGCTGGTAAGCTGCATTGGCCATGTTAAATTCTCCCTCAATGTACCCGAACAGCACCGGAGTGTGGCAACGGGGATTTTCACAGTAACATTTGATTTGATTTGATCTGATTTATTATTATCACATGTATTAACTTGCAATGAAAAGTATTGCTTCTTGCACACTATAAGACAAAGCATACCGTTCATAGAGAAGGAAACGAGAGTGTGCAGAATGTAGTGTTACAGTCATATCTAGGATGTAGAGAAAGATCAACTCAATGCAAGGTAGGTCCATTCAAAAGTCTGACAGCAGCAGGGAAGAAGCTGTTCTTGAGTCGGTTGGTACGTGACCTCAGATTTTTGTAGCTTTTTCCCAAAGGAAGAAGGTGGAAGAGAGAATGTCCGGGGTGCATAGGATCCTTAATTATGCTGGCTGCTTTGCCGAGGCAGCAGGAAGTGTAGACAATGGATGGGAGGCTAGTTTGCGTGATGGATTGGGCTACATTTACGACCTTTTGTAGTTCCTTGCGGTCTTGGACAGAGCAGGAGTCATACCAAGCTGTGATGCAACCAGAAAGAATGCTTTCTATGCATCTGCAGAAGTTGGTTAAAGTCGCAGGGGACATCCGGAATTACCTTAGTCTTCTGAGAAAGTAGAGGCGTTGGTGGGCTTTCTTAACTATAGTGTCAGCATGGGGGGACCAGGAAAGGTTATTGGTGATCTGGGCACCTGAAAACATGAAGCTCTCGACCCTTTCTACTTCGTCCCCATTGATGTAGACAGGGGCATGTTCTCCTTTATGCTTCCTGAAGTCAATGACAATCTCCTTCGTTTTGTTGACATTGAGGGAGAGATTATTGTTGCCCCACCAGTTCACCAGATTCTCTATCTCATTCCTGTACTCTGTCTCGTCATTGTTTGAGATCCGACCCACTACGGTGGTATCATCAGCAAACTTGAAAATCGAATTGGAGGGGAATTTGGCCGCACAGTCATAGGTGTATAAGGAGTATAGTAGGGGGCTGAGAACACAGCCTTGTGGGGCACCGGTGTTGAGGATGATCGTGGAGGTGTTGTTGTTGCCTATCCTTACTGATTGTGGTCTGTGAGTTAGGAAGTTCAGGATCCAGTCACAGAGGGAGGTGCCGAGGCCCAGGCCACGGAGTTTGGAGATGAGTTCCGTGGGAATAATAGTGTTGAAGGCTGAGCTGTAGTCAATAAATAGGAGTCTGACATAAGTGTCCTTATTATCTCGGTGTTCCAGGGTTGAGCAGGGCCAGGGAAATGGCATCTGCTGTGAACTTGTTGAGGCGGAAGGCAAACTGTAGTGGATCCAGGTAGTCCGGGAGGCTGGAATTGATTTGTGCCATGACTAGCCTTTCGAAGCATTTCATAATGATAGATGTCAGAGCCACCGGCCAAGAGTCATTAAGGCACGCTGCCTGGCTTTTCTTAGGTACCGGGATGGCGGTCGTTTTCGTGAAGCAGATAGGGACCTCAGATTGTTGTAAAGAGAGGCTGAAGAGGTCTGCGAGTATCCCCGCCAGTTGATCCGCGCAGGATCTGAGTGCACATCCGGGTACCCCATCCGGGCCAGTCACTTTCCATGGATTGACCTTCAAGAAATCTGCTCTGACATCTGCAATGGTGACCCCAGATACAGGTTCATCCAGGGCTTCCAGGGTGGAGGGCATGCTCTCACTGACCTCTTGCTCAAAACGGGTGTAGAATGCATTGAGCTCATCAGGGAGGGGTGCGTTGGAGCCGGCGATTTTACATGCCTTCATCTGTAACTTCATTGCAGTGTTAATGTAAGCCTACTTGTGACACTAACAGATAAACTTTTTTAAAAATGCAATTTTGAAAGATAGTCTCTGAAGCGGCGACACAAAGTGAAGGTTTTATTCCTTTCATGAACCATCAGCACAGGTTTCATCACACTGAGATGGGAGCAAGTGGCTCCATAAATAGTTCCATTCAAATGTCTGCACTGCCTGTGTTCCTTGTGTATTTGTACACCCTACACCATCAGCAGGCTCCTGGGAACGTCCTTCTCCTAATGTTTCATTGCAATGTCGAGGCGGGGGGAACGGCAATAAGTATCATTTACACTCAGATTCTTTCAGCCTGGCAATATCTGCAGCTTCCACAGCCGGCCACAAACCCCCCTTCAATTACTCACAGTGCCTCGTTCATTCATCAGGCACACTCCGAAAGTTCATGCTACCAAACAAACCTGTTGGACTTTAACCTGGTGTTGTGAGACTTCTTACTGTGCCCACCCCAGTCCAACGCTGGCATCTCCACATCATCACTGCCTCGGAGCGCCAGCACCCAGAAATACAGCGTGAGAAAGTGCCGACTTCGCCTCACCGCGTACCGCGGGTCACACTTGGGCCTCGGAATCAGGAGGCCGGAGGTTCAGGCTGCGGCCAGTGGTTAGCAGGCAAGACTCTCAACTGAATTGTTCACAGCAGGACGGGCAGGGTGCTACACTGTCAGCGGTGCCACTTTCACAACAAGACTTTAAACCCAGGTTCTGCCTGCCCCCTCAATGAAGTTTATTTATTATTGTCATAAGTAGGCTTACATTAACACTGCAATGAAGTTACTGTGAAAATCCCCCAGTCGCCACACTCCTGCGCCTGTTCGGCTAACACTGAGGGAGAATTTAGCATGGCCAATGCACCCTAACTGGCACATCTTTCGGAGTGTGGGAGGAAACCGGAGCACCCGGAGGAAACCCACGCAGACACGGGGAGAACGTGTAGACTCCTCACAGACAGTCACCCAAGCTGCGAAAGATCCTGTGGCGTTTTTTTGATGATAATTACGGGAGTTCTCCCCTGTGTCCCGGCCGATATTTATCCCTCAACCTTACTCGAGAAAGGATATACTGGCACTGGAGGGGGTGCAGAGGAGATTCACTCGGTTGATTCCGGAGTTGAGAGGGTTGGCTTATGAGGAGAGACCGAGTAGATTGGGGCTATTCTCATTGGAATTCAGAAGAATGAGGGGAGATCTTATAGAAACATATAAGGTTACGGAGGGAATAGATAAGATAGAAGCAGGGAGGTTGTTTCCACTGGCGGGTGAAACTAGAACTAGGGGGCATGGCCTCAAAATAAGGGGAAACAGATTTAGGACTGAGTTGAGGAGGAACTTCTTCACACAAAGGGTTGTGAATCTGTGGAATTCCCTGCCCAGTGAAGCAGTTGAGGCTACCTCATTGAATGTTTTTAAGGCAAGGATAGATACATTTTTGAACAGTAAATGAATTAAGGGTGAGCGGGCGGGTAAGTGGAGCTGAGTCCACGAAAAGATCAGCCATGTTCTTATTGAATGGCGGAGCAGGCTCGAGGGGCCAGATGGCCTGCTCCTAGTTCTTATGACAGTGACCCAAGCCGGGAAAGATCCTGTGGCGTTTCTTTGACGATAATTACGGGAGTTCTCCCCTGTGCCCCGGTCAATAATTATCCCTCAACCAACATCAGTAAAGCAGGCTATCCGATCATTACTACAATGCGTTCCCTGCTCTCTGCAGTGCTGCCCCATGGTTACAGTGCTGGCCCACACACTCACACACACATACACATTCTAAACTCTTACAGCATGCTCAGATAACCTGGCAAGTGTTAAGTTCAGTCTTACAACGAGAATGCCAATGAAAACATACCCTCAGTGTCGATGTTCTGATCTGGGATCTCCAGTTCAATGTGGCTCATATTTGATTCCTTCCATGACCCACTGAACATGCTGGAGAAGTAACCAGACTGTAAAACACAAAACAAGCAGAGAGAGTAACTTTTTCTGTTCCGTGCTGACCTCCAGCAATTAAAATTCAATCAATCAGAGTGCCACCGAAATCGAAACAGAAAATGCTGCGAATACGCAGCAGGTCAGGCAGCGCGTGCGGAGAGAGAAACAGAGTTAATGACTCAGGTCGAAGATTGCAACTGGGAAAAGTCAGAGACGCTGCGGTGTTTTAAACCACCGCAGAGCCAGGAAAGGGAGGGAGGGAAGGGCGGGAAAGGAAAGGTCTGGAACAGGGAGGGAATGTTGGGGCTGGCTGGGGTGAGGGACACGAGGGAACTGGGGAGGGAACAGTCCCTGTGTCTGGGGAGGGCAGACGTGGAGATGCATTTGGTAGTGGAAACTGCGGCTGATAATCTGTTCTGGAGTGGAGTAGAGTGGAGTGAGGAGAAGGGGAAATCCTGGGGAGGGCGGGAAAGGGGCCAGAGCAGATTAAGTGGAAATGAGAGAATGGACACCCATCGCCTCTCTGCAGGAACCACGCAAAGATCCTGTTCCACTTTATATCCATGGGCTGAGGAGAATCTTCAGCTGAGGAAACAGCAGTGTGGAAGGTTACGTGGACTGAGCAGAAGTGAGGGAGATGAATGGAATAGAGTCCTTCCAGGAATTAGGGTGTGAGGAGGTGGAGTGGAGGTAGGTGTGGGAATCCGTGAGCTGTTTATTGAGCATTTCTGCAGGGCGCAACATGGTCAGGGGTGGACAAACTTTGTCCCTTTGAGACTTTTCCATTCGCAACGGGGCGGGAGATGGGATTCACCTGGGAATCGGGGGAGCAGGGAGAATTCATCGGGAGGGGATTCATCTGGGAATCGGTGGGGGAGGGGGGGGGTTAGGGGTGAGCAGGGAGAATTCAATGTGGGAATCAGGGGAGCAGGTGGTGGGATTCACCTGGGAATTGGGGGGAGCAGGGAGAATTCAATGTGGGAATCAGGGGAGCAGGTGGTGGGATTCACCTGGGAATTGGGGGGAGCAGGGAGAATTTGTCAAGGAATCGGGGGGGGCGGGGGGGATTCACTTGGGAATCGGGGGAGCAGGAAGAATTTGTCAGGGAGGGATGGGATTCATTTGAGAATCGGGGGGGGCGGGGGGGGTGAGCAGGGAGAATTCAATGTGGGTATCGGGGGGTGAGGGTTGCACAGGGGGTGGTATGGGATCAGTCTTTTCCCACAGTGTAAAGTATGAGATTTTGCACTGGTTGCCTGTCACACAATCAACGAATATTCAATTCTCTCTGAAGACTATGCTCAGGGGACATCGCAGACTGTCAATCAATTTCTCCTCCTGCACTCAGCTGCGTAACACCCGAGATGATTTACTGATAGTCACAGGACTCCCATTACTGCTGCCAATCGGCTGACAAAGGCAGGTTGACAGAGTCAGATCTGATTAGTAAAGATTCGTTAGTCAAATCAAACAATCGGACCACCAAAGGAGTCGACAGAAAGGAGAGGAATCTGATCGAGGGGCAGCCCATCTGCGTTCTATCTGACTGCCCTCGCTGGCTTCCCTTAACATGCCAGGTTAATGCGGGGAGAATCACAGGATCCAGGGACCAAGATTTACAAGAGGACTTTGCCCAGACGACAGATTCCTACACAACAGGCAAGGAGATTGAAAGGCAAGGAAACAGCGAATGGGTCTGTACATCTTTGGAGACACACACACACACAGCACGCTGAAAGGCCCACCCTTTCACTTTCAAAAATACTCAGCTCTCTTACCCGGGAATTAATCTGGTGTGTAAAATTATACAGCAGGCTGCCAGTAATTATCCCCTTCACACAGATAGTTTCCATTTAACTGCTCCCTTCTTTCTGAGAATGCTCAGTCCTCCGGTCCCTTATAATTAGAAATCTAATTCTGTCAAATCCCACATCAATTCTTAAAATAGTAACAGATACTGATCCCGATTCACTTTCTTCAGGCTTTCCCCCTCCACTGAAACTTTAACTTCACATGAATTTACAAGCCAATGTTTCTCCCTGCCCACCCCAAGAAGAACCTTCCGAATCGACAGGCAGACTCGGAATACCAGCTGGCAGGTCAATGGCAGGGTGATTCACTGGTAGATCTGACCAGGCTGATCGTGTATACAGTTAGTTAGAAAGATTCAGAGGAGAGTTCAATTGAAACATAGAAGATAGGAGCAGGAGGAGGCCATTCGGCCCTTCGAGCCTGCTCCGCCATTCATCACGATCATGGCTGATCATCCAACTCAATAGCCTAATCCTGCTTTCTCCCCATAACCTTTGATCCCATTCGCCCCAAAGTGCCATATCCAGCCGCCTCTTGAATACATTCAATGTTTTAGCATCAACTACTTCCTGTGGTAATGAATTCCACAGGCTCACCACTCTTTGGATGAAGAAATGTCTCCTCATCTCCATCCTAAATGGTCTACCCTGAATCCTCAGACCGTGACCCCTGGTTCTGGACTCCCCCACCATCAGGAATATCCTCCCTGCATCTCCCCTATCCAGTTCTGTTAGAATTTTATAAGTCTCTATGAGATTCCCCCCTCATTCATCTGAACTCCAGTGAAAACAATCCTAACCTGGTCAATCTCTCCTCATACATCAGTCCCTCCATCCCCGGAATCAGCCTGGTAAACCTTTGCTGCAGTCCCTCGAAAGCAAGAACATCCTTCCTCAGAAAAGGAGACCAAAACTGCACACAATACCCTAGGTGTGGCCTTACCAAGGCCCTGTATAATTGCACCAACACATCCCTGCTCCTGTACTCGAAACCTCTCGCAATGAAGGCCAACATACCATTTGCCTTCTTTACCGCCTGCTGCACCTACATGCTTACCTTCAGTGACTGGTGCACAAGGACACCCAGGTCCCGCTGCACACTCCTCTCTCCCAATTTACAGCCATTCAGATAGTAATCTGCCGCCTTGTTATTGCTTCCAAAATGAATAACCTCACAAATACAAGGAGGCAGATTACCACCTGAATGGCTGTAAATTGGGAGGGGAAAAGTTGGACTCATCAGGGTGGCACAGTGGTTGGCACTGCTGCCTCACAGCGTCAGGGACCCGGGTTCAGTTTCAGCCATGGGTGACTGTGTGTTTGGAGTCTGCACGTTCTCCCCGTCGGATTCCTCTGGGTGCTCTGGTTCCGAGGTTCAGTGGATTGGTCATGCCAAATTGCCCCGTAGTTTCCAAGGATGTGTGGATTCGCCATGGGAAATGCATGGGATTATGGGATAGGGTGGGGGGAGTCGGCCTGGGTAAGATGTTGTTTCGAAGAGTGGGTGCAGACTCAATGGGCTGAATCACCTCCTTCTGCGGTGTCCCGTGATTCTCTGACCTGCTGGGTGAGGCAGTGGCAGGCGATGTGACCTTGCTGCCATCATTTGCGGCAATTTATCTGATCGGCTTATAAGGACGAATCACCTCAACACAAAGGAGGGACGAACAGCTATTTGGAATGAAGCCTCTGTGACTTTGGGTGGAGACCATCAGTATTAGAATATAAGAACTAGGAGCAGGAGTAGGCCATCTGGCCCCTCGAGCCTGCACAGCCATTCAATAAGAACATGGCTGATCTTTTCATGGACTCAGCTCCACTTACCCACCCGCTCACCATAACCCTTAATTCCTTTACTGTTCAAAAATGTATCTATCCTTGCCTTAAAAACATTCAATGAGGTAGCCTCAACTGCTTCACTGGGCAGGGAATTCCACACATTCACAACCCTTTGTGTGGAGAAGTTCCTCCTCAACTCAGTCCTAAATCTGCTCCCCCTTATTTTGAGGCCATGCCCCCTAGTTCTAGCTTCACCTGCCAGTGGAAACAACTTCCCTGCTTCTATCTTATCTATTCCCTTCATAATCTTATGTTTCTATAAGATCACCCCTCATTCTTCTGAATTCCAATGAGTATAGCCCCAGTCTACTCAGTCTTTCCTCATAAGTCAACCCTCTCAGCTCTGGAATCAACCTAGTGAATCTCTTCTGCACCCCCTCCAGTGCCAGTATATCCTTTCCCAAGTAAGGAGACCAAAACTGTACACAGTATTCCAGGTATGGCCTCACCAGCACCTTGTACAGCTGCAACATAACCTCGCTGTTTTTAAACTCCATCCCTCTCGCAATGAAGGACAAAATTCCATTTGTCGTCTTAATTACCTGCTGCACCTGCAAACTAACTCCTTGAGATTCCTGCACAGGGACACCCAGGTCCCTCTGCACAGCAGCATGCTGCAATCTTTTACCATTTAAATAATAGTCCATTTTGCTGTTATTCCTACCGAAATGGATGACCTCACATTTACCAACATTGTACTCCATCTGCCAGACACTCGCCCACTCACTTAAGACTATCTATATCCCTTTGCAGACTTTCAGCGTCCTCTGCACACTTTGCTCTGCCACCCATCTTAGTGTCATTAGTAGCAGCTGAAGTTAGCAGCCACTGGGGCCTTCTCCTCCATTCAGTCAGACCCCGGCTGCTCTGACTCCCAACCTCACCTCCATTTTCCTGCCTAAGCCCTCATCAGCCCTGGCTCTTTTGTTGATCAAACCTGTCCAAGTCAGCCTTGAATAAACACAATGAACTTGCCTCCACTGCCCCCTGTGGAAGGGAATTCCAGTGAGCCTTGGAGACAGAAGAATTCTCCTCATCTCTGTCCGAAATGGGAGTCCTCGTAGACTCCCCAAGGGAAAACACCCTGTCAAGTTACCTCAGCATCTTGTCTGTACCAATAAGATCATCTTCTGTCCAACCTTTCCTCATAAGCTAGCCCCTCCAACCCAGGAATCAGTCGTGTGAACCTTCTCTGAATTGCTTCCACTGCAATTAAATGAGAAGACCAAAACTGGATGGCACGGTGGCACAGTGGTTAGCACTGCTGCCTCACAGCGCCAGGGACCCGGGTTCGATTCCCGACTTGGGTCACTGGCTGTGTGGAGTTTCTACATTCTCCCTGTGTCTGCGTGGGTTTCCTCCGGGTGCTCCGGTTTCCTCCCACACTCCAAAGATGTGTGGGTTAGGTGCATTGGCCGTGCTAAATTGCCCCTTAGCGTCCCGGGATGCATACATTAGAGGGATTAGTGAGGTAAATATGTGGGGTTACGGGGATAGGGCCTAGGTGGGATTGTTGTCGGTGCAGACCCAAATGGGCCGAATAGCCTCCAACAATCCCACCTAGGCCCTATCCCCGTAACCCACATATTTACCTCACTAATCCCTCTAATGGATGCATCCTGGGACGCTAAGGGGCAATTTAGCACGGCCAATGCACCTAACCCACACATCTTTGGAGTGTGGGAGGAAACCGGAGCACCCGGAGGAAACTCACGCAGACACAGGGAGAATGTAGAAACTCCACACAGCCAGTGACCCAAGTCGGGAATCGAACCTGGGTCCCTGGCGCTGTGAGGCAGCAGTGCTAACCACTGTGCCACCGTGCCATCCAGTTTTGGTTTCTATGGACCTAGTACTCCAGATGTGATTGGATATACGCTGAGGCAGATGTGAGTGATGGAGTAGGCATGGGGTCGGAAGCCAATCTTGGGTTGAATATGACACAGCAATGCGAATACCCTTCTCCAGTAAAGAGGCCCCAACCATACACAGTCCCCCAGATGTGGCCTAACTTCAGCCTTGCACTGAAGGAAGAACTGTAAATAGTCATCAAGATGGCTTTTTGGAATTCTCCACTAATCTCCTGCCTTGCATTTCATCAACTGAATGGTGCTTGTACCGGGGAATTAAATAACTTTTCCCTTCAGACTTACTCTACTGTGACGCTAGTGTACCTTTAAGAAGTGTTTTTTTTAAATCATGTTCTCTGCAGTTTGTAAGCAGGTCTTTTGGTTTCATTGTTGCCGGGCTGTCCGCTTAGAAGTCTTTAGTTATGGTGAGTGGGTGGGTAAGTGGAGCTGAATCCACAAAAAGATCAGCCATGATCTTATTGAATGACGGAGCATATTCGAGGGGCCAGAGGGTCTACTCCTGCTCCTAGTTCTTATGTTCTTTTATTGCTGCTTCAATGGTTTAAATGGGATTTTGTTTATTTTTACTCTGGGGCTTCAGGTACTTTCTGGAATTTTTTTTATGACCCTGTATTGTGAGGGGGAAGATTGATTGACAAGTCAAAGTCAGGTGGTTCCTCCCCAGAAGAATACAAGGATTCATTTGCAGTTTTGGTTTAGTCAAAAGCTGACCTGGTTGTGAAGTGGCAGACAGGTTTTCTCTCTCTCTCTCGTGTTATAGATTCTGCTGGCTATCTGGAAGCAGGTCTCCTGGCCTCCCTGGAGTGAAAATTCTGCTGTTGATGGTTTTGCTCGTTGGGGAAAGACATGTTCGGAAGGCGAGGTTTTATAATTGGTTCAATTTTGTCAAGTTAATTCCAAAATAGAATATAGTTGGCAGTCTGGAGCATAGCTAATAAGCATTTCTACCAGGATATAAGGCCCCTACGATTCATGTTGTCACTGACTTGGGTTTCGAGAGGGGATGGGTCCATTGGAAGCCATTATAGGATGAAGGAACAGGTTTTCCTAAGATACCACTGAACCTCACCGTCAGGGTCAATCTGCAAGAATCCAAGAGAGAGAGCAGAGAAACAGAGGCAGCAAGTCTCTGTTGTTCACAGGATGCAGGTGGGAGCTTGTATTCAAATTGTGAGGGTTTAAACAAAGCTGGAAGATTCGCCTCACTATAGCGAGGGAGGGATTAGTCCCACACCACGAAAGTCAGTTCTAAGAGTAGAAGTTATCTACGTGGCAAAGGAAAGTTTATTTAGTAGTGTCACAAGTAGGCTTACGTTAACACTGCCATGAAGTTATTGTGAACATCCCCGAGTCGCCACAGTCGGGCGCCTGTTCGGGTACACTGAGGGAGAATTTAGCATGGCCAATGCACCTAACCAGCATGTCTTTCAGACTGTGGGAGGAAACCGGAGCACCCGGAGGAAACCTACGCAGACACAGGGAGAATGTGCAGACTCCACACAGACAGTGACCCAAGCCGGGAATCGAACAAGAGCCCCTGACGCTGTGAGGCAGCAGTGCTAACCACCGTGCCGCCCCTAAAAAAAACAGCTGAAAACAGCTTTGAAATGGTTCCTGAAGAATGAAGAGTCTCATTCAGGGGCAGGGCAGAGTATGCACAGCAAGAAGTCTCACAACACCAGATGAAAGTCCAACAGGTTTATTTGGTAGCACGAGCTTTCGGACTGTTGCCCCTTCTTCAGGTGAGTGAGGAGTTGTGTTCACAGACAGGGCATACATAGACACAAACTCAATTTACAAGATAATGGTTGGAATGCGAGTCTTTACAGGTAATCAAGTCTTAAAGGTACAGACAATGTGAGTGGAGAGAGAGTTAAGCACAGGTTAAAGAGATGTGTATTGTCTCCAGCCAGGATAGTTAGTGAGATTTTGCAATCCCAGGCAAGTCGTGGGGGTTACAGATAGTGTGACATGAACCCTGAGCAGAAACTGATTGCCAAGTTCCACACACGAGGACGGCCTCAACCAGGATTTTGGGTTCATGTCACACTCACCTGATGAAGGGGCAGCACTTCGAAAGCTCGTGCTAACCAATAAACCAGTTGGACTTTAACCTGGTGTTGTGAGACTCCTTACCCCAGTCCAACGCCGGCATCTCCACATCAAATCAGAGTATAACAGTGAAGGAAAACCTTCAGTGGTTTTAAATGTTTGGTCAGAATTGCTTTTAGTTTGTTTGCTGCTGTAAAAGTCTTCAAACTTGTCACCTGATCTTTCCAGTCAGTCACTGGAAGTCTGCATTTCTTTATAAAAATGTTATCCGTCTCCACGTGGATTGTAACTCTTCGAACTTGTTTTTTAAAATTTGAAAGCTAAAGACGTGTATTTGAATGGAGTTAAATTCTCAAATGCTCCATAATTGTCCTTCAGGCAATTATTAAATTGATAATCGGGAAGGGAGCTAGTGACATGAACTCAAGCTGAAATTCAGGTGCTTTAACCTGGTATGTGTTGGGAATACGAAGTTAGTGATAATATTTTCCTTCATGTCAAGTTTCTGAAAGCAAATATAGAACAGTACAGCACAGGACAGTGTGCGGGGTACAAAGAACAAAGAAAATTACAGCACAGGAACAGGTCCTTCGGCCCTCCAAGCCTGCACCGACCATGCTGCCCGACTGAACTAAAGCCCCCTACCCTTCCGGGGACCATATCCCTCTATTGCCATCCTATTCATGTATTTGTCAAGACCCCCCTTAAAAGTCACTACCGTATCTGCTTCCACTACCTCCCCCGGCAGCGAGTTCCAGGCACCCACTAACCTCTGTGTAAAAAATCTGCCTCGTACATCTCCTTTAAACCTTGCCCCTCGCACCTTAAACCTGTGCCCCCTAGTAATTGACTCTTCCACCCTGGGAAAAAGCTTCTAACTATCCACTCTGTCCATGCCCCTCATAATCTTGTAGACTTCTATCAGATCACCCCTCAATCTCCGTCGTTCTAGTCAGAATAAATCAAGTTTCTCCAACCTCTCCTCATAGCTCATGCCCTCCATACCAGGCAACATCCTGGTAAATCTTTTCTGTACCCTCTCCAAAGCCTCCACATCCTTCTGGTAGTGTGGCGACCACTATAATTGAACACAATATTCCAAGTACGACCTAACTAAGGTTCTGTAAAGCTGCAACATGAGCTGCCAATTTTTAAACTCAATGTCCCGGCTGATGAAGGCAAGCATGCTGTGGATTGGCCATGGTAGGTGGATTGGCCATGGTAGGTGGATTGGCTATGATAAATTGCCCCTTAGTGTAGGGGGACGTGCAGGATAAACACACAAGGTTACGGGGATGGGGCCTGGGTGGGGTTGTTGTTGGTGCAGGCTCGATGGGCCGAATGGCCTCCTTCTGCACTGTCGGGATTCTATGAGGAACAGGCTCTTCAGCCCCACGATGTTATACCGAACAGGACACCAAATTAAACTAATCCTTTCTGCCTGCCCAGAGTCCATATTCCTCTATTGCTTGCATATTCGTATGCTTATCAAGATGCCCCTTAAATGCCCCTATTGTATCTGCCTGCACCACCACCCCTGGCAGCGCGTTCCAGCCACCTACCACTCTGTGTAAAAAACATGCCCCTCACATCTCATGGAATGAATCATAGAATCTCTACAGTGCAGAAAGAGGCCATTCAGCCCATCAAGCCTGCACCGACCACAATCCCATCCAGGCCCTACCCACGTAACCTCATATTTGACCTGCTAATCCCCCTGAGACTAAGGGGCAATTTATCATGGCCAATGCACCTAACCCACACATCTTTGGAGTGTGGGGGGAAACTGGAGCACCCGGAGGAAACCCACACAGACACAGGAAGAACGTGCAGACTCCACAGAGGCAGTGACCCAAGGCCGAATCGAACCCGGGTCCCTGGCGCTGTGAGGCAGCAGTGCTAACCAATGTGCCACTTTGAACTTTCCGCCTCTCACCTTCAGTGCGTGCCCCTTAGTGTTAGGCATTCCAACTCTGGGGAAAAAGATTCAACCCTATCTCTGCCTCTCATCACTTTATCGACTTTAATCAGGTGAACCAAGAATAAATGGCCAGCACCCAGGCCCTCTTGCACATGCCTGGATGAGAAGTGCTCTGGCAGGTCCTGTCGTTTTTAGTTACTTCTGTGAGACTCTTACATCAATACTGTGACAGTCATTATAATAAAAGCAAACTACTGCGGATTCTGGAATCAGAAACAAAAACAGAAAATGCTGGAAAATCTCAGCAGGTCTGGCAGCATCTGTGGAGAGAGAATAGAGCCAACGTTGCGAGTCTAGATTACCCTTCAGTTCCAGCATTTTCTGTGTCTGTGCAAGTTGGTGCTGCTTTATTATTTCGCTGTGTTCTCTTACTTCTCTCATTAGTGCCTCTCTGTCACTCTGTCTTTCTCACCACGCTCTCTGTTTAAACGTTGGTGATGTCCTTCAATGTTCTGTCGATTGCTGCCTCTCCCCTCTCTCTCACTGCTGTTCCCTTTCTCTTTTTTATTTTTGATTTATTGTCACATGTATTAGTATACAGTGAAAAGTATTGTTTCTTGCGTGTTGTACAGACAAAGCATACCGCTCATAGAGAAGGAAAGGAGTGCAGAATGTCATGTTACAGTCATAGCTTGGGTGTAGAGAAAGATCAACTTAATGTGAGGTAGGTCCATTCAAAAGTCTGACAGCAGCAGGGAAGAAGCTGTTTTTGAGTCGGTTGGTACGTGACCTCAGACTTTTGTATCTTTTTCCCGACAGAAGAAGGTGGAAGAGAATGTGCGTGGGGTCCTTAATTATGCTGGCTGCTTTTCCGAGGCAGTTGGAAGTGTAGACAGAGTCAGTGGATGGGAGGCTGGTTTGCGTGATGGATTGGGCTACATTCATGACCTTTTGTAGCTCCTTGCAGTCTTGGGCAGAGCAGGAGCCCATACCAAGCTGTGATACAACCAGAAAGAATGCTTTCTATGGTGCATCTGTAAAAGTTGGTGAGAGTCGTAGCTGACATGCCAAATTTCCTTAGTCTTCTGGGAAAGTAGAGGCATTGGTGGGCTTTCTTAACTATAGTGTTGGCATGGGGGGGACCAGGACAGGTTGTTGGTGATCTGGACACTCTCTCCCTCCTCTGTTTTCTTCTTCGTACTGTCTCCCTCCTCCTCTCTCTGTCGCTGCTGTCCCTCTTGCCTGTTCTGTTCTTCCTCTTCTTGCTCTCTCTCTCTCTAACTGCCCTCCTGTTGCTGTTCCCTCACGCCAGTTGGTGCTATTAGCAATGACAGAGCTAAGTGCCACATTTCTCATTTATGTTTGAGAAATGGACCCGAGATTGAAAGAGCACTTACTATCACCCAGGGATGAATTTGCTAAGAGTGATAGTCATCAGCTCGCTCCAAACCGACGCTCACTCAATTATAGATAATATACATGAGCAGAAAGTGGCACACAGCTTCAGACACATTTCCAGCTCTTTCACCTTAACAGCTCTTATTCAGCTCAAACAGGCGGCTTTGTCATTGCACCGACTCCAGCTCAATACCTTATACACTTCAACTTACTCCAGAACGAGGAACAGGAGGCCATTCAGCCCCTCAAGCTTGTTCCGGTATTCAACTAGATCAGAACTGATCTTCCATCTCAACCCCAACTTCCCACTCTTTCTCTGTGCTCAAGAACCTCTGGATCTCTGTCTTATTATACTCATGGATTCAGCAGCCAGGCCTCTCTGCTGTAGAGAATTCCAAAGAATTGAAGATACTTTGCCTCATCTCATTCTTTACTAATATACTGGGGAGGTGGAAGGAAGCTCAGTGTGTGAGACCCAGAATAACAGCACAGGATTCCATTCCTCTTGAGGTAGGTTTGGGACCTCCCCCTCACCCTGCCTCCCGAGCCCCCTGGCCCTGCTCCCCTGAGCCCCCTCGTCCTGCCCCGGTGCCTCCCCCTCCTCCTCGCCCTGCCCCCCGAGCCCTCTCCTCGCCCTGCCCCCCCACCCCCCGAGCCCTCTCCTCGCCCTGCCCCCCCCCCCGAGCCCCCTCCTTGCCCTGCCCCCTCACCCTGCCCGGAGCCTCCTCTTCACCCTGCCCCCTCCACCCTACCCTCAAGCCTCCTCCTCACGCTGCCTCCGAGCCTCCTCTCGGCCTGTCCCCTCGCCCTGCCTCTGAGCCTCCTGCTCCGAGCCCTGCCCCCCGAGCCCTGCCCGGAGCCCCCTCCTTGCCCTACCCTCTCGCTCTGCCTCCAAGCCTCCTGCTCCTCGCCCTGCCCCAGAGCCTCCTCCCCCTGCCCTCGAGCCCCCTCCCCGGAGCTTTGCCCCGGGGAAAGCCACAGTTTGGTGACCCTCGAATAATCTAGCATGCTGCCTTGAGACGAAAGAGGATAGTTGAGCATTGATCCTGGAGTTTGGATGTTTATCTGTAAACGTTTTAGCCAGGGGAAACAGGCTATCATCACTCTTGTCCAGCTCCTGTCTTTCTGTTCAACTCGACATGTGCATGTCAGTGTTAGATCTTTCCCTGGGAATGACTGTGATGATACGTGCTTAAAGCGACAATACCCTGAAGGGATTACACGCTTAAAGTGGCAACCACAAGAATAAATAAATGGCAATGGACAGGAAAATGAGAGAAGATCTCAGAGAGGGCAACTCGCAAAAAAGGCCCTGATAAAACCTCAAACATGAAGCAATGAGAACCTCAAAAGGGAGACACCAAATAGGAGGCAACAAGGACTTCATAAAGGAGACAACAGAAGATCCCAGAGAGAGGGCCACAAAATACCCCACAGTGGGGGGCAATGAAACACCTCAGAGAGGGGGCACCAAAAGACAACAAAAAGAGAAGAACAAGAGGAATGCAGAATGGAAACAAGTCAACACTTGATCAGACAGAGCTGCCCAACAGCCAAGACAAAAGGGTTTGGCTGAAGTGAAGAGAAGGAGAAATGAAGGTTGAGTTTGTGAAACGTGTATGGTCAGCAAGGACATGATAGATTACCCTCGGAGGAAATGCAGAAATTAAAGACCTCAAAAGAAACAAGAAATTATTGAACAGATGAGGAGAGATTGACTAGGTTGGGATCGTTTTCGCTGGAGTTCAGATGAATGAGGGGGGGATCTCACAGAGACTTATAAAATTCTAACAGGACTAGACAGGGTAGATACAGGAGGATGTTCCCGATGGTGGGGGAATCCAGAGGTCACAGTCTGAGGATTCAGGGTAGACCATTTAGGACAGAGATAAGGAGACATTTCTTCACACAAAGAGTGGTGAGCCTGTGGAATTCATTAACACAGGAAGTAGTTGATGTCAAAACATTGAATGTATTCAAGAGGTGGCTGGATACAGCACTTGGGGCGAATGGGGTCAAAGATTCTGGGGAGAAAGCAGGATTAGGCTATTGAGTTGGACGATCAGCCATGATGGTGATGAATGGCGGGGCAGGATCGAAGGGCCGAATGGCCTCCTCCTGCCCCTATCTTTCTATAAAGAGGAATCAACAAAAAGAATTAAAGCTCTTGAGAAGACATGAAAACAACAAGGTGAATTAGCTGACAGAAAGCTTGGAGGAAAAAAGAAGAAACTTACAAAAGATTACCAAATGAAGTGAGGAAGAAGGAGAAATTAATGAAGACGATGGAGGAGAAAGCAACTGGAAAAGAATAATAAGTCCAGTGAAGAATTGAATCAGGAGAATTAAGAGCTTTAAGAAGAAGTTTCCAGAAGAAACGAAGCAGTGTTTATAAAACTGAGATGCAACAGTTGAGTTTGGAACGGTCAAGACTCTGCAAGCAATCTGAAGAAACTGTTCAGAGCCTTCAGAAGGAAGCTTGACAATGAGAAACGGAGAGGTAAAAATACCGAAATTGGCAAGATTCAGCAATCCAGACACAGAAAGAAACTGAGATTACGTACCAAAACAAGATTGCTGGAATGGTCACACTCAGAAAAGCACAAGTTGATTTGATTTATTGTCACATGTATTGGTATACGGTGAAAAGTATTGTTTCTTACACACTATACAAAGCATACCGTTCATAGAGTACATATGGGGAAAAGGAAAGGAGAATGTAGTGTTACAGTCATAGCTAGGGTGTAGAGAAAGATCAACTTAGCGCGAGGTAGGTCCATTCAAAAGTCTGACGGCAGCAGGGAAGAAGTTGTTCTTGAGTCGGTTGGTACGTGACCTCAGACTTTTGTATCTTTTTCGAAACGGAAGAAGGTGGAAGAGAGAATGTCCGGGGTGCGTGGGGTCCTTGATTGTGCTGGATGCTTTGCCGAGGCAGCGGGAAGTGTAGACAGAGTCAATGGATGGGAGGCTGGTTTGCGTGATGGACTGGGCTTCATTCACGACCTTTTGTAGTTCCTTGCGGTCTTGGGCAAAGCAGAAGCCCATACCAAGCTGTGGTACAACCAGAAAGAAAGCTTTCTATGGTGCATCTGTAAAAGTTGGTGATGAACATTCCAAATTTCCTTCATAGAACATAGAACAGTACAGCACAGGACAGGCCCTTCGGCCCACGATGTTGTGCCGAGCTTTATCTGAAACCAAGATCAAGCTATCCCACTCCCTATCATCCTGGTGTGCTCCATGTGCCTATCCAATAACCGCTTAAATGTTCCTAAAGTGTCATCTTCTCAGAAAGTAGGAGAAAAGATGCTGAATTGGAACGTTGGAAAAAAAAAGATTCAAATATCAAACAGATCTGAAAAAAAGCCTTTGGAGACAGAGTTATTGTCTGTCAAGGATGAGCTCTCAGTTAGAAGACAAGAACTTAAGGAAGTAACTGGCGAAAAGGAAGTTTTGTTGGGCAAACTAAAGCAATGAAGGATTTGGTCAAACCGTTGACAGATGAAGAGAAAAGGCATGAAAAGCAATCTTCAGATTACAATATCCTGTTAGCAGAGAAGAAACTTGGTCACTAACTGCCACAAACATAAAGTACTCCCCACCATTCCTTCACAAGTGACAGGCCAAGATGTGCAAGAACTGTCAAGACATAAGACCGTGTTGTACTATGATGGGAAGTAATTGTGTTGCATGCTCTGTTAGAATGGAGGGAAGTTTTTGAAAAGCAAATGGGGATGGTGATGGCAAGTGTCTGCGTGTCATTCAATGTGAAGGTGCTCAGCAGAGCAGGGGTTAACGTGGGACTGGAATGGGGTTCCACCCACAGTGTAATGTGTGCAGCCACATGGTCAGAGAACACTATAAGCGGTTAGCCTGCATGGTGGGAGCGACTCAATTCCTGCAAGACCATACTTGGAGCTACCAATCAAGGTGTTCATGTTTAAACACACGCGCCTCAAGATCTCATCAATGAACCACCAATGAACATAAAAGAACATAACGAACATAAAGATTTACTAGGATGCTACCGGGACTTGATGGTTTGTGTTATAAGGAGAGGCCGGATAGGCTGGGACTTTTTTCTCTGGAGCGTCAGAGACTTAGGGCGGCATGGTGGCAAGCACTGCTGCCTCACAGCGCCAGGGACCCGGGTTCAATTCCTGGCTTGGGTCACTGTCTGTGCAGAGTCTGCACGTTCTCCCCGTGTCTGCGTGGGTTTCCTCCGGGTGCTGCGGTTTCCTCCCAGAGTCTGAAAGACATGCTGATTAGGTGCAACGACCTGAACAGGCGCCGGAGTGTGGCGACAAGGGGAGTTTCACAGTAACTTCATTGCAGTGTTAATGTAAGCCTTTCTTGTGACAAATAAATAAACTTTACTTTAGAGGTGATCTTATAGAGGTCGACAAAATAATGAGGGGCATAGGTCAGCTAGATAGTCAATATCTTTTCCCAAAGGTAGGGGAGTCTAAACCTCGAGGGCACAGGTTTAAGGTGAGAGGGGAGAGATACAAAAGGGTCCAGAGGGGCAATTGTTTCACACAGAGGGTGGTGAGTGTCTGGAACGAGCTGCCAGAGGTAGTAGTAAAGGCGGGTACAATTTTGTCTTTTAAAAAGCATTTAGACGGTTACATGGGTAAGATGGGTATAGAGGGATATGGGCCAAACGTGGGCAATTGGGACGAGCTTAGTAGTTAAAAAAAAGGGTGACATGGATAAGTTAGGCTGAAGGGCCTGTTTCTATGCTGTAAACCTCTACGACTCTAACCCATATTATGATGATGTGGAGTTGCTGGCGTTGGACTGGGGTGGGCACAGTAAGTAGTCTCACAACACCAGGTTAAAGTCCAATAGGTTTATTTGGTAGCACGAGCTTTCGGAGCACTGCCCCTTCATCAGGTGAGTGCAGGATTAAACATAGAACATAGAACATTACAGCGCAGAACAGGCCCTTCGGCCCACGATGTTGCACCGACCAGTTAAAAAAAAAACTGTGACCCTCCAACCTAAACCAATTTCTTTTCGTCCATGAACCTATCTACGGATCTCTTAAACGCCCCCAAACTAGGCGCATTTACTACTGATGCTGGCAGGGCATTCCAATCCCTCACCACCCTCTGGGTAAAGAACCTACCCCTGACATCGGTTCTATAACTACCCCCCCTCAATTTAAAGCCATGCCCCCTCGTGCTGGATTTCTCCATCAGAGGAAAAAGGCTATCACTATCCACCCTATCTAAACCTCTAATCATCTTATATGTTTCAATAAGATCCCCTCTTAGCCGCCGCCTTTCCAGCAAAAACAATCCCAAATCCCTCAGCCTCTCCTCATAGGATCTCCCCTCCATACCAGGCAACATCCTGGTAAACCTCCTCTGCACCCTCTCCAAAGCCTCCACATCCTTCCTGTAATGTGGGGACCAGAACTGCACACAGTACTCCAAGTGCGGCCGCACCAGAGTTGTGTACAGTTGCAACATAACGCTACGACTCCTAAATTCAATCCCCCTACCAATAAACGCCAAGACACCATATGCCTTCTTAACAACCTTATCTACTTGATTCCCAACTTTCAGGGATCTATGCACACATACACCTAGATCCCTCTGCTCCTCCACACTATTCAAAGTCCTCCCGTTAGCCCTATACTCAACACATCTGTTATTCCTACCAAAGTGAATTACCTCACACTTCTCCGCATTAAACTCCATCCGCCACCTCTCGGCCCAACTTTGCAACCTGTCTAAGTCTTAACTTTGCAACCTGTCTAAGATTGGTTTAACAAAAGGGGCATATATAGACACAAACTCAATTACAAGATAATGGTTGGAATGAGAGTCTTATCAGGTAATCAAGTCTTTACAGGTGCAGACAATGCTATGATAATAACCCCATAATAGAGTCCCACACAACACAGACAGTGAAGCTTTAATCTCGTACCTGACACAGGTAGATTTTATGTAGGTGCCACTCCTGTCCCAGGGCACAGATTGTGATATCGCTGTTTTCTCCAGCGAGGAAGAGGGTCTGGTAAATGTACTTGGAAGTGCTTTTCAGCTTTTTCCTGCAGTAAGAGGAGACCAGAGCCTGGTGTTAATGACAGTAACAGAAAGAAAACACTGTCACAGGACATCGGATGTTCAGCGGTGAGCACGGGTTTGCCAAGTTAGAGACAGCTCAAACAAAACCAAACAGAGAGGTCATTAAACCCTGCAGCAAATCCCCCGGCTCTTGGCAAATTCTTCTAAACCCTGGCTTGTAGTTCTGCTCACCATCACAAGCCGGAGGCTGATGAATAGAAGAATCCCCCCAAAACGTGACCTGCTGCTGTGTCAAACACTGCCAGACATTTGCTCGGTTTTCAGTGGGGAACTTTATTCGCCTCTATTGCTCTCGGTTGAAGATGTAAACCGGGCTGAAGAAGGCTGAGGGCTTCAGTACCTGGCCTGACTGCACCGTTTGCTCTTGGCTCGCCTGCGCTTTCTTCAGTCAGAACACTCACTCCTCTCAGAGCCACACCTTTCCCAATGTCTCCTGATGGTGCTCGGTCTTGCTGAGAAACCATTTTGGAGAGAGCAGGTTAGTGAACTCCTGAACCATCCAGTAAGGATCATTGCTGATCTGTGAGTGGACTCCGGGTACTTACCGTTGCAAGAAGTCTAACAAAACCAGGTTAAAGTCCAACAGGTTTATTTGGTAGCAAAAGCCACTTTTGCTACCAAATAAACTTTTGGCTTTTGCTACCAAATAAAACTGTTGGACTTTAACCTGGTGTTGTTAGATTCTTACTGTGTTTACCCCAGTCCAACGCCGGCATCTCCACATCATACTTACCTTTGCCACATAGTCCTCATGACGTTGGCTTAACAAAAAATCTATCAATTCCAGATTGAAAACTGACCAACTGATCTATCTTCTATTGGCAAGAGTGAGGACCAAACTTCTATCATTCTCTGTGTGTACAAGTGTGTCCAAATTAGATACCCGTGAGGCGTGGCTTCAGATTACACAGCACTCCCCTCTGCCCCTGCCTGCGAATCCCACCCCACAATGCCAACCCAGTCACCCCCTTCCTCTCCTAATCCCCCCCACACTGCCAGCCCAGTAACCCCCCTCCTCTCCTAACCCCCGCTGGCAATCCCCCACACTGCCAGCCCAATAAACCCCCCACACTGCCAGCCCAGTAGCCCCCATCCTCTCCTACCCCACCCCCCCCTATCTCCCCGCCCTCCACCACATCGTCAGCTCGGTCACCCCCACCCACTGGTGATCCCCCACACTACCAGCCCAGTAACACCCCTTCTCTCCGAACCCAACCCCCCCCCTCCCCCGACCTCCCTACCGGCGACTCCCCCCATCCCTTCCCACGCCATCAACCCACCACCCCACACCCAATGCAACCCTGAAGGACTGCACACAAGTGGTCATTCCTCACCTGGCAGCCTTGGTTGTGCCTCACAGGTCAGAGCATTTCTGTCCTTGTTTTCCTGGGGAGCAAAGCTCAGGAGGACCCCCTGCCCCCCTCCCCGCCCCCAGAATCTCTTCTTATGGAATTCAGACAGTATTTATCACTCCAGACACTTCTTACAACACTGACCAGAGAGGGCTTTCAAATCCCCTTTCCATATGATTGTTGTGATTTTTCCAGCAGTCCACCAAGTTCCCAGTGTTTCAGGGAAGTAATCGAGGGAAAGGAGCAGTGTAATATCATTCGATTCCAGCAGTGCTTCTGGACCTGCCAGAAACTGTCCAATCCATATCACACACTGCTTCTGAAATCCAGATCAAAACTTCATTGCTTCTAGGAATCACACGACAATCAGGTGAAAATTGAATACAGCTCAGATTTCAAGGGATGGGAACTATTCCTCAGAATCACTATCATATGGAACAGGGAATAAAACTTTCCCAAGCTCTGAGACAGCATTAAGACACCATCAGCAATGAGCAAATGGCCAATGGGGCGGCAGTGGTTAGCACTGCTGCCTCACAGCGCCAGGGACCCGGGTTCAATTCCGGCCTTGGGTCACTGTCTGTGTGGAGTTTGCACGTTCTCCCTGCGTCTGCGTGGGTTTCCTCCGGGTACTCCGGTTTCCTCCCACAATCCAAAGATGTGGTTAGGTTAGGTGGATTGGCCATGCTAAATGCGTGGAGTTACGGGGATAGAGCAGGGGATGGGTTTGGGAAAGATACTCTGTGAGAGAGTCAGTGCAGAGTGGATGGGCTGAATGGTCTCCTTTTGCATTGAAGGGAATCTCTGATTCTGTGAAAGGGAACATGGTGCTTTTGAAGTGGCAGATCAGGTTAAAAGAGAAGCCAATTGTGTAGGTACAACTGTGCAGACGAGTGCCACTTCTCTGCTTGTTGCAGTCTCTGTAAAGGCAGTGTTCCTCTGCACTGCTCTCCAAGCCCCACCCCGTGGAGCACCACTGCCAACAGGAAGCTCCAAGCAGGCGTTTGTAGACCAGGTGAGGGCCCCTGCACCTGCAGGCGCACCATCGCACAATTCCTGCTAAATGCTTAGTTCCACTGAGGCTGCACGCTTGGAAATGGGCAAACCACCACTTCCTGAGAGAGTTCGTCCGTTAAATCTGTCTTTCCTGTGTTTTGAATAAGAGTGGAGGTGAATTATTTACAGAGTGGGCTCACTAAACTGTTCCACGAACAGTTCAATGTTCTTTTCTGAGATTTTCCATGTCGTCGGGTCTGACAAAAATATTTACTGACGGTGTAACTGACGATAAAATCCAGCTGGTTACTGGCGGGTTTCGATGATACATGCACCCCCACCTTTAGTTTATTCTTTCACGGGATGTGGGCGAAGCTGTCCGGGCCAGCATTTATTGCCCATCCCTTATTACCCTTGAGAAGGTGACAATGATTTTGCAATGAGCCAGGACTTGTTCTGTGGTCCATTCCAAACTGACCGAGTATGTTGGAGGGAGGAGGGAAGTATTTTTGTGTAGGTGTATCCAATGTGGGGATTTCCTCCAGAGTGTGAAATCGGTGGATTATTTGCTGTTTGTTTACACAGTGTGAAGTTTTGGTTGTTGTATCCCGGCAGTCACACTGATGGCTGGGTGCCATACACTCATATTTGGAAGGTGGGATCTCTGGCGGTTTGTCTTTGTCGAGGTTCTTGGCTCAATGACAGTGTTCGACGAGGCTTCTGCCAGAATCTTCAATGGGATTTCTCAGGAACCTGCCTGTCTACATTCAAAGGCAGCCCGAGGGATGTGTTGATATTTGAAGCAACCATTCTGGTGCACCTCGTAAGAATTTTAAAAAGTGGGGCAGGGCTAGACTGTAAAGTCCCTTGAGCCTGCTCCACCATTCAATAGCATCGCCAACACCTCTCCCTGTCCCTCAATTCCCCTCACACCACAATTCTGTCTCTGCTACTCCATGATGAGCACCCACAACCCTCTGGGGTACACGGTACTCAAGATTCACAACCCTTTGAGCGAAGACATCTTTCCTCATCTCAGTCTGAAATGAATGGCTCCCTAATCCTCAAACTGTGCTCCCTTGTGCTCGAGCTTCCCCGGACCAGGGGAAACCTTTCAGCATCCACCCTATCAACCCCCATCATAATCTTGTGTGTTTCAATGAGATTGCCACTCATTCTTCAAAACTCCAGAGAGTACAGACCCCATTT
Source organism: Mustelus asterias (assembly GCF_964213995.1). Classification (NCBI taxonomy): domain Eukaryota; kingdom Metazoa; phylum Chordata; class Chondrichthyes; order Carcharhiniformes; family Triakidae; genus Mustelus; species Mustelus asterias. The sequence goes on from NC_135822.1 coordinate 72,606,876, forward strand.
ACTCAGCCTCTCATCATAGGACAACTCTCTCACCCCAGGGACCAGTGCAGTGACCCTTCGCTGTACCTCCTTCAATGCAAGTAGATCCTTCCTTAAGTATAGAGACCAAACCCGCTCAGTCCTCCAGAACTCTAAGCTATGGCTGAAAGGTCGCTGACCTCATAGAATCCCTACAGTACAGAAGGAGGCCATTCGGCCCAATGAGTCTGCACCGACCACAATCCCACCCAGGCCCTATTCCCAGAACATCACATATTTACCCTGCTAGTCTCCCCTATTCCCAGAACATCACATATTTACCCTGCTAGTCTCCCCTATTCCCAGAACATCACATATTTACCCTGCTAGTCTCCCCTATTCCCAGAACATCACATATTTACCCTGCTAGTCTCCCCTATTCCCAGAACATCACATATTTACCCTGCTAGTCTCCCTGACACTAGAGTCAATTTAGCATGGCCAATCAAACTAACCCGCACATCTTTCGGACTGTGGGAGGAAACCGGAGCACCCGGAGGAAACCCACGCAGACACGGGGAGAACGCGCAGACTCTACACAGACAGAGACCCGAGGCCGGATTGGAACCTGGGTCCCTGGCGCTGTGAAGCAGCAGTGCTAATCACTGTGCCACCCAACCTTAAACATTCATGTCTTTCTCTCCACAGATGCTACTTGAGGCGCTGAGGAATTTCTGGTGTCATTCCTTCATGCTCGGTTTGGTGAGGGTGTGGCAGGCTGCTGTATCCCAATTTCCATCTTCACTCCCTCCTCCTCCTCCTCCCTGAAGCTATTTAGACCTGATAGGGTCTGCTTTCTCTGGGCCCAACAGCAATGTCAGCAACTTACTAAACAGAGAGTTTATCATCCGGAACGGCCCAATATACTGGGCAAGAGTGTGGAGGGGAGTTGTAACGAATGGGAGAACTGGAGAAGAGACCGAACTTGCATTGCAAATATTTGTGGCGAGGTAAAGAATTAATTCCTTGGAATGCTCTTGCTTCATATTGAGGTCTCACAGTGAAGCTGAATGTTTCCCGCTGCTATAATTACAGACCATGGATACAGTTTTATTCACTCCACCTGCAGGGCAAGTGCTTTCAGACTGAATCGGAATTTGGGTTTTACTGAATCCTGCTTTTTTCATCCTGCGGTTGCCTTCCTCACCCGCCTCTCATCCTCTGCTATCTAGTTTATTTATTAGTCACAAGTAGGTTTACATTAACACTGTAATGAAGTTCTTGTGAAAATCCCCCAGTCGCCACATTCAGTGGCGCCAGTTCGGGTACACTGAAGGAGAATTTAGCATGACCAATGCACCCTAACCAGCACATCTTTGGAGTGTGGGAGGAAACCAGAGCACCCGGAGGAAACCCACACAGACACGGGGAGAATGTGCAGACTCCACACAGACGGTGACCCAAGCCGGGAATCGAACCCGGGTCCCTGGAGCTGTGAGGCAGCAGTGCTAACCACTGTGCTACCGTGCCGCCCTCTCTCAGTTGTCAAATTCCAGACGCACTCTTTACTCCTTATCAATACTTTGCCATTTCTCCATTTAACATTCTGATCCACAAATCCCCCGCCCTGTGGCACTGCTGTGTGTGTGACCTGCTCCAGCCTCAGGAACCTCTCCAGTCCAATGTAACTCCCTCCGCAAGCTCCCAGCCTCTCTCTCCACCTTCGCAAACCCCTCTCAAATTCCAATTCTGCTGCTACCTCTCACAATGGCTCACTGACCCTTTCCTTGTGGATATCGCCTGCCAACTACATTGCAGAAAGATGCCATTTGATCCAACCGGGTAACATAGCACTCGAGCCATCTCACATTCTAATCACTCGACGCACACTGCCCCACGACTCTCCCATTTCCTTGTCTTTTCACACACATCCCCTTAATTCGGAGGTCTAATGGTACAGTGGGTAACGTCCCTGCCTCTGAGCCAGAAACTCTGGGTTCGAGTCCCACCCCAGGACTTGATGGCTTAGCAAGGTGCGTTTATAACGCGGCCAAACAGGCTGTGTCTGTCAATCTGTAAATCCTTCCAAACATGCCAATGGCTGCCTGTAAGAGCAGGAGGGACTCCTGGTCAGCCACACTTGTTGTGGAGTGACGCCCCTTAAGCTATAAGCCCCAGTGATAGACTAGCGACCTACTCCGGGAATAACCAACTCTACAAGATTATGAGGGGCATGGACAGAGTGGATAGTCAGAAGCTTTTTGCCAGGGTGGAAGAGTCAATTACTAGGGGCACAGGTTTAAGGTGTGAGGGACAAGGTTTAAAGGAGATGTACGAGGCAGATTTTTTACACAGAGGGTGATGGGTGCCTGGAACTCGCTGCCGGGGGAGGTAGTGGAAGCGGATACGATAGTGAGTCTTGACAAATACATGAATAGGATGGGAATAGAGGGATATGGTCCCCGGAAGGGTAGGGGGTTTTAGTTCAGTTGGGCAGCATGGTTGGTGCAGGCTTGGAGGACCGAAGGGCCTGTTCCTGTGCTGTAATTTTCTTTGTTCTTATACACGCGGGAAGAGAATTGGAATGCAATTCCCTTAAATAAATACTGACATAAACCTGATGGGCCGAATGGCCTGCTCTTTTACTGTAAATTTGAATAAATGCATGAACCCTCTCGACTTCAACTCATCCCCGTGGTAGTGGGATACACGCTTGCAGCAACTCCTCTAAAGTTGACACTTGATCTCTTTGTTGGGTCTATGTGACAGGTATCAATGTTGCCTTGTTCTATTTGCCCACATTTACCTTGTAACAGAATCCCACAGCAAAGGAGAAGGCTATTCAGCCCATCATAGCTCTTTTAAAGAGAAGGTGTCATTGAAAGTTAATGACACAGAAGGAGGCCATTCAGCCTGCTGTATCTCAGACTGGTCGAGTTACCCCACATTCCTGCACGCTGCAGGTTGTGGAATGTTTTAAATGCAGTGAGGGTCTCTGGCTCAAATATCCTTTCAGACAGTGGCATTCCAAACCACTCCCGTCCTCTGGGGGAAAAAAAAAGTGTTTCCTCATCTCATCCCTTTAACAAAGACTTAAAAACCCTGTTCTCTGCTGACTGACCCCAGAGAGCATCTCCTCCACCCACTCCTCCACCCCTCGCTCTTTCCTCTCTGTTTCTGGGAGGAACCTCCTGCTTTCAGGGAGCAGTCTGACGAGGGAAAAGGATACACCAGGTCGGTTCCCATTGCCTTTCCGATGTGTGCTTAAAGAAAGCACAAGTCTGCTTCCAGCAAAGGAGAAGGCCGTTCAGCCCATCACACCTTCTCTTTAGAAGAGCTCCCATCGAACGTTAATGGCACAGAAAGGGTCCTGCTCTGCCTGTGAGTAGCTACTGTCCCTTCGCCTTTCACCATCAGCACTGAGAGTTCGCCAGCTCAGCACCACTGGCCATGTCCAGTAACTCTGGGGCCAACTCACAAATGGGGCGACAATGACAACAGCCCACGGAGGTATCTAATGACCATCTAACACCCCAGTCCAATAGTTTATACACCTCAGTCTCTACTCAGCCAGGTCATCTTCTGCAAGGAAATCAAATCCAGCCTAATCTACTCAGTGAGGACTGTCAGGTGAATTGAGGGGGATGGTGATAATGTCACGGGAGCCCGTGTCTGCATGGGTCTCCTCCGGGTGCTCCGGTTTCCTCCCACACTCCAAAGATGTGTGGGTTAGGTGCACTGGCCACGATAAATTGGCCTTTAGTGTCCCAGGATGCATAGGTTAGAGGGATTAGCAGGGTAAATATGTTGGATTACAGGGATAAGGCCTAGCTGCCCCGTGGTGGGATCTAAACCCTCGTGCACAGAGCATTAACTTGGCTCTCTGCGTTACGAGTCCGGTGATATAGAAACATAGAAAATAGGAGCACGTGGAGGCCATTCAGCCCTTCAAGCCTGCTCCGCCATTCAACCTGATCAGAGCTGATCATCCAACTCAGTAACCTGTTCCCACCTTCCCCCAATATCCTTTGACCTCTTTGCCCCAAGAGCTATATCAAGAGAGACTCAATCGTCTGGGTCGGTATTCCTTGGAGTTTAGAAGAGTGAGGGGGTGACCGTATTCAAACATCTAAGATCCTGAAGGGGATTGACAGGATGGAGGGGAACATAGGCATTAGGAGTGAGAGTAGGCAATTCAGCCCTTTGAGCCCACTCCGCCATTCTATACAATCATGGCTGATCTCTATCTCATCCTAACCCCACTTTCCTGCCTTTTCCCAATAGCCCTTTATCCTGCTTTTGATCCAATATTTATCTATCTCTTTCTTTAATCTATTGATTGATTCTGCATCCACTGCACTCTGGGGCAGTGAGGTCCACAGATTCTCTACGAGAAGTAGCTTCTCCTTATCTGTCTCAACCTCCCCTCCTTACCCTACAACTATCTCCACTTGTCCGAGAATGTTCTAGAAGGGGGAACATTTGGTTAACATTTACTTTAACAATCCCGTTGAGTATTTTATAAACCTCAATCAAATCCCCCCTTATTCTTCTGTACTCCAGCGAGTACAAGCCCAAGCTCCTCAACCGCTCCTGATACGACAGCCCCTTCAAACCTGAAATCAATCTGGTGAACCTCTCCTGAACCACCTCCAGTGCCACCACATCCTTCCTCAAAGAAGGTGACCAAAACTGAACACAATACTCCAAGTGTGATCTCACCAATGCCTTATACAATTGTAACAACACTTCACTACTTCTATACTCCAGACTCTCTGCAATAAATGCCAAGATTCCATTTGCCGTCCTTATAACATTCTGCACCTGCATACCCACTGTGCGGAGTCGGCACGTTTTCCCAGTGTCTGCGTGGGTCTCCTCCGGGTGCTCCGGTTTCCTCCCACACTCCAAAGATGTGTGGGTTAGGTGCACTGGCCATGATAAATTGGCCTTTAGTGTCCCAGGATGCATAGGTTAGAGGGGTTAGCAGGGTAAATATGTTGGATTACAGGGATAAGGCCTAGCTGGGATTGTTGTCAGTGCAGACTTGATGGGCCGAATGGCCTCCTTCTGCGCTGAAGGGTTTCTATAGTTTCTGAGACTCATGCACAAGGACACCCAGATCCCTCTGCACAGACGCTTTTGAAATCTGTTTCCAATTTAAATAATAATTTGCCCTTCTATTTTTCCAACCAAAATGGATAACCTCGTGTTTATCCACATTCAACTCCATCTGCCAGATTCTGGCCCATTCCCCTAGCCTGTCAATATCCATTTGTAAACTTTTTATCTCCTCATCACAGCCTGCTATCATGCAATCACTACAATGCAGAGGAGGCAATTCGGTCCATCGAGTCTGCACTGACCCCCTGACAGCGTATCTTGCCCAGGCTCTGCCCTATCCCAAGAACCAAGCACATCTTTTATGGCCAATCCACCTAACCCGCACGTCTTTGGACTGTGGGGGGAAACCGGAGCACCCGGAGGAAACACACGCAGACATGGGGGAGAACGTGCAGACTCCACACAGACAGTGACCCAAGCTGGGAATCGAACCCAGGTCCCTGGAGCTGTGAGGCAGCAGCGCTAACCACTGTGCCACCGTGCGACTATGGTTTTACCCAGCATTTTATGTAATAATTTCAGATTTGCAACATTATGCTCTGATTGCTCCAGAATATTTATTGGGGTATGTGGGGGGTAATTGAAACTGTGTGGAGGTGGTTTCAGATTGCTAGGTATTGGGGTATTTACTGGGGCATTTACTGGGCTGGGTGCTAGGTATTGGGGTAGTTATTGGGGTGTATATGGGGCTGGGTGCTGGGTATTTATTGGGCTGGGTGCTGGGTATTGGGGCATTTGAGGTATTTATTGGACTGGGTGCTGGGTATCAGGGTATTTACTGGGCTGGGTATTGTGGTATTTACTGAGCTGGGTGCTGCGTATTTATTGGGGTAATTATGGGGTATTTACTGGGCTGGGTATTGGGGTATTGGGCTGGGTGCGGGGTACTTATGGGGGTATTTACGGGGCCAGGCGCTGGGGTATTTACGGGGCCGGATGTCGGGGTCTTTACGGGGCCAGGTGTCTGGGTATTGGGGTATTTATGGGGCTGGATATTTATGGGGTAGTTACAAGGCTGGGTATTGGGGTATTTACGGGGCTGGGTATTGGGGTATTCACGGGGCTGGGTATTCATGGGGTATTCACGGGGCTGGGTATTCATGGGGTATTCACGGGGCTGGGTATTCATGGGGTATTCACGGGGCTGGGTATTCATGGGGTATTCACGGGGCTGGGTATTCATGGGGTATTTACGGGGCTGGGTATTCATGGGGTATTTACGGGGCTGGGTATTCATGGGGTATTTACGGGGCTGGGTATTCATGGGGTATTTACGGGGCTGGGTATTCATGGGGTATTTACGGGGCTGGGTATTCATGGGGTATTTACGGGGCTGGGTATTCATGGGGTATTTACGGGGCTGGGTATTCATGGGGTATTTACGGGGCTGGGTATTCATGGGGTATTTACGGGGCTGGGTATTGTAAGGGAAATTGTACTGGATATTGTATGAGTTTAGTATGAAATTCAGATTCACTTGTAAGGGAAATTGTACTGGATATTGTATGAGTTTAGTATGGAATTCAGATTCATAGGTTTTAGTGAAATAATAAAGCAGATTTAGATAAGTCGTGAAAATGGATATGTAACCTAAAATAACTTCGTGTGACCTAACATAATCAAGTGTAGTCGATATGATCAAAGTGGAGAAACTAGAGAAGTAATATAGCAATCACTAATTAAGGAAAGCAGACAAATGTCACTTAAGAAAACAAGGAAGACTGCTCGGTGGTTCAACTTAATAGTGGACCATAAATCAGCAGAGAGAATGTCTTTTCTTCTAAACACATTAGTGGACCATAAATTAGCAGAGAGAATGTCTTTTTCTTCTAAACACATTCGGCCTTAGCTTACAAAACCACGATTATTGTACAAACAGAAAAGTTCAGATAAGAGCAAGAGTTATAACCACCATGGTTTAAGAGACAACGAGATATAACAGGGAGCGACCAATTGCAAAGAAAACAGATAAAGGGTCAACTAAAACTAATGGTGGCCAAAGAAAGGTCGGGCTGTAGGGTAAGATAACAACCAAGGACAGGCTGTAAAAGGGAGAGGAGGATCTTGAGATATGAGGCTGAAATGGACATAAAAGAGTGTAAGCCCAAGGGCTCTTTGGAGTGTTCCGGACGTTCCCGACTTTATCTCTTGTGCTGAGAAATAAAGTCTATTGCTTGGAAGATCGCTGCTCAGACTCTCTGTTTTAATTGATGTGAATAAATTGTCGTCCTGGGGAACCACGACAGTATTCATGGGGTATTTACGGGGCTGGGTATTCATGGGGTATTTACGGGGCTGGGTGTTCACGGGGCTGGGCGTTTACGGGGCTGGGCGTTCACGGGGCTGGGCGTTCACGGGGCTGGGCGTTCACGGGGCTGGGCGTTCACGGGGCTGGGCGTTCACGGGGCTGGGCGTTCACGGGGCTGGGTATTGGGGTGTTTACGGGGCTGGGTATTGGGGTGTTTACGGGGCTGGGTATTGGGGTGTTTACGGGGCTGGGTATTGGGGTGTTTACGGGGCTGGGTATTGGGGTGTTTACGGGGCTGGGTATTGGGGTGTTTACGGGGCTGGGTATTGGGGTGTTTACGGGGCTGGGTATTGGGGTGTTTACGGGGCTGGGTATTGGGGTGTTTACGGGGCTGGGTATTGGGGTGTTTACGGGGCTGGGATTCTAGGTTCAATGTGTACCATGCTGGAAGCCACGTGACCTGCCCTGGCCGCGCATGCGCCGCCGCCTCCCCGCCCCTTGGCTGACCTGCGCGGCCCGCCCGCCTCCCGGGCCTCGCTCTCCGCTCGATCCTCCTCCTCCTCCCCATCGTCCTCCCGGCGCGGCCGCTTGCGCTTCCGCCGCTCGCACTGGCAGCTGGAGGCTCCCCGGCCGCCCACCGCCGCCAGCCTGCTGCCCAGGGCGCCCATCCTCTTGCTTCAACGCCGCCCGCTCCTGCCACCCGCCATCTTGTTAACGCCACTCGGCCTGAGGAGGAGGCGAGGTCTTCCCAAACCCAACCAATCAGAGGAGCCACCTAGCCTCAGCCCGCCCACCCCTCTCTCCGGCCCCGCCCCCTCTCCCTGGCTCCGCCCCCACCCAGTTAAAGCGAGGAAGGCACCGACTGAATATCGGTTGTGCAACCCGAATTCACTGAAAAGAAATACCAGCCACCCTGGACTTCCCTTTTAAACAACCAATTCGTACAAGTTGGGATGTACTTTTTTTCTTTCCGGGAAGGGTGGAGGGGGTTTGCAGAGAGATGACCGCAGTGGAGGTTAGCCTGCATCCCCAGGGGAATGGCTCCCTCACGGAGCAAGCCCAGACACGATGGGCTGAGCGGCCACGTATCCACGTTCTAACCGTTCTGTGTTTGGTGAGGGATTTGTGAGGTGATTGAATAGAGATAATGTATGGGGGGAAAAGGCAGGGGAATTGCTCCTAATTCAAAATGCCCATTTGGAGAGCCAGTACAGACACGATGGGCTGAATGGCCTCCTTTCTGCACCACAAGAATCTGTGATTCTGATTTAGCTCCTCAATCCGCCACTCGGCCCCTTCCCCAGCCCAGACCGCGCACAGTGAGATCCCACAAGCAACAACGTAATAATGATCGATTTGTCTGTTGAATTTTGTTTTTAGTCAGAGGGTAGGTTGGAGAAGCTGAGACTGTTCTCCTTCCCCAGAGAGAATCAAGAGGAGGTTTGATAGAGGTGTTCAAAAATCAGGAGTGGACTGGAAAGAGTGGATAGGGAGAGACTGTTGCCAAGGAGAGGATTTGCAGGACTGTGAGGGAAAGGCACAGGGATGGGAGCAGTCGAGTTACTGATACAGAGAGCTGGAATCGATATAATGGGCCGCATGGTCTCCTTCTGCACTGTAGGGATTCTATGACCAAGGGGTGATGTTAGAAAGCGCCTTTTTCCCACAAATGACCTCCCACAAAAACCTGTTCATAAGGCATGGGAGCAGAATTAGGCCACTCGGCCCAAATCTGCTCCGCCATTCAATCATGATATTTTTCTCATCCCCATTCTCCTGCCTTTTACCCATAACCCCTGATCCCCTTATTAATCAAGAACCTATCTATCTCTGTCTTAAAGACACTCAATGACCCAGCCTCCACAGCCTTTTGCGGCAAAGAGTTCCACAGATTCACCACTCTCTGGCTAAGAAATTCCTCCTCATATCTGTTTTAAAGGATCATCCCTTTATCCTGAGGTTGTGCCCTCTGGTTCTAGTTTTTCCTACCAGTGGAAACATCCTCTCCGTGTCCACTCTATCCAGGCCTCGCAGTATCCTACAAGTTTCAATAAGATCCCCCCCTCATCCTTCTGAACCCCAACAAATACAGACCCAGAGTCCTCAACCGTACCTCATACGACAAGGCTGTACTCAGGGTGTACGATCTGCATGAGAAACCTTTCTATCCTGCACTAGTCGATTGAAAATTTCACAATCGAGATTGGGAGTTTTTTAAGTTAGGATGAGGGCATTAGTTAAAACCAAGGCAGGTACATGGAGTTAAGAAACGGATCAGCCATGATCTAACTGAATGGAAGAACGGGCTCGAAGGGCTGAATGGCCTACCCCTGTTCCTGTATTCCTAATGCACTGTGGAGAGTTCTGTGTTGTGTGTGTGACAAATGTACCTGCAAAATGCAGGTAAATGTTGTGTACAATCAGGACAACAGTGAGAAAGTTCACAAATACAGCATTGACATTATCGCTGTGGGCAATTTTATCGTTTGAAAGAAATCCCCTCAATCCAGACCAGAATGAAGCCTGCCCAGAAGGAACTATGAAAGATCAGAAAGCTGTGCAAATCAGTATAGACTATCTGACTCTGAAGCACAGCTTCAGTGATTAATTTTTAATTCCAGCATTCGAAATATAAATGTTTCATTCATTTCCTGTCAATGATTTAGAATGCACTTTGCAGATTCAGCAAGTGTGCTTTCCCACCTGGTGCTGTCCTGATGTGTGGTGGGCCAGTGGGAGACCCTACCACTGTGAGACTACGTCATCTCACAGTCGCTCTTGTACGAGGAAAGGCAGCACACGCACGCAATCCACGTTCAAGAACACAAAACTGAAACCAGAGCAACTAATATCAAAACAAAAGCAAAACGTTGCAGCTGCCAGAGATCTGACATAGAAGACCCACTACGGTGACACCACCAGAGTGGGTCGGACCTCAAACAATGAGGAGACAGAGAAAGAGAGAGGGAATCTGGTGAACTGGTGCGATGACAATCTCTCCCTCAATGTCAACAAAACGAAGGAGATAGTCATCGGCTTCAGGAAACGTAGTGGAGGGCCTACCCCTGTCTACATCAAAGGTGATGAAGTGGAAATGGTCAAGAGCTTCAAATTTCCAGCTGTCCAGATCACCAACAACCTGTCCTGGTCCCCCCCCATCCCGACACTATAGTGAAGAAAGCCCACCAACGCCTCTACTTTCTCAGAAGACGAAAGAAATTTGGCCTGTCAGCTACGACTCTCACCAACTTTTACAGATGCACCATAGAAAGCATTCTTTCTGGTTGTATCACAGCTTGGTATGGCTCCTGCTCTGCCCAAGACCGCAAGGAACGTGAATGTAGCCCAATCCATCAGGCAAACCAGCCTCCCATCCATTGACTCTGTCTACACTTCCCGCTGCCTCGGCAAAGCAGCCAGCATAATTAAGGACCCCACGCACCCCGGACATTCTCTCTTCCACCTTCTTCCGTCCGGAAAAAGATACAAAAGTCTGAGGTCACGTACCAACCGACTCAAGAACAGCTTCCTCCCTGCTGCTGTCAGACTTTTGAATGGACTTACCTTGCATTAAGTTGATCTTTCTCTACATCCTTGTTATGACTGTAACACTACATTCTGCACTCTTTCCTTTCCTTCTCTATGAACGGTATGCTTTGTCTGCATAGCGCGCAAGAAACTGTATGTTAATACATGTGACAATAATAAATCAAATCAAAAAATTTCCGGCACGGAGCTGACGCTACTGGAAATTCAGGGCCCGGAGGCTGTGATGCTCAGTGCGAAGCCCCCAGAACGGCCTCTGCATACGTCTCGCAGCAGGCTGGGAGAATCGTCTCCTTCATCTGTCGCTGGCTGGTTTCAGTGAAGGTCCTATAAAAGCACACTGGGATAAAGCAAGGCTGCAAGAAGTTTGCATTGAATAGATTTTCCTATGATTAATTGTGATACAGTAAGTAGGTTAAAAAGACAGGCTGAATATTGTTTAAATATGCAAACAACATCCTGTACGATTGCTGACACGTCAGCAGTGAGAATTGTTTTCTAACCCGTGTCAGGAATAAGTTGAGATTACAGCATGACCTCTGGGACGAGCTGGGTTGACCAGCCAGTTGGAGCAGATATTCCTCTGCTACGCAGCTCCGCATTTCCTTTGCATTGATCCCAAGAATAGGCGGACAAACCATACTCCCAACAGCACATAGCGCTAGTACAAACATACAGGAGCAGTCATAGGCCATTCAGCCCTTCAATCCTGCTCCATCAATACACAAGAGGCCTCAACTCTACTTTCCTGCCCACCCCCATTGTCGCCTTGGATTCCAGATTGACAAGGGAGACAATCTATCCAACTGCTCTCTGGGGAAGAGACCCCAGACCGCCCGAGTCCAACGCTGGCATCTACACACCTCTAGGGAAGAGACCTCCACAGACTAACAACTCTCAAAAGATTTTTTTCCTCATCTCTGTCTTAAATGGGGGAGACCACTTATTTTTGAACTCTGTTCCCTCGTTCTATTCTCTACCATGTGGGGAAACATTCAGTCACCCAATGGGTATTCATAAAGACAGCTGCAAAGCCGGATGGTTAAAAGGCTAACTCTATATTAGGGTAAGGACTGTGGGAGCAGCAAAGAACAGGATGTGCAGCTATGTACAGTAACTGTTGCTATGCTTTTGCAGTGGTTGAACATACATCTCTATCATGTTGAGAGAATTATGACCCTCTGACAGAGGCACGACTGTCAGCATTCGTGACCAAAAGAGACAGCGATTGGTTAGTGCCTCTCCTGTGAGTACGTGACTGGAAGCATAATCATAGAAACATCGAAAAACTACAGCACAAACAGGCCCTTCGGCCCACAAGCTGTGCCGAACACATCCCTACCTTCTAGACCTACCTATAACCCTCCATCCTATTAAGCTCCATGTACTCATCCAGTTGTCTCTTAAAAGACCCTATTGAGTTCGCCTCCACCACCACTGACAGCAGCCGATTCCACTCGCCCACCACCCTCTGTGTGAAAAACTTACCCCTAACATCTCCCCTGTACCTACCCCCCAGCACCCTAAACCTGTGTCCTCTCGTAGCAGACATTTCCACCCTGGGAAAAAGCCTCAGAGTCCACCCGATCTATGCCTCTCAACATCTTATACACTTCTATTAGGTCTCCTCTCATCCTTCGTCTCTCCAAGGAGAAAAGACCGAGCTCCCTCAGCCTATCCTCATAAGGCATGCCACTCAATCTAGGCAACATCCTTGTAAATCTCCTTTGCACCCTTTCAGTCTTTTCCACATCCTTCCTATAGTGAGGCGACCAGAACTGAGCACAGTACTCCAAGTGGGGTCTGACGAGGGTCTTATATAGCTGCATCATTATCCCCGGACTCCTAAACTCAATCCCTCGATTGATAAAGGCCAGCACACCATACGCCTTCTTAACCACCTCCTCCACCTGCGGGGCCAATTTTAGAGTCCTATGGACCCGGACCCCAAGGTCCTTCTGATCCTCTACAGTACTAAGAGTCTTTCCCTTTATATTGTACTCCTTCATCCCATTTGACCTACCAAAATGGACCACGACGCATTTATCTGGGTTGAAGTCCATCTGCCACTTGTCCGCCCAGTCTTGCATCCTATCTATGTCCCTCTGTAACTTCTGACATACCTCCAGACTATTCACAACCCCACCAACCTTCGTGTCGTCGGCAAACTTACCAACCCATCCCTCCGCTTCCTCATCCAGGTCATTTATGAAAATAACAAACAGCAAGGGTCCCAGAACAGATCCCTGGGGCACTCCACTGGTGACCGACCTCCATTTAGAAAAAGACCCATCTATACCCACTCTCTGCCTCCTTTGAGCAAGCCAGTTCAGTACCAACAGGATCTCTATAAGGAGAGAGAGAGACAAAGAGACACCGCCAGCAGTAACCCGGGATTAACAACTGTAGAAACAACACCCCAAGTCTGGGACTCGGAGACCTTAGATCAAAACCCATCAGCAGTTCTCGCCACGGGTAGTATCTCGAAGTCTAACTTGTGAATTTGGATATTTTGAGAAGTTTTGATATGTTTTGAATACTAACAAAGTCAGTCAGAGGTTAAATACTTTACGTACAACATAGTTTGATGCCTGGTGTAGTTTTTTCGTAACTTCGTACAGTCCAATAAAGGAGATTTGTTGTACAATAATTCAAGGGTTTGAGTGGCTTTGTCCACAGCATCAGGTCATAGTCAGAGTCATAGAGGTTTACAGCATGCAAACAGGCCCTTTGATCCAACTAGTCCATGCCACCCTTTTTTTTAAACCCCTAAGCTAATCCCAATTGCCCACATTTGGCCCATATCCCTCTATACCCATCTTACCCATGTAACTGTCGAAATGCTTTTTAAAAGACAAAATTGTACCCGCCTCTACTACTACCTCTGGCAGCTCGTTCCAGACACTCACCACCCTGTGTGTGAAAAAAATGCCCCTCTGGACCCTTTTGTATCTCTCACCTTAAACCTTTGCCCTCTAGTTTTAGACTCCCCTACCTTTGGGAAAAGACATTGACTATCTCGCTGATCTATTTTATAGATCAGGGGTCTCCAAACTACGGCCCGCGGGCCACATCCGGCCCGCAGCCAGTGGGGCAGGACGGGATTCCCCGCTGCCGAAAACACACCCGCGTCCAGAATCCTGCCGCTGACTCAGGATCCGGACGCGGGGACGGAAGCCACAGGGCGGACATTTGCTGCCGCTCCGCGCGGTGTCTGATGGACCCATGAGAATCCCCGCCCTCTTTACTGGCCTATTGTCCAATCAGAGCTGCCGTCCTGTGACTGACAGTTCATTAAACGAATCAGCAATTGAGACATCTGTTATCCAATTGCCGCCCTGCATTGACTGAGTGACAGCTGCTTTATCCAATCCGTGAGCTCCATCTGTCTGAAACGAGCGAGAACAATGACAATGATGGCGGAAATTCAGACCAATTCAGTGATGGAAGGGAAAACGAAAAGTGGACAGTGAGTGCCGCCTGTTTAATGAAGAATGGGGTGTAAAGTACTTCTTTGTACGAGCAGGTGATAAAGCCTTGTGTGTCATATGCAACAAAACTGTTGCAGTTTTGAAGGAGTACAATGTCCGTCGGCAATATGAGACCAAACATGAACCAAGTTATTCCCAATTCACAGGAACACAGCGTTGGGAAAAATTTGAATCAATGCAACGCAGGTTGCTTTCCCAACAAGCTTTTTTTACGCAGATGATAACTGAAAATGAAGCTTTAACCAGGGCCAGTTACAAACTAGCTTATGTGTTGGCTAAAAGAGGAAAGCCATTCACCGATGGAGATCTCATCAAAGAGTGTATAATGGAAGCAGTGGAAGAGTTATGCCCAGAAAAAGCAAATCTGTTCAAAATCATCAGTCTTGCGCCAAATACTGTTGCTCGTAGAATTGAGGATGTAGGAAGCAATATATTTAATCGAATTGCAGACAAAGCAAGAAATTTTCAGTTGTATTCTCTCGCACTTGATGAATCGACTGATGTGTGTGACACATCACAACTCCTAGCATTCATCCGTGGCGTCGACAGTGAATTTAATGTGACACAAGAATTAGCATCAGTGCATAGCATGCGCAGCACAGTAACTGGAGAAGACATCATCAAAGAATTGCAAAAAACTGTGTTAGAATATAACCTGGAGTGGAATAAACTGCAATGCGTGACAATTGATGGAGGAAAGAACATGTCTGGGGTGAAGAAAGGTTTGGTTGGACAAATCACAAAAGCTGGTGAGGTTGGTGGATTCTCAAAGCCCATGTTTCTGCATTGCATTATCCATCAACAAGCATTGTGCGGAAAATATGTGGATATGTCTTGCGTTCTGAAACCTGTTGTTTCAACAGTGAATTTCATTCGATCTCACGGACTTAATCATCGCCAGTTCATTTATAAAACTAATTTTTTTTCTTTGGCCCCCGAAAATGTGTAAAATACACGATGTGGCCCTCATACTGAAACGTTTGGAGAGCCCTGTTCTAGGTCATTATTTTATGGACCTCTATAAGATCACCCCTCAGCCTTCTACACCCCAGAGAAAAACGTCCCAGTCTATCCAGCCTCTCCTTATAACTCAAACCATCAAGTCCCGGTAGCATCCTAGTAAGTCTTTTCTTGGTGAACCCAACACTCTCAAAATGGTCTCACTAACGCCCTGTATAACTGTAGTAAGAAGTTTAACAACACCAGGTTAAAGTCCAACAGGTTTATTTGGTAGCAAAAGCCACACAAGCTTTCGAGGCTCTGAGCCCCTTCTTCAGGTGAGTGGGAATTCTGTTCACAAACAGAACTTATAAGACACAGACTCAATTTACATGAATAATGGTTGGAATGCGAATACTTACAACTAATCCAGTCTTTAAGAAACAAAACAATGGGAGTGGAGAGAGCATCAAGACAGGCTAAAAAGATGTGTATTGTCTCCAGACAAGACAGCCAGTGAAACTCTGCAGGTCCACGCAACTGTGGGAGTTACAAATAGTGTGACATAAATTCTGATTCTAGGATCGCATGATAAAGACTCAGGAGGAAAAAAGCAGAAATATTTATGTGAAATAGTGTGACATAAACCCAATATCCCGGTTGAGGCCGTCCTTGTGTGTGCGGAACCTGGCTATCAGTTTCTGCTCCGCGACTCTGCGCTGTCGTGTGTCGCGAAGGCCGCCTTGGAGAACGCTTACCCGAATATCAGAGGCCGAATGCCCGTGACCGCTGAAGTGCTCCCCAACAGGAAGAGAACAGTCTTGCCTGGTGATTGTCGAGCGGTGTTCATTCATCCGTTGTCGCAGCGTCTGCATGGTCTCCCCAATGTACCATGCCTCGGGACATCCTTTCTTGCAGCGTATCAGGTAGATTAGTTGTAAGTATTCGCATTCCAACCATTATTCATGTAAATTGAGTCTGTGTCTTATAAGTTCTGTTTGTGAACAGAATTCCCACTCACCTGAAGAAGGGGCTCAGAGCCTCGAAAGCTTGTGTGGCTTTTGCTACCAAATAAACCTGTTGGACTTTAACCTGGTGTTGTTAAACTTCTTACTGTGTTTACCCCAGTCCAACGCCGGCATCTCCACATCATAACTGTAGTAAAACATTCCTATATTCCATTCCCCTCACAACAGACACTAACATTCCTTTTGCCTTCCGAATCACTTGCCGTAACTGCAAACTCACTGTTCCTGATTCGTCTCCCGGAAGCTCCAGGGGTTCCCCACAGACAATCAGCCGAGGCTAGAAATGAACCCGGATCCCTGGAGTTGCGACGCAGCAGTGTTAACGACTCTGCCATCCCCAAAAGCCACAAGAGTATTCCCATCTCTCTCCATTTCAGTAACGTGCTGTTTTTTTTTAATCCTTCCTACCCAAATGGACTTCATGTTTTCCACACATTATACTCCATCTGCCATGTTTTTACCCAATTGTTTAACCCAGCTAAATCCCTTTGCAGATTTCCTCACCTGCTCTTCACAGCTTAACTTGCCTTTCCTCTTTCTGCCTGTATGTTTGATGAAATGTTGAAGGTGATCTGAGATTGCTAGATGGCAAAAGAGGCGGCGCATGGAATTAGACAATGGCTCATGTAACCAATAAACATTGACCTGTACGTGGTTAGAATCCTTACAGTTCAGAAGGAGGCCATTCAGTCCCTCAAGTCTGTACCAACCACAATCCCACCCAGGCCCTTTTCCCATAGTCACACACATTTACCCCACTAATCCCCTTGAGACTAGGTTCAATTTAGCATGGCCAATCAACCTAACCCGCACATCTTTGGTTGCGTACAATGCCTCCATTCGGGTTGTGCTGTCCCGGATTCCCTCAAACGGATCAACACTGATGATCCTGAGCAGTGAGTAACAGTGTCACCTACAAGGACAACAGCCAGGGTGTAGTTTACCTTGGCGACAGCGATTGAAGTGAGCAGGGAGCTGCTCTTCTGATACAAAGATATGTAGAGGGACAGGTAGTATTAAGGAAGCAGGGTGGGGGGCTGCAGAAGGACTTGGACAGGTTCGGAGAGTGGGCAAAGCAGTGGCAGATGGGATACAATGTGGAAAAGTGTGAGGTTATGCACTTTGGAAGGAGGAATGGAGGCATAGGCTATTTTGTAAATTGGAAAATGCTTAGGAAATCAGAAACACAAAGGGACTTGGGAGTCATTGTTCAAGATTCTCTTAAGGTTAACGTGCAGGTTCAGTTGGCAGTTAGGAAGGCAAATGCAATGTTAGCATTCATGTCGAGAGGGCTAGAATACAAGAGCAGGGATGTACTTCTGAGGCTGTATAAGGCTCTGGTCAGACCCCATTTGGAGCATTGTGAGCAGTTTTGGGCCCCGTATCCAAGGATGGATGTGCTGGCCTCGGAAAGGGTCCAGAGGAGGTTCACAAGAATGATCCCTGGAATGAAGAGCTTGTCGTATGAGGAACAGTGGAGGACTCTGGGTCTGTACTCGTTGAAGTTTAGAAGGATGAGGGTGGGATCTTATGGAAACTTACAGGATACTGCGAGGCTTGGATAGAGTGGACGTGGAGAGGATGTTCCCACTAGTAGGAAAAACTAGAACCAGAGGGCACAACCTCAGGCTAAAGGGACGATCCTTTAAAACAGAGATGAGGAGGAATTTCTTCAGCCAGAGAGTGGTGAATCTGTGGAACTCTTTGCCGCAGAAGGCTGAGGAGGCCAGGTCATTGAGTGTCTTTAAGACAGGGATAGATAGGTTCTTGATTAACAAGGGGGTCAGAGGTTATGGGGAAAAGGCAGGAGAATGGGGATGAGAAAAATATCAGCCATGATTGAATGGCGGAGCAGACTCGATGGGCCGAGTGGCCTCATTCTGCTCCTGTGTCTTATGGACTTCCACTTCTTACACATTCCCACCAGCTTCAGCCACTCATTTCGAACATCTTGACGCTGCACATCTGGTCTCAGCAGCTATGAGACCCCCATCACACTCGGACACCGGCACCACATTTCACGGAAACATTAAAAACAAAAAGCCTTGCTGTTGCGTTAATAGAAATGTTTATGTTGAAATTGGATTACACAGCATCTGGGCCTTCACACACCAGTTATTTTTAATGGAATGTGTCATCTACATTGAACAGAGCTCTGAATCACAACAGGTAGATTACCGCAAAGGCTGTCAGCAGGTTACCATCTACAAAGTAGAACACAATCTAGCATGCAAAGTTTAAACATTTACAGGAGCAGCGAGTCCCTGATGAATTATACAAGCACAGCGGCTCATTCAAAACAATACCGTGATTTGTCTCCTAACCATCTGCTCAGAACAGACCGACGTGGTTACACATGCACTGAGTACCTTCATTATTTAATCATACATTCAGACAATAAATTGTTTACATCCTTTGCTTCAATAATCTTCAGCGCCACGTTCACAGTTGAAGGAATTTCCAACGTCAGACTGGTTAAGCAGAGCTACACGACCTTGGTTAAGTGGGAGACATTTCTTTCGCAGTGCCTTCTTGCTGCAGAACACACACAGACCCCGCACGCAAATCGAGCCAAAAACTATCCGCAATGGTGACCATTAACCAGGGTCATCAGCAGGACTAACCTCACTGCATCTCTATCCAAATCGTGATGGGTATGTAAGAAGGGGATGTTGAACGAGACATCAAACTGGACAGTGTTACGATGTGGAGTTGCTGGCGTTGGACTGGGGTGGGCACAGTAAGAAGTCTCACAACACCAGGTTAAAGTCCAACAGGTTTATTTGGTAGCACGAGCTTTCGGAGCGCTGCCCCTTCATCAGGTGAGTGCAGGATTTGGTTCACAAACAGGGCACATATCGACACAAACTCAATTACAAGATAATGGTTGGAATGAGAGTCTTAACAGGTAACCAAGTCTTTACAGATGCAGACAATTGAGTGGAGGGGGGGGTTAAGCACAGGGCTTGCAAAATCTCACCAACTGTCCTGGCTGGAGATAATTCACATCTCTTTAACCTGTGCTTCACCCTCTCTCCACTCACATTGTCTGCACCTGTAAAGACTTGATTACCTGTTAAGACTCACATTCCAACCATTATCTTGTAATTGAGTTTGTGTCTATATGTGCCCTGTTTGTGAAACAAATCCTTCACTCACCTGATGAAGAAGGGGCAACGCTCTGAAAGCTCATGCTACCAAATAAACCTGTCGGACTTTAACCTGGTGTTGTGAGACTTCTATCAGATTTCAAACCAGCACCAGCCTTGCAGGGGAGCAACCTACCAGCTGTTCTCCGCACAGGCTAGCTCTACCTGAAGGAGCCGCAGCTGATTTAGGCATTTTGCTCCTGAATCGAATTAAAGATAAACAGCCGATGTACAAAGAGAAATACAATGATCACAAATAAGTATTCTTCAAAAAGGTAATAAAAAATCTGTTGTTATAAATGATTAATATCGAGCAATGATACAGGGACACATGCAGTTGTAAATATTTGGCGTCACTCCAGTTGTTTCCACTTTTGAGGATGATACCAACTGCTGTTTTGATTATTCGCCACCACACAGTTGGAGCAGAACCTTCTTGTAATCTCCGGAACAATCCCCCTTGAAGCAAAAAAATATCAAATCAAATTCTCCATTCCACCTTGAAAACGGTGTCTAACATCA